>NC_134462.1:132726473-133059973 GCF_047948215.1 Lycorma delicatula | reverse complement strand
ATAGTAGAAATACTGTATGTATATATACGTTTGTGCGTGTGTGTGTGTGTGTGTGTGTGTGTGTGTGTGTGTGTGTGTGTGTGTGGGTGTGTGTGTGTGTGTGTGTGTGTGTGTGTGTGTGTGTGTGTATGTTCCGGGAGGATTCTGCTAAACTTCGTAGGCGTATTTCTCTGTTTAAAATTATGAAAAAAGTTCATACAAACAGTCGGACCCCTGTTTGTTTACTAATTTAAACTTACTAATTTCAAATATTAAAATGATTCGTCTATCCGAACTTGAGATATAAATTTTTATATAAAAATAACAAAATGGCGGACAAAGGGAGAGCGAAGGAGAAATAGAATCCGAAAACGTATGGCCAGCCCACCATAGTAGAAATACTGTATGTATATATACGTTTGTGTGTGTGTGTGTGTGTGTGTGTGTGTGTGTGTGTGTGTGTGTGTGTGTGTTCCGGGAGGATACTGCTAAACTTCGTAGGCGTATTTCTCTGTTTAAAATAATGAAAAAAGTTCATACAAACAGGGGTCCGAAAACACTTCGTTAGCGAGTTACAGCTCGTGAAAGATTTCGCCCCGATTTGTGCTCCTTCACTGAAATGAAGCCCTACTAAAATTCTGGAAAGGTAAATTCTAATAGCCCTGTTCTAATAGTACGAAAGATTATTGATGGTTTATTATTGTTATTTTTATTATTATTTTTTTTTTTTTTATTTTTTTTTTTTTTATTGCGTTTATTATTATTGCGTTTTATAAAAATTTAACAACACTCTTAAACAGGACTAAAATTTAGATAATTTTTATAGAATTTTATTGATTTACGAAACTACAGAACTATTTTTTATACGTAAAGAAAAATGAATAAATAAAAAGTCGAAAGGTTTGCATTACTTTTCAACTCTATCTCTATAATAGAAAAATACAATTTTACTTTAAGTTAATGAAAAGCAAGGAACGTTCAGCGACATCGCTTCAAGCTTCTTGATTCACCCATGCAATAACCTTCAAGTTTTTATATCATTATACGTTTAAAAAAAAATAGTTTATTTCAACAAGACAATTTCTTAATGGTCATTGTTCACCTTTTGACCTTTTACGTATACTTAACTAAGTAATTAATAGAATGAAATAAGCAAAACAAAAATTAATAAAATGAGAGATTAAAAAAGTAAGGAAAAAAGAAATTTAATAATTTAAATGCTTTTTACTTAATAGAAGAACCGACTACAAAATATAACGAAGCTTAAGTACGAGCGAAGAGTAAAACAACTGTTAAAGAAAACTTTAAACAAATGTCTTATCATCGATGTCATTACTAAAAACATGAATACCTCTTTTAGTTAATTAAATTCCATTGATATGTTTCGTCCAGCGTCTGATTAATATTCATTTCTCAGTCATCTTCTCTTAGACTAAACTATCTGACATTTACCTATTCCCAAAATTTACTTACCATAGCAACCTACAATATGATTCATTCTAACACAAGGTATAATATCTAATTATAACTATAGTATTTCGTAAATTAAATGTGATAAATCGAATAAATGTAATTGGTTATTACTAAAATTATTCACAGTATAAATTAGATTTATTAACCGTCCTTTTAAATGTCCACCGTTTCTATCCTTTGTTAAATACGCACCACTTCAGTTTTTTCGGGATAAAAAAAAAATGTTTAATTATAAAAATATTAACTTTTAATAGTTTCCGTAAATTACCAGTTTTAGAAGGAAAATAGAGCCAATGTTATCCCTCCCTTTGTATATAATTTAGAATTTTATTAATCCACATTAATTCACCGGTTATTTTCGAACTGGATACAAAAAGGGAAAATCATGAACGTTAAAATATATATACCTTACAAACTCTCAAACGTAAAAATCGCGATGATTGACATGAATGTAAATAAATGAAACCTTTAAACCAAAAGGAATTTCCAATTAATTTTAATCAGACCCAACAAGTAATCTGCAGATAGATCAAACGTATAGTTAAAGAATCAATTATACCTAGGATATATATATATACTAGTCAGGGGTTGGAGCCCCTTGGACCTCCCCCGCTTTCTTTGTTATCCTCATGATTGTGAAAATAATACTAATAAATAACAAAATATAAAGGCTTATGACGAGGAAATATTTACAATTTCACCCCAAACAAACTACGGCCTCAATCTGTAGTTTAAAATTTTCCCTGGGATAACACGAATGTATCGTAAACATTTGAAAGCAATCGCTCAGTTGGTTCTTGTGTGATGCTATTCCAAATGGACAGACAGAACTCGCCACAAACTTTCACATATGCATATATATATATATATATATATACTAGCTCCTACCCGCGGATTCGCATGCGCACTTATGACAACGTAGCAACGTATAACAATGTTATGTAAATAAAGAAATTTTTACGTTACACAATCTAATAATTTTTTTTACCCTTAACTGGTCGCATCGGGTCTACGTGACTTGAGACATTATTTTATATTTAAAGTTTAATATTTACGTCAATGGTTTTAGGTTGGCAAGCGTGTTTTTTTTTTGTCTTCAGTCATTTGACTGGTTTGATGCAGCTCTCCAAGATTCCCTATCTAGTGCTAGTCGTTTCATTTCAGTATACCTTCTACATTCTACATCCCTAACAATTTGTTTTACATATTCCAAACGTGGCCTGCCTACACAATTTTTCCCTTCTACCTGTCCTTCCAATATTAAAGCGACTATTCCAGGATCCCTTAGTATGTGGCCTATAAGTCTGTCTCTTCTTTTAACTATATTTTTCCAAATGCTTCTTTCTACATCTATTTTCCGCAATACCTCTTCATTTGTCACTTTATCCACCCATCTTGTTTTTAACATTCTCCTATAGCACCGCATTTCAAAAACTTCTAATCTTTTCTTCTCAGATACTCCAAGATCGTCCAAGTTTCACTTCCATATAAAGCGACGCTCCAAACATATACTTTCAAAAATCTTTTCCTGACATTTAAATTAATTTTTGATGTAAACAAATTATATTTCTTACTGAAGGCTCGTTTCGCTTGTGCTATTCGGCATTTTATATCGCTCCTGCTTCGTCCATCTTTAGTAATTCTACTTCCCAAATAACAAAATTCTTCTACCTCCATAATCTTTTCTCCTTCTATTTTCACATTCAGTGGTCCATCTTTGTTATTTCTACTACATTTCATTACTTTTGTTCTCTTCTTGTTTATTTTCATGCGATAGTTCTTGCGTAGGACTTCATCTATGCCGTTCATTGTTTCTTCTAAATCCTTTTTATTCTCGGCTAGAATTACTATATCATCAGCAAATCGTAGCATCTTTATCTTTTCACCTTGTACTGTAAAAACGGCTTACGTACTGTAAAGAAATGCCTTAGTATGTGGCCTATAAGTCTGTCTCTTCTTTTAACTATATTTTTCCAAATGCTTCTTTCGTCATCTATTTTCTGCAATACCTCTTCATTTGTCACTTTATCCACCCATCCGATTTTTAACATTCTCCTATAGCGCCGCATTTCAAAAGCTTCTAATCTTTTCTTTTCACCAAATTATAATCGCTATCAATGTCTGCTCCAGGGTAAGTTTTGCAGTCAACGAGTTAATTTCTAAATCTTTGCTTAACCATGATATAATCTATCTGATACCTTGCAGTATCGCCTGGCTTTTTCCAAGTGTATATTCTTCTATTATGATTTTTAAATTGGGTGTTGGCAATTACTAAATTATAAGTCGGTCCTCTTTCATTCCTTTTGCCCATCCCGTTTTCACCCACTATATTTCCTTCCTTGCCTTTTCCAATGCTTGCATTCCAATCTCCAACTATTATTAAATTTTCATCTCCTTTTACGTGTTTAATTGCTTCATCAATCTCTTCGTATACACACTCTACCTCCTTATAATCATGGGCGCTTGTAGGCATGTAGACGTTAACAATCGTTGTCGGTTTAGGTTTTGATTTTATCCTTATTAAATGATTCTATCGCTATGCGTTTTGAAATACTCTACTCTCTTCCCTATCTTGTTGTTCATTATTAAACCTACTCCTGCCTGCCCGCCCATTATTTGACGCTGAGTTAATTACTCTAAAATCACCAAGCAAGCGTGTTAATCTGTCGTAATTTGTTAATATCCAGCTTCCCTTAGTTTGTGTAATATAAGTAACAGAAATAAGCTATTTGACCCGACGCGACCAGTTGTGTTGCACCATTGCGAGAAATTTTCTTAAACATTTAGGATACCTTTTAGCACAAAATTTGTGTGTAATATATAATATTGTATATAATATTTGTGCGTAATATTTGTGCGTAATATTTGCGCGTAATTTGTACGTTTTTTTTATGTGTGTGTAATATATGGTAAATGAAGAAGACTTCAATGAAGAGTAAATTAAATTGTAGGACAAAGTTTTCGTTGTTGCGATCAACATTTGTCTGTATGAAGGTAGTAATCTTTGTCTTTAAAGACTGAATCAAGTAATAATAAGTGACGAATGCATAGATGATAAATGAATGAATAAGTGTCTAAATGAAGTTAGATGTAGGAAGAGCTTTATTTGTAACTTTTGGTGCTAGAGGAAGGCGCGGAGATCGCGCTTCCGCTAATCGTTTAATTTAATATTGGAGTAAATTATGGTAAGTGGTTGTGGTTAGAAAAGGCCATACAAAGGCGATAGATAGTAGATTGTGTAAATACACTGATGGAAATGTCTGCCAAGGCATTTTGCATCGGTGGCATCCTGAAAGAGGGCAAACCGAATACTGTTTTGTGTTATCAAGATTAAAGGATCTAAAAGAAGACCTCCGGTAAAGCCCATGAACTAGGAACGGTGGTGTAACGACCGGGATCGTCACCAGGCGTCTTTCCCTACGGGATGTGCAATATAAGGATAAAGGATTCACTTGTTCTGCTTCGATTTTCTTACAAAAATTATATTATTTTGCTTATTTAATTACTTATGCTTCCTGTTAGATTACATAGTTTTTCTTCTTTTCGCTCGTTACTATCACTTTGTATATTTTATATAGGGTGTCATCCATTTTTATTTTATTATTTCGTTATGCTTTTGTAGTTAAATTTTTATTCTACTTTATTTTACGTTGGATATTATGTTATTCTTTTGGAAGCTGCGGTTTATATCATGTCGGCCCTTTATAATTCATCATCTTTGTTACACAAGATGTCGGTTAAGAATAGCACAAGTCGGTTAGATGTCGGTTAGTTGACGTTTTTCTAATGCACGACTTTGATTATAAATTTTTCACCTGTGACTATGTGACATACAAAGGCTTTTGCTGTTCTGTTACACTATCTCACTGACACGCCTCCTTCCACGTTACGTTCGTTGATAGGGGTTGGCTTGAAGGGGTAACGGTAAGGCTAACCATCATCATTATTATTATTATTATTATTATTATTATTATTATTATTATTATTCCAGATAATACTTAAGTAATTATTTTAATCAGTATAAATGGCTTCAAAATAACAGTAAAATTGAAGTTAAAATTATTTTATTCCCCAATCATATCTCTATAAATCCAGGCATTTTCGTTTTATTACACAAAATCTTTTTCATAAAATATGATGTGGACACCACATGACTTTATTTTACGCCTATTAAATTACATATACACATTTTTTTTAAATGAAAAGTACATAAAAATTTTATTTCATTAACAACTTCTGATATTTTTTCTTTTTTTTTGTATTAAATTATTATTCGTCGTAACATCTTTTTTACAATGAGAAGTTAATAATTATTAATAAATCAATATATTTAAATTAATAAAAAAAGTTAAAAAAGAAAAGAAAGACGAAGTCTCGGACGAAGCCTTCCCCTTCTAAGATCCAAATACATTAATTAAACTATTTCATTAACTAAACTTTTATTTGGCTGAAACTCTGGAACCAATGAAAATAAGTACCACTTATATCGTTGAAAAGCTCTCAATGAGGTGTTTCGTTACTGTAGTTAAGAAAAAGTCCAAATCCAAATCCTTTTTGATTTATTTTGGACATTTCTGATTCAGTCGATTGCAATCAAAAGAGGTGCACAACTACATATTACAACAGTCCTAAATCCAAAATTTCAACATCCTACCGTTAACCGTTTTTTAGTTATGCGAGATATGTACATACATCACACCGAAACTAATTTAAATGGATTCAGGGATGGTCAAAATGGAAATTTCCGTTGAAATCAGAAAACCGAAATTTTTCGCGATCACAATACTTCCTTTACTTCATACAAGGAAGTAAAAAATGTGTTTTTTGTCATCAAATTATTATATTTTACGTTGGATATCATGAAAACTAAAGGAGGTACAGTTCCGAGATCTAATATATTTGATTTTTCAGGTCAAAAAACATAGAAACCATTAAGTTTATCCCTTATATAAGACCTTAAAAATTTCAGTGTAGCCTTATTTCACTGGCTGTAGTGAAATCCCGGTGAAATTTTCCACTAGCCGTAACTTGATAACACAATATTTTCGGATATACGGTTTATATGAACTTTTTCCTTATTTCATGCTCTAGAATCAGTTCTCCTATTATTTCACTTTCCTCTGAAAAAATACAGTTATTTAGGAATAGAATGGCCTGTCACGTCTCCATATCTCTCCCCTCTAGATTATTACTTTGGTAGATAAAATATAATGTATAAAATTATAGAATACAGAACAATTAGTTTAACTAGTCATGCATCAAAAATCTTAACTAAAATTCTATACAGAAGAATTGAGAGGAGAGTGGAAGAAGTGTTAGGAGAAGACCAATTTGGTTTCAGGAAATGTATACGGACAAGGGAAGCAATTTTAGGCCTCAGATTAATAGTAGAAGCAAGATTAAAGAAAAACAAACCAACATACTTGGCGTTTATAGACCTAGAAAAGGCATTCGATAACGTAGACCGGAATAAAATGTTCAGCATTTTAAAAAAGTTAGGATTCAAATACAGAGATAGACGAACAATTGTTAACATGTACAGGAACCAAACAGCAACAGTAATAATTGAAGAACATAAGAAAGAATCCGTAATAAGAAAGGGAGTCCGACAAGGATGTTTCCTATCTCCGTTACTTTTTAATCTTTACATGGATCTAGCAGTTAATGATGTTAAAGAACAATTTAGATTCGGAGTAACAGTACAAGGTGAAAAGATAAAGATGCTACGATTTGCTGATGATATAGTAATTCTAGCCGAGAGTAAAAAGGATTTAGAAGAAACAATGAACGGCATAGATGAAGTCCTACGCAAGAACTATCGCGTGAAAATAAACAAGAAGAAAACAAAAGTAATGAAATGTAGTAGAAATAACAAAGATGGACCGCTGAATGTGAAAATAGGAGGAGAAAAGATTATGGAGGTAGAAGAATTTTGTTATTTGGGAAGTAGAATTACTAAAGATGGACGAAGCAGGAGCGATATAAAATGCCGAATAGCACAAGCTAAACGAGCCTTCAGTAAGAAATATAATTTGTTTACATCAAAAATTAATTTAAATGTCAGGAAAAGATTTTTGAAAGTATATGTTTGGAGTGTCGCTTTATATGGAAGTGAAACTTGGACGATCGGAGTATCTGAGAAGAAAAGATTAGAAGTTTTTGAAATGCGGTGCTATAGGAGAATGTTAAAAATCAGACGGGTGGATAAAGTGACAAATGAAGAGGTATTGCGGCAAATAGATGAAGAAAGAAGCATTTGGAAAAATTAAGTTAAAAGAAGAGACAGACTTATAAGCCACATACTAAGGAATCCTGGAATAGTCGCTTTAATATTGGAAGGACAGGTAGAAGGAAAAAATTGTGTACGCAGGCCACGTTTGGAATATGTAAAACAAATTGTTAGGGATGTAGGATGTAGAGGGTATACTGAAATGAAACGACTAGCACTAGATAGGGAATCTTGGAGAGCTGCATCAAACCAGTCAAATGACTGAAGACAAAAAAAAAGTTAAAATATAATGTATACAAAACAAAACCTATAGATATGGACGATTTTAAAAAATGTATAATTTATGATTCTGCATCTTTACCATCAAATATGATACAAGTTATAAACTGATATTACTTAGGGTTAGCGCGCTGCTAAGCTGTAGAAGGGAATTTTGAATATGTCTTGTAGTATGGTACGCTTTAAAAATTTAATGTATTAAGTAATTTATGACCGAAATAATTTAAATTTTAAAATTAAATATATTAATTAAATTAACTTATATCAGTTTGATCTATCAATCTTAATTTGTTGTAGTGTTAAAAATTATTAGTAATTGTATATTACTAATATTAATGTTCTTTATTTTTTGAATTTTACTGGTTATTACTGGCGTTTGACCCATTAGTAACAACATTAACTATCAAAAGTTTGTTACTGGACGTAATTCTGAAAGCAATTTGAAATAAAAAAGTTTCTATGGGGAGTTTTACCTCGTTATATTACTACCGCAATTTTTCCGTTTTTGCAACTTTTATCGCTTATACGAGTTTAATCCTGCGTATATTTTTCTACAATATGCATAGCAGTAGTACATTGCTGAACATGTATTTTTTCCTAAAGGTGCTCGTAATTTTGATTTGATTATCAACGTAATTCATCGTCACAGGATTCTCCGTTGCGTGTGAATCTTTTAATTTTAAAAAAGTTTTTCGCTCACTTACAAATGAAAAAGACATTAATAATCTGTGACAAAGACGCGTGGTTTTTTGTCCTTTTCTACCGTATGCATCTAACGTGTTAATTACTTTCTCGTTCACATCCCACATTATAAGAATGGGAATGAAATTCACCATTTTCTTTCTTGATATCAATTCTTTCTGTCAGACGCATTTTGACATGAGTTTTATGGAAGGTGATAGATTTTTTGAGAAGCGGGAGATTTTTTGGTAGTGGGAGAGGGATTTGCAAAATTTTCACACTGGAAGTGTTTTTCTTAGAGGTTATCATGTATTAACCTCCGTGATTCAATCGGTGGTATTTAAAAATATTTTCGTATTCCTATTTTGGTTATTTACTATAATATAATCTTCAGAGGTGATTTTTATATTATTAAAAATAAATCTCCCTCGATTTTTTTTTAATGTTTGAAATTTCGGTTATTTTTTTATCTCGAATTATGCCTCAATTTTTATCACGTTATTTTTTATTGTCTTCAGTTATTTGACTGGCTTGATGCAGCTCTCCATGATTCGCTATCTAGGGCCAAACGTTTTATTTCAGTAAACCACTACATCTTATATCCCTAACAATTTGTTTTAAATAATCCAAACATTGCCTGCCTGCACAATTTTTTCCTTCTACCTGACCCTCTAATATTAAAGCGACTATTCCAGGATTCCTTAGTATGTGGCTTATAAGTCTGTCTCTTCTTTTAGCTATATTTTTCCAAGTGCTTCTTTCTTCATCAATTTCCCGCAACACCTCTTCATTTGTCACTTTATCCACCATCCATCTGATTTTTAACATTCTCCTATAGCACCGCATTTCAAAAGCTTCTAATCTTTTCTTCTCAGGTACTCCGATCGTCCAAGTTTCACTTCCATATTAAGCAACGCTCCAAACATATACTTGAAAAAATCTTTTACTGACATTTAAATTAATTTTTGATGTAAACAACTTATATTTCTTACTGAAGGCTCGTTTCACTTGTGCTATTCGGCATTTTATATCGCTCCTGCTTCGTCCATCTTTAGTAATTCTACTTTCCAAATAACAAAATTCTTCTACCTCCGTAATCTTTTCTCTTCCTATTTTTATAATCACTGGTCCATCTACATTATTTCTACTACATTTCATTACTTTCGTTTTGTTCTTGTTTAAGAAAAAAATCCATTCATTATCCGTGCCATTCATTATTTCTTCTAAATCTTTTTTTACTCGCAGCTAGAATTACTATATCATCCCCAAATCGTTGCAACTTTATCTTTTCACCTCGCACTGTTATTCCGGATCTAAATTGTTCTTTAACATCATTAACATATATATATATATATATGACGGGTTTGTTAATGGTGGACTCTGAATTTTTGAATCTATATCTTTTTTTAATTTTTACCACTTGAGAGAAACCGATAATCTCCTAGAAGACGTTACTTCGGTCGGTCCCAAGTGACGTGGCTGAAGACTAGCCCCCCCTCTTTGTGCAGCTTGAAGCTGATCTCCCGACGAGGTCCCTCTTGGATCACTAACACATCACGACACCCCTCCCGGTTGCCATGGTGACTCTCCCCAAGAGGACTACCCTTCCCTTCCCTATCACTTAGTCTGGGTCCGGGTATGCACCCCACGCATACCCCCCGTGAGTCGCGCGCCCACCTCACAAACCTTGAGGGTCCTCAATGGGTCATCAGAACGTCCTGATCCAGCCATCTGCTGAATCCGAACGCCCTCAGTAACGAGGCTACCTCCCTGGCCCTGTACGTGTCCACAATTCGAACCCCTGGCAACAGAATCTTTTTCGCTAGTTCCTCCCGAATTTTTTGAATCTAAATCTACAGAAGACTATCATAAACGAGCTTTTGAGAACTGGATTAGCGATGTGCTACCGCTTCTGGAAGATAATTCGTTTGTCTTGGAAAACGCCCTTTATAATTCATGTAAAAACGAAAACATTCCAGCCGTAACTAGGAAAAAGAATGATATGAAAATGTGGCTTAGTTTAAAAAGAATGATTTTTGAAGAGGATGAACTTAAGGTCCAATTATTGCAAAGGGTTTCACTTATTAAAAGAAATTTTAATATGTATAAAATTGATGATTTAGCAAGATCCAGCGGCAAAACCGTGCTTCGATTACCTCACTGTCATTGTGAACTAAATCAAATTGAGTTAATTTGAGGACAAATCAAAAGTTACGTAGCGTCAGAAAATATTACTTTTAAAATATCTTATGTTAAAAATCTACTCTTAAAAGAATCGATAAAATAGCCTAGTAGGAATGGAAAAACTGTTAAAACATATAACGGATACTGCTGAACCAAATTATTGGGAATTGGATAACATAATAGAGAATAAAATTGAGTGTCTCAGTATCACTTAATACTGACAGCATTATGGATTTCATACAGTCAGAAGACGAAAACTGAATTAAATTTCTTCTTTTTTTTATTATCATAGAATTTTAATCTAAAATATTGGTGAACAATTACTGTTAGTGGACAATTGACAATTTCAAAATTCTTGAAAACTCAAAGAAACAACGTAACTAAAAACAATTTTAATGAATTAAATACTCACGAGTTATAAGATGTATCGAAAAAGGTAAGAAATATTTTTTTATAATTTAACATTTCTTAATTTATTTAAATTTAAAATATATGTATAATTCTTTTGAAGTATAATACCGTCTGGTTACTAAAATACTAACATCGCGTAGTTTCTTTTTATATGCATCATTTTCAGGTGATGCTTGAGGGTCGGCCGCCTGAACACTCTTACGCGCTATTAAAAACTAAAAACTAACCGAATTTTGTATAGAGAGCGAAGCGAGCGTTAGGTTAAGTTAGGTAAGGTAACGTCAACCTCCAAACCACCGTTAGGTATTGCTTCAAAGGATGATGAGATAAATGATTTGTAGCGTGTGTGAAAATACCATGCCTGACCGGGATTCGAACCCGAAACCTCCGGATGAAAAGCCGAGACACGACCACTCCCGCCACGGAGGCCGGCAGGTTGACGTTATCTTTTTTTCCTTTTTAGCCTCCGGAACCACGGTCAGGATTACTTCAGAGAATGAATGAGGATAATATGTATGAGTGTAAATGAAGTGTAGTCTCATACTTGTCAACCTCATTCGTCCTTTGAAGAAATCCTGACCGTAGTTCCAGAGGTTAAACAGAAAAAGAAAAAATAAAGGTAACGTTAACACGCCGGCCTCCATGGCGCAAGTGGTAGCAACTCGGCCTTTCATCCGGAGGTCCCGGGTTCGAATCCCAGTCAGGCATGGTATTTTCACACACGCTACAATTAATCATTCATCTCATCCTCTAAAGCATTACTTAACGGTGGTTAAACAACAAAAAAGGTAACGTCTACCTGTAAAGGCAGTTACTTTTATACGGATTTGTTACATATCATCCTCAATCATTCTCTGAATAATACCTTACGGTGGTTCCAGAGGCTGAACAGAAAAAGAAAGAAAGTTAGGTAACGTAGTTTTCCTAGTTTTCTAACCCTTTCTTTTTCCTGTCTAGCCTCCTGTAATTACCTTTCAGATAATACTTCAGATAATAAATGAGGATATGTATGAGTGTAAATGAAGTATAGTCTTGTACAGTCTCAGTTCGATCGTTCGTGAGATGTGTGGTTAATTGAAACCCAACTACCAAAGAAAACCGGTATCCACGATGTAGTATTCAAATCCGTGTAGAAAATAACTGATTTCACTACGACTTAAACGCTGGAATTCTCGATTTCCAAATCAGCTGATTTTGGAAAACGCGTTCATCAGTAGACCATCCCGGTGGGTTAACCAACCCATCCTAACCTCGTCTAATTAACAACAAATTTATAATTTATACTATTTTTTTTTCTGTTTATAACATACAAATTATATACAATTTGGATATAATTTAAAATAAATTTATATCTACTATTTAAAATAAATAAGGTGGGTCGCTAACCGTCAGGTACTGTATTGTTTATTTTTTGTTAACTATTAGTTAATTTAATATTGGTTTATTAAATTGTTAATTTATTTTTTATTCGTGTTTAGATATTTCATAATATTGCCGTTTTTTTTACGGCAATATTTTACTTATTGAATTTTACTTACTGAATTTATTAATTGACTTACCTAAGATATATTTTTATTTTTACTTGTTTGTTTTTAATTGTTTTTCGTTTTGTTTATTTATTTATTACATTATTTATTTACTATATTTATTTCAATTCGAATTTGATAGTTTGATAGTTGAATGTAACAATTGTATTATTGTTTAACAAGGTTGTTTTTCACTTGCGTATTTTTAATTGGCTGACTGGTGGCTCCCTAAGCGCTCAGCGGATATTGTTTGAACCAAACAGATTGAGTAGGAGGAGAAAAAATAATAAAATGGCGACAACTTGATAGATGCCTAGCTGCCACTTTGCGAAATTAAATTACGAACTGCGGAGTAGTTGCTCAAAATATCGGACGCGGAGTGAATAATTCAGAAAATTCTGTTATCGGCAAGTGTAAATTTATAATAATACTGCAGAGAATAGCCGAAAAAAATCTGGTTAGATTTTATTTTAGAAAAAATATATCTTTAATTTAAAGTGATAATACTTTCAATATTTTTATCAACTTCTTTAAAATAATATGAAATAAATAATATTAAACATTACACAAACGTCATTATAAAACTTTCCAAGTATTCTCTGAAAATCGTATTCTTGTTTTTAAAATTAAAATGTTTTCTTTTTTTGTAGCTATATAACTGATAGCCCTGCATAAGCAGTATTTTATTTCGTATTATAAAATATTAGATAAGTATTAAACAAGCTCTATAAAACAAAGTTTATTGTCGAACAGCTGGTATCGTAAAAAAAATCGATGACGCTTCAATTTTAAAAATTTACATTATATTCCGTGACACGTCATCTCTCTCACGGATCATTTTTCAGCTACACAATAACCAATTTTCTTCAACATTTTTTTGTATTAAATAAAAAAAAGGAAGAATATCTTACGCTTCCTTTTATATACCTAACGTTGAAAAATGTTAATATATACATATCATATATTTTTATTACTTAAGTTTTGTTATATATATATATATATATATATATATATATATATATATAACTTTTTAAAAAATGCATTGTAAAATCTTTCCTAAATAAAATCATTTTACCTTTTATTATTTAGTTAAAATACTTATAAAAAAGAGTGTTTTTCTATAACATCTATTTAATCTTAAATGAATCATTTCAAATAAATTTGTGTAACATATTTTAGTTTTACAGTATCATTGCCGTAATATTTTTATTATTATATTATAATTTGTTATAAATAAATACTTTGATAAATCGATTAATTAATTCATTAATTCAGTACAAAACCTTTGAACCTTGTATCTGGAAATATGGAAACGGAACCTTGTATCGTATGAAAAATGTCATGCCAGACCGGGATTCGAACTTGGGACTCCCGAATGAAAGTCTGAGATCGGCATTTCACTATTTATATTTTTATTCTCTCTACGGTACTCTAATTGGGCCCATGCCCGATTACAACTACCCGAATCCCTGTTTTACAGATATAGAAATTAATTTTCTTTTCTGTGAAAAATACCAGTCAACCGGGAATCTTCCTCCTAAGTAGTAGTCTGTTAAGTTGGAAGCCCTTGTTTTTATTTATGCCCATTTGTCCTTTTTATACCTATTGAGTACTTTTAGGAATTTTTACTTCTTTTAAAGGATATTTTCTTTTAAATAATAAATTAAAAAATTCAGACTATTAATGCGTGTTTACGACTTAGTCAATAAAATAAAATCGACTGTTAGAGTAATTACTATATATTGGTAGATAAAAAAATACACTTTTTTCAGCTAAAGAATTTAAGTAAATGATGTTTTTTTTTTGTCTTCAGTCATTTGACTGGTTTGATGCAGCTCTCCAAGATTCCCTATCTAGTGCTAGTCGTTTCATTTCGGTATACCCCCTACATCCTACATCCCTAACAATTTGTTTTACATATTCCAAACGTGGCCTGCCTACACAATTTTTTCCTTCTACCTGTCCTTCTAATATTAAAGCGACTATTCCAGGATGCCTTAGTATGTGGCCTATAAGTCTGTCTCTTCTTTTAACTATATTTTTCCAAATGCCTCTTTCTTCATCAATTTCCCGCAACACCTCTTCATTTGTCACTTTATCCACCCGTCTGATTATTAACATTCTCCTATAGCACCGCATTTCAAAAGCTTCTAATCTTTTCTTCTCAGATACTCCGATCGTCCAAGTTTCACTTCCATATAAAGCGACACTCCAAACATATACTTTCAAAAATTTTTTCCTGACATTTAAGTTAATTTTTGATGTTAACAAATTATATTTCTTAGTGAAGGCTCGTTTCGCTTCTGCTATTCGGCATTTTATTTCGCTCCTGCTTCGTCCATCTTTAGTAATTCTACTTCCCAAATAACAAAATTCTTCTACCTCCATAATCTTTTCTCCTCCTATTTTCACATTCATTGGTCCATCTTTGTTATTTCTAATATGTTTCATTACTTTTGTTTTGTATTTGTTTATTTTCATGCGATAGTTCTTGCGTAGGACTTCATCTATGCCGTTCATTGTTTCTTCTAAATCCTTTTTACACTCGGCTAGAATTACTATATCATCGGAAAATCGTAGCATCTTTATCTTTTCACCTTGTACTGTTACTCCGAATCTAAATTGTTCTTTAACATCATTAACTGCTAGTTCCATGTAAAGATTAAAAAGTAACGGAGATAGGGAACATCCTTGTCGGACTCCCTTTCTTATTACGGTTTCTTTCTTATGTTCTTCGATTATTACTGTTGCTGTTTGGTTCCTGTACATGTTAGCAATTGATTGTTCTTCTATCTCTGTATTTGAACCCTAACTTTTCTAAAATGCTGAACATTTTATTCCAGTCTACGTTATCGAATGCCTTTTCTAGGTCTATAAACGCAAAGTATGTTGGTTTGTTTTTCTTTAATCTTCCTTCTACTATTAATCTGAGGCCTAAAATTGCTTCCCTTGTCCCTATACTTTTCCTGAAACCAAATTGGTCTTCTCCTAACACTTCTTCCACTCTCCTCTCAATTCTTCTGTATAGAATTCTAGTTAAGATTTTTGATGCATGACTAGTTAAACTAATTGTTCTGTATTCTTCACATTTATCTGCCCCTGCTTTCTTTGGTATCATGGCTATAACACTTTTTTTGAAGTCTGACGGAAATTCCCCTTTTTCATAAATATTACACAACAGTTTGTATAATCTATCAATCGCTTCCTCACCTGCACTGCGCAGTAATTCTACAGGTATTCCGTCTATTCCAGGAGTCTTTCTGCCATTTAAAGTAAATGATCGAAACTAATAAATTAAATTCTTCATACTTGAAAAATATACATAATAAAAAACAACAGTGAAATTAATGAACAAATTCAAATTTAAACACAATGATTAGCTTATAGAAATAATAAATTTACTTTGACTTATTAAAAAATCTATACCTATACTATTATATAAAAATTTGATATGAAACCACATGACTTCTGTACGCCTATTAAATTACATATATATATTTTTTGCTGCACTTCATTTAAACTTATTTCATTTGAAAGTGAGATACGATCCACCAATTCTTTAATAAAGTGGACAGTTACGCAATTTATAAAATATTAGTTATTAACATCAAATATTTATACGATTATTAATTCAACAATCTTACCTGAAATATCCGGATAGTGTAAAAGTCCCTTTATTACTCTTTAATAAATGTAAGTTATATCTATTTAACTCTATGTTTTTTTTTTTTTAAATTATTATGATGTAACCATCAACAAAAACGAAACAGGAGAAGGTTACTAAATTTTACAGCAATATTTATTATCAATTAGAATAAAACAAACGCATAAATAAAAAAAAATAAAATTTATACAGAAGAAATGGAGAACCAAGTAAGTATTACCTACTCACGCTATCATATTTCATAATCATTTTATATATATATATATATATATCATTAAATTCAATGTAAATAAAAACACAACTAGAAAAGGTACTACATACTTTTACAGAAAAGGTACATACTTTTAATGTGTTACATACATACATACATACAGAAAAGGTACATACATACATACAGAAAAGGTACATACTTTTAATGTGTTTTTACTGAGTTTAAAATGAGTGTGGTATTGTAGGGTTTATGTCTTTGTATATATTTTTCTGAATTTATAACACTCGTTACTACAGTTTGTGAATTTTCAGTAGGTCTCTTCTATACTTTGGTTTCAAAAGAATGACACTCAAACTTTTAGATAAAATTGCAGAATAATCAGCAACGTTTGTTTCATCAGAATACAGTATTGATATAAGCTTTAAATACACTTATCACTGTCATTGTTGAAAGTATTCTTTTTAAGAAGAAATGATTTTTATTCAATAGCCCTAAGTCATATCTATCTTGTAATTCCCTAAAGTCTTTCTTTTATTTATATCGACACTTTTTATTTCTACATAAATATAAATATCTTTAGAAGCTGCAACTGCAATCGCATGCCCTTCATTTCCCCAAGGTTTAATGTTCGCAATATTATTTATTAATTCGATTACCCTTGCATATTTGAACAAAGAAGTCATATTAACAGGGTGTTCAAAATATAACCAAATTTTGAAAAAATATTACAACATAACATTCTAATGCATTTCTTGTATCCCAAAGAAACATAATGAACGGAATAGACATGATCCATCCTTCTGTTTTTCGTCATCACTGTTGGAAGTAAAATTATTCTAATATACTAAGATTAAACTTAATATTTTTAAAAAAAATGGTTTTTTGTAAGCACATTATGTGTAATTCTGAAAGAAAATAACAAAAGTGACCTTTTTTTATTAAAAATTAAATCAATATAAAGCACCTAAGATGTACATTAGTCTAGTGGTGAACTCGTCTTCGCAAATCGGCTGATTTCGAAGTCGAGATTCCAACGTTCAAATCCTAGTAAAGACAGTTATTTTTATACGGATTTGAATACTAGATCGTGGATGCCGGTATTCTTTTATGGTTGGGTTTCAATCAACCGCACATCTCAGGAATGGTCGAACTGAGACTGTACAAGACTATACTTCATTTACACTCCTACATATCATCCTTATTCATCCTCTGAAGTAACACGTGATAGTCATTCCCGAAGGCTAAACAGGAAAAAAAAGATCAATATAACTGTAGCTAACAAGGGGAAGGCACGGGCATGAGGGACACCTATTTGAACCATATTGCGTGTGCGAATAGTACACTGTTTACGTGTCTTCATTACAAAGTATTAACACGCAATATTCAATTATACTCAAGAGAAATGGCCCTAAAAATTTCGTTAGCATTTTATATTAATTTTGTTTCACGTCGCTCAAGTAGATATGTGGTGAAAACGTGTCGGATTCGTAACGATGCACACATCGGTTCGAATGATTGTAAAAATTTTTAATTAAAATGAAAAGTACGTAAAATTTTATTTCACTAATAATTTCTGATTTTTTTTCGTATTTTATTTTTTTGTATTGCTATTATTGAGTTATTAAGTTAAATTTATTTTTACAATCAGATGTTAATAATTATTAATAAATTAAACAATTTTTTTTTAAACATATGTATACGAAATCGGATTAGAACCGATGTGCCTTCCCCTTGTAAGATCGAAATATTTCATTAGGGTATAACTCTGGAACCTCTTTTCAAAATAAGTGCCACTTATGGTATATAGTTGAAAAGCTATAAATGAGGGCTAAGAAAAAGTCCAAAATCCAAAGTTTGGATTTTGGCCTTTTTTGGACACTTTTGATCCAGTCGATTGCAATCAAAAGAGGAGATGCATAACTAGATGTTACAACAGTCCTAAATCAGAAATTTCAACATTCTACGGCTTATTGTTTTTGAGTTATGTAAGATACATACGTACGTACGTACGTACAGACGTCACGCCGAAACTAGTCAAAATGGATTCAGGGAGAGTCAAAATGAATATTTCTGTTGAAATCAGAATAACGAAATTTTTGCCATTACAATACTTCCTTTACTTCGCACAAGGAAGTAAATTGGAAATGTTTTTTGATTGTTCGAGATAAACAAAAAACCTACTCGATCAATCGCAACCAAATTTTAACCAATGTTTCTTGGCATAACTAACATGAATTTTAGATATATATCATCTCGAAAAATCTGTAATATATATATAGTAGTAAAGATTTGTTGATTGAAGCACAAACATTAATGAATTGAATTAATGAACTGTGAACTGTGAACTATGAGTATCACTGTGCAATCTGGTTTGACTGAATGATTCGACTCAATCGCATAAATAATTACTAAAATAATAGAATAAAATTTACGTTAAATAAAATTATATTTAATAAATTTAAAAAAATGTCTGTTTAACAATATTGGGCTTTCCATGGGAACTGCGTGTGAGGGTAGACCAATCATCACCATCACCTTCTAACAAATGGGGTGCACCTGGGACGCTGTTTTGGGAGGTTCAATGTGGGGCTCCGCAAACAATCGTCCGATATTCAAGATTAAACGGGATATTTGTTACTATGTTGAAAGCTAACTTTTGCACGCATCAGGTACACATCGATCTAACAGATCTTGGTTATTTGGAAACGTATATACAGTATATAAATATTAATTCTGTCTGCTTGTTTGTTATCGCATCACGCAAGAACCGACCGACCGACTACTTTCAAATTTGCAGGATACATTCGTGTTACCCTAGGGAAGGTTTTAATCCATCGACCGAGGCCCTAGCTCCCTTAATATTAAAAATATTTATTATTTTTTCGCTCCCAAAAGGAGGATGAAGTTGTAAATTAAAGATATTCATTAAGGAAAAAAAGATTAATCCTTTTACTTCATTATGATATTTCTGCCTTCGTGGCAAAAAATAAGTTATAAATTTTTTCGTCGTGAAGGTGTGTATGTACTTTAGTTACCTTAACTACTATTATTCTGTCTTTTATAATTTAGTTTCTTTTTCTATTACTTATCAGTATTATTCGTACAACCATGAGGATAACGTACAGTTCGGGAGTCCAGGTAGGTGGAGCCCTCTGGAGAGGGAATGGCGACCGAAGCAAGTTTTGCGGGTGTCAAGAGCCCGGTCCCCCTGGCAAATTGGGAATGGCGAGCGAAGCGAGCTCTGTGAATATGGGGTAGGCCGCTTGGCACCGGGAGGTTCCGAGAGATCCCTGAGTTTCCTCCGGGATTCACCTGGACTAACCTAAGCCCGAAGGTCCAGATTCTGGCTAGACGGACCGGCTAGTTATTTATATTTAAATGTCGTACCAAAATAATAGTTTGATTATATACCGACAAAGTTGAATAACAACAAAAAATTGATTTTATTTTAGCGACTGAAATAGTAAATATACATTATTATTTTTTATAAAAGAAATCCATTCTGAATTAGTAAAAATCTCTTTGAAAGTGCTCGACGGCGATAATGAAAAAAAACTTTTTAAATAAGAAATTCATGTTCTTACAATGCAGTCTGAAAAACCTATTTATTATTTTTAATATCCTTTCCTCAAAAATTAGATCCAAATACAAAATTTCATCGCCATCTTATGATTGTTTCAGTAATTAATCGTGTTAAAACAAAAAATTATTTAGAGTTTAAAAAATCAAATTTTTTTTTAAATTTCAAAAACTTTTCATAAAGGAAATAATAATTTTTTTAATGGTTATATCTATATTAAAATTTAAACGAAAAAAAACAATTAACAGTATTTTCTACAGAATTTATGCATTTAAGGTGATGACAAGATGATAAAAAAAAAACTCGTCACAAAGGCAGATTTCCGGTTTTATTTGAAAACGCACTCAAAAACCAAGTTTCTTTTCCTGTAATTCCGGTTCCTCTGAACCGATGCTTTTGAAAATCAATAAGATTCTCTTTCTACTGTTTACATCAGCCTACCATGTTTCATCAAAATCGGTTAAAAATTGCGAAAAAAAAACCAGAAAATGTA
Source organism: Lycorma delicatula (assembly GCF_047948215.1). Classification (NCBI taxonomy): domain Eukaryota; kingdom Metazoa; phylum Arthropoda; class Insecta; order Hemiptera; family Fulgoridae; genus Lycorma; species Lycorma delicatula. Next base: position 133,039,263 of record NC_134462.1, on the reverse strand, counting down.
TCCAAAAACCCCGTTTTTTTTGGTCTAACGCTGATCCTGTGTATGAATTGATTCGATTGAAAATAAATTCCTGTGATTAGCTCGAAAATAAATAGGGCTCTGTTCCCAATAGGGATACCTCTTCCCCATTTTCGTCAAAATCGGTTTAAGATGGAGAGAACGAAAAAACCCTTATACATATATATTGTATATAAACATGACCGGGTTCAATACTGATTTCCAAATTCACTAAAATGCATGTTTCTTACAATGAAAATGCTACCTTGTTCTACTCCTTTTCATGATAGTCCTGTTTTCCTTTTTTATTAATTTTATGACCAAGTAGTCATGATATATCGGGATGAAATTTTTGCCGGTAACTCAAAACTATTAGCTGTTCCAAAAAAATTATTACTATTTTCGGAGAAGGAGGGGATCAAACCTTTTTGCCACGTTTGTATTTTGTATCTTAGAAAGCGTAAATAACAACTAAATTCATTGATTAAACTTCATTAATCAATGGCGATCATTGATTAAGACAAAAAACCATTAGTTGAATTTATGTACAGATTGTACACTAATTCAATAATATATAATTTGTTGTACAATTTATTTTACGTGTTTATTAATACAACAAACACGTAATCATTGCTTCTTTTATTTTATTATTAAAAGGTAATATTTGCAGATGACCTCGCTCTTTTAGCAAATAATATTCAAGAAGCCAAAACACAAATCATGAGCCTTCAAAACCTAGCACAAAAGATAGGGCTTCATATCTCTTTCGAAAAAACTGAACTAATGGCCATAGATCGTCTGGTAATAGAGCACATTACGGTAAACAATCAGAAAATTAAAATAGTAAAACAATTTAAATATCTAGGGGAAATAATAACTTATAATTTAAATGAAAAAGTGACATGGCAAAACAGGACAAATAAAATGATTAAATCCCAAAAATTAACTCGGTCAACATATAACAAAAAATGCCTTTCTGCTAAAACAAAACTTAAACATTATAAAACTGTAGTACAGCCAGAAGTCACCTACGGAAGCGAGACTCTTTTCAAAATCACTCAGAAAAACCGAATTGAAAAAATTCTGAAAATAGAGAGGAGAATTGTCAGAACGTGTATCAATAAAAAACACCAAAAAGAAGGCCGATGGTGGATTGTGCCAAATGAGGTGGTGTATCGAGAAATAGAGCCTGTTACTGATACTATGCGGAAAAAAAGAATCTCTTTCTTCGGTCATCTCATAAGGACACCGCAAACAAGACTGTCAAGAAATATCATTGAAAAGCTCTGGTTCCAAAAGCTAGAAGTAGGATGGATCAAAGAAATTAGAGAAGATATGAAAGAATTGGGAATTTCCCTGATCGACCTACAGAATAAAACTGGAAAAATTACAAAGCTAAAAGATAAAAGCATTAGATTTAAACAAAAGACAGACAAACGACAAAATACAACGAAGAGGGTGTTTACGGATGAAGAAAAGAAAGCAACATCTGAACGGATGAAGAAATACTGGGCAGCTCGAAAGAGTAAAATAACACGCTTTTCTCAGAAAAGATCCAACTAAAATTGACTTAAGTGGTCCCATGTTGGCCGTAAAAGCATAATAATAATAATAATAAAAGGTAATATAATTGAATGTTATTTCAAAAATAAACAAATACATTTTTCATATTAAACAACCTAAACCTTTACATACATATAAATTTTAGATTTCAACGATGCAAAATCATACAAAACTTAACCTAACGTTACCTAGCAGAAAACATAACATAAAAATTTTGCAAATGCAAATAATTTTTACAAAGGCTTTAAAATGGTCAATAACCTTCATGAGAACTGCCTTACTATTTCTTTTTCCGTTTAGCCTCCAGAACCACCGTAAGGGATTACTTCAGAAGATGATATGTACAAATATAAATGAAGTATAGTTTTGTACAGTCTCAGGACGGCCGTTCCTGAGATGTGCGGTTAATTGAAATCCAACTACTAAAGAACGCCGGTATCCACGATCTAGTATGCAAATCCGTATAAAAGTAATTGGACTGCCTTACTCGGTGGACAATTACATCACCTTAGCAGTAGGAATTAAAGTCCCTTCTTGATGGGTATCAAGAAACGAAACGAGCTGCTATACTAAACTTTATATTAAAAATATGTTAATACATTAATTAATGTTAACAACATGAAATGTCTTATCGATTACAAAATATTTCAATTCATTTTGTACAAAAAATAACCGATTTAATAATCATAAAATTTACTGTAAGAGTTTTACTCGATTACAATTTATTAACACGGCAGAATATAATAACGGATCTACGGAGAACGTTTCATACCTGGAATAGTCCGTGAATGCTTCGGACAGAGCACAAGTACAGCGCTAATAATCGTGTGTATTAGCTCACCTCTACTAGCAAAGCAATATACAGAATTTCATACTTGAATAGAAGCGTATGCGCTAAGTTTAAACAGTTTTGGATTACCAGATCCAGGTATGAAAATACATGTAGTGTAAATTTAATCCATTCCAAATATTTAGACTTAGATTCCAGAATTTAATGGAATAATATTTTATACGTATAGTATGTACTAATTTTAAAAGTAAAACATCAAATTAAAAGTTGAAAGCGTCAAATAAAACCGTTACTTTTGAATTTTATCCATTTTGGGAAAAGATTGATAAAGAAAATCTTCTTTGTTTTAAGAGATCAAAACTCGTACGAGTAAAATTAATTTCACGCTTAAACGAAATAAAACTCTGTGACACTTACCACCCTCTTGAAATCCAACGGCCAAACTTCGATATCATCAATTGCCCGTATGTAGAAGTTCCCATTTCAAATTTGAAAATCTTTTATTTAGCCGATTCCGAGTTATTAATCCATATACATTAACATTCATACGAGTATTCACATATTATCATACTAACTGAACTCAGTTTATTCCTTCCTTCTTCAAACTTCATAATACCTTGAGTCTAATAGATCAAACAAATAGAAGACTTTTTTCTACGATTTTCACTTATTCGTAATATAATATATAATTTATATAAAATTATATTCATATAATTTATATATAGAGTAATATTTAAGTATGGAAACAGCTTTACACTGTATATCTGAGAAGTATTTGGAGTGAAAATCGTAGAAAAAAGTCTTCTATTTGTTTGATCTATTAGACTCAGGGTATTATGAAGTTTGAAGAAGGAAGGAATAAACTGAGTTCAGTTAGTATGATAATATGTGAATACTCGTATGAGTGTTAATGTATATGGATTAATAAGTCGGAATCGGCTAAATAAAAGATTTTCAAATTTGAAATGGGAACTTCTACATACGGGCAATTGATGATATTGAAGTTTGGCCGTTGGATTTCAAGGGGGTGTTCCGGTGTTCTTTGGTGGTTGGGTTTCAATTAACCACACATCTCAGGAACGGTCGAACTGAGAATGTACAAGACTACACTTCATTTACACTCATACATATCATCCTCATTCATCCTCTGAAGAATTATCTAAACGGTAGTTACCGGAGGCTAAACAGGAAAAAGAAAACAGAGGTAAGTGTCACGGAGTTTTATTTCGTTACCATAATGCAGATTTTTTTTAATTATGCAGAACCCCATTTCTTTCTGCCTGAAAATACCTCCAGAATATGAATATAAAGCTGTTTTCATACTTAGATATCACCTGGTATTTATTATATATATATTTGTAATAATATACACCCTTATTGTATATACTATACATCTTCTATAACTGCCGGAAAGAAAAGCTTAGAAGAACATTATAATTTTTTAATTAATTAGTCCACCGAGCTAATTAATTAAAAATATAATAAGTAAAAACTCCTGAACTAAGGGATGATCCTTGTATAAATTTATATAATATCTGGGAGATGGTACGCCTTAAGTTAAGTTTTAAGGGCAACGGAAGCCAAGGTGCTCACAAACTATGTTAATTTGAGACAATATCTGTACAGGTCCCCCAAGAGCTGGCCCGCTCTTGGAGAAGTCCAGAAATCGGGGCACCCTGGAACTTAGAGGTCAAGGGGAAAATTGGCCACTCACAAACGGCGAGTCAATGTGGCGTGAGCCGCATTGTTTGACCGTGTGGGAGTTCCTTGGTGCGGTTGCGTTGTTCAGCCGGCATCAGTAGTTTACTTAAGGGAAAAGACTCTACCGAGCTGCTATAGGAGGCTACCTTCGAGGAATGATCGGCTATCGGCCAACAGCTCCCAGCGATGGTGGACAAGTACTTAAGCGACCTAAGCGTGGCAGCGAATTGCTGTCTTTAGATTTAAGATGACAAGTTAAATTTTATATTTACGATAGTCATATATTATAGTATGGACGGGTATGGCCTAGTTTATTAGTTTATTAGTCCTGATTATTAGTTTAATGACAAGTGAACGGCTGGACACAAAAGCTAATGGTGTAGTTACAAAGCTTACACCGTTCACGCTACTAGGATATCTAGTAGCTAAATAGGTTTAGCTCGCTTAAACTGTTTGAAGCACATTGGCCCTTCGTGGCACGGACATTCGATCTTACGCTTTAGGGAAATGCCAAAAACCAAAAATTACGTATTGACTGACGAGTAAATGTTAAATATATATTACAATTTGTACCACCTTAGTGTATACTACAATTATAATTTAGACTATATTTTTACGTTATAAACGTAAAATAATTTTTTTTTTGCGAGAGATTGTCATTATTGTAAAATAATTATAGATTAAACAAAATAGTATTGATAGTGTCACAATACCCTGACTAATTTTATGCCCCGTGAGAGTATTTTTAATTTTAAAAAGATGTCCTTAATTAAAACTTTTTTTTTTTTTTTTTTTTTTTTTTTTTTTTTTTCTCTCAGCTCCCCTGGGCCGGACCGACTTGTTGGTATTACGCCGCCCAGGGGAGTGTCTTTAAACTCTCAAATAGGCCTCCCCACCTACCGGCTATATACCGGCAAGGCAGGTCGGCCTACCGGTTAGCTCTTTTTGAGAGTTCTTTATCAATATTGGCCCCTTGGGGACCCAAAAGGGCAATACTAATACACCACGCCAGACCCAGTTCGCCGCGACGCGGTACGGGTCCCTTCAGTATTCAGTGTGCTCTTGCCTGTGGAGTCCTTGGTGGCTCATCAGTGCCAACACACCGCAGCATGCTGGACCTCACCAGCAAGGCTGTCCACCCAGTCCTATTCTAGCCAACACCTTGTCTTCTCTCATCGGAGTATTTCTGTAGAACAACTTGTCTAACAAAACTAGCAAAATTATTCCAGTTTGACTCGCTTCTTAGCATGTAGTCTATTGTTGTCTCTGGAGTTATACCTGTGAGTGCCTTACTATGTCTAAGTGTGTCCCACCTATTGCACTCAAAAAAGGTGTGCTCAGCATCATCTATCTCGTTGCAGTAGTTGCAAATCGGCTCTTCTCTCTTGCCTATTTTGTGCAGGTAGTTATTGAAGGAACCACGCCCTGTAAAAAACTGCGATAGGTGATGATCAACCTCACCAAATCTTCTCGACAACCGTGGCTTCATGTTGGGGATGAGGGTTCTCGTCCATCGACCCACAGCTTCCTGCGACCATCTTTCCTGCCAGATATTATAAACGGCATCCCTGACCTCTTGTTCTGGCTTGCCTTGTGCCCTCTCCACCCTCTTTTTTGCGATTAGGTCAATAGGAGGTGTACCCGATAACACGCACAGGGCGGCATAGGACACTGTCCTGTATGCGGACACAACACCTAGGAGCACACACCTGTGCGTCCTTAATTAAAACTACCCAAGAAATAGTGCACGTACTAAGAAATAGTTCAATAATCTCGAAGTCGAGGGTTCTAAGGTTCAAATCCTCTTAAAGGCAGTTACTTTTACACGGATTTTCAATACTAGATGGTGGATACCGGTGTTATTTGGCGGTAGACACGTCTCAGTAATGTCGACCTGAGAATATACAAGACTACACTTCAATTACATTCATACATATCATTCTCTGAAGTAATACCTTACGGTGGTTCAGGGGATTAAACAGCAAAAAATAGAATGCATATAACTTTTTAAAAATACATATGACTAATTATTATTAATATCTCTGTGATTCTCTTTTCGTTGTAAATAAAGTTGAAGTGTAATGATATATAAATATTTGAATGAAATACTTAAAATAAAAAAAAAAAAGAAAAGAAGATAAAATTAGATAGTTTAAGAGGAACTCCCTCCCCCTCTAATAACGTTACTATTAGTTAATAATTATAGTAGAGAACTCTATGTATACTGAGAACTGAATACACAGAACCAGGAACGCTAAATGTATTTAAGCATGTGTACATTGTTACCTCATGTTGTTTAAGTTGGGGTTTATACATTCCGCCAACTTCACATAACTATTACTAATACGCACACAAAATACACGTGCACGCAAGCGTACACGTGTGTATTTATCAACACCCTCCTTGATAAATACATATAAAGTCCACACGGCATCATTTTAATTGCCTGTCTGTATACCTAGTCTATTCCTTTACAATTTCTTAAAAATTTCAGAATGATAAAGAATAAAGGCTACAGAATAAAAATCGTTAAGAGCAAACAAAAGTTATAATTGTAAATCAAATAATATTTTTAATATAATTAAAGAAGTAAGAAATAAAAAAAATTGACAAAGTATTACGTGACTTTCCTGGCTATTAATGATAAAAATTCGAGAGCAAAAAAAAACAAAAAAAAATCTAACGTGGACAACACATGCCTTCCTTGTACGCCTATTAAATTACATTTACGCATTTTTTTTTAAATTAAAAATTACATAAAATTTTATATCATTAAAAACTTCTGATTTTTTTTTTTGTGTTATTGAATTATATTATTAATCGTAATTTTTTTTTTTTACAATGAGAGTTTATTATTAATAAATCAATATATTAAAATTAAAAAAAAAAGGAGATGAAGACTGATTCGAACCGATGTGCCTTCTTCTAAGGTCCAAATATTTCATTAATTAAAATTTTATTTGGCTATAACTCTGGAACCAATGAAAATGAGTAACACTTATCGCTGAAAAGCTCTCAATGGGGCCATATTATTGCAGTTAAGAAAAAGTCCAAAATCCAATTGTTTGAGGATTTTGGACTTTTTGGACACTTTTGGTTCAGTCGATTGCAATCAAAAGGAGAGGTGCAGAACTATATGTTACAACAGACCTAAATTCAAAATTTCAACATCCTTTCAACATCAGTTATGCGAGATACGTACGTACATACAGACGTCACGCCGAAACTAGTCAAAAAGGATTCAGGGATTCCTCTTCCTCTTTATTTCTTTAGAGATTTCTTCATTTTTATATTTATCATCTTCTCTTAATGTTTTTTATTCTTCCTTTGTTTGTAGCATTTTCTTCCTGTTTATGTTTTGTTTTCGTTTCCCAAATTTTCTTCTTTTTGTTTTTTTTTTGGTTGTAACATTTTCCTCCTCTTTATATTTATCAACTTATTTTAATCTTTTTATTCTTTCTTTGGTTTTAGCATTTTCTTCCTCTTTACATTTATCATCTCTTAATTTTTTTTATTCTTCCCTTTTTTATATCATTTTCTTCCTTATCATATTCATCTGCTTGTCGTTTTTTTGAGATATATTTCTTCATGTTCAATTTCTTTTTCTGTGTGATTGTTTCTTTTTCATTTTTGATTATTCACCAAGTAATCCAATAATAAAAACTGAATATTTTACACCGTAAGGTCGAAATTAACATTTGTACCCAGTGTACAGGAGTCCACTAAACAGAATAGTTTAATTATTATTAAGTTTTATTTATATGACACACCAGAAATCTGAAACTTTTGTTAATCAGCACCTCACGAAGAAACGAATAATACTGATCTAGTAATACTAGTAATAAAGGGACTTTTACTCTATCCTAATATTTATTGTAAGATTGTTGAATTAATAATTGTATAAATATTTGATGTTATTAAAAACTAATATTTCAGCAATTGTATAACTATCCACTTTATTAGAGAATTTGAGGATCGTATCTCACTTTCAATTGAAATAAGTTTAAATGAAGTGCAGCAAAAAATGTGTATATGTAATTTAATAGTTTAAAAGGAAGTCATGTGGTGTCCACATCAGATTTTTTAATTTTTTTTTTTTCAATTATATAGCCTATGACATTCTCCGCATTGGAATCCTTACGAGGATTCCAATGCGGGGTCATACATCTAAGTCGGTTCAGCCGTTGAGCTGCTAAGGTAGAACAAACATACACCCTAGTAGATTACACTTCTTTCTAAGCAGTCGTGTAATAAAAATACATTGGTTCGTAAACCACTTTATCATATTTATGCTACTACGAGATGAATAATCATAGTGTGCCAATGTCTCAAGAGACAATAGTCTAGCAGTGACGCGCGGGGCTGAACATCCAAGGTCGCCGTTACGTAGCAGCTACTAACACACATACATAATACGTATGATCTTTTGGTGTAGACTCTAGATGAATTAGTTAGATCCTATAACGTAAAGATTTGTAAAAAAAAACAACTAATCAATTCTAGCGATATTCACCGAGAAAGTAAAATACTTTCAAATTAATACATAAAACGAAGAATTTCTGTAAGCAATATAATATTTATTTAATATAAATATTGTATTTTTACGTAATAAATATATAAGCAATATTTATTTTTTATTTCATTTATCCCTTATTTAATCATTATCTTTTCCTTTTAACCAACAGAAAGTACTCTATTTGCGTAAAATTTGAAGTAATTTTTCTTAACTTCGTTCCAAATTGATAGATTTTATTTTTTCTTGCAGCAAACTTCAGAGGATCAATACTTCATGATGCAATTATTACAACTTCATGATGTAATTATTACAATTCGTTTTTATTATTACACATAATTTTTAAATATTTGAAAAGATTTTTGCGCTTTAGTAACGATGTATATTTTTTAAACGAGTCTTTTTTTTTCTTCTTTTCTATTTTGTCTTCTAAAATACCGCGTTCCAGTCTTCATCTTTGCAGTTTTCTGTTTGCCCATAATATTCTCTCGTTCTTTCAGCTTGCAGTTATCTTTTTCCCTTTATTTTTCTTGAAGTATTAATTAAACTTTCTCTTTATTAACATATTTGTTTGATACTTCATTTTCTGAGATATTTTGGTTTTATAGATCGATTTTAACCAATTTCATCAATTAATTTCAGTTCTCCTTTTATAAAAATATTTGTTTTATAAGATGATTATTAGCCATTCTGAAAAGGTATCCAACGAAACATAATCTTCGTTTTTTTTCATTTTTGTTATTAAATGTTCTGTGTCGGTAAATTTCGCCGTTATCTCTCATTCAATAATTTCCGTTTTCATAATCTGGGCAAAGAAATATTCTTCTTCTTTATATTTTTTTTAACTCTTCCACTTTTAAATTTAAGTTTAGGCACTCGGAGGCGTAAAGATATTGTGGTTTTATAACCGTATTGTAGTGCCTGATTTTTAGATTTCTGGAAAGCTGTCTTTATTATAAGTATTTTTTTGTAATTCCGTACGCACTTTAGAGTTTGGAGATTCTGTTTCCAATCGCAGATTTGTCAAGGAAATTCTTCTGGATTATTTCTCCCAAATATTTGAATTCTTGAACCGCCTTAATTTGGCCTATTTTTGTTCGTACGGATTTTGGAAAGTTTTTAATATTTGTCATAATTTTAGTTTTTCTGTAGAATTCCGTAAACTGTTTTCATAGCTCTTTAAAATCTCAATTTGAATTGTTACCGATTTTAGGTCCTAGAAATGATCGCTAAGTCAAATCGCGAAGGCTAGACAATTAATTTTGTTTCCCGGTTTACATTCTAACTTTATTGGTTTTATTTTACGGTTCAGTAATTCTAGGATCCACATAATAATAATTTTTTCTAAGACTGAATTTAAAAATATCGGTGATAATCCGTCCTTTTATCTTAGGCTGTTGTTAATTAGGTAGATTTCATAAGAAACTTACCTATTGTATTAGGTACCATGATTCGACTTCCGGAAAATTTTGACATATCTTCGCAATTCACATCCCCCGGACCACAGAACCACCGTCAGCTCTAAAAAGTTTACTTATATATATACAATATATATTTCACTTTCTTGTGGACACGATAACTGCCGTAACTTTGCGCCAAATACTTTCAAATCACTCGTCCCAAAATCTTGGTAAATTTTGTTAATGGGAAAAATCTGATTATGAAGGTGGAAATGGGAGAGCTTTTTCGAATAAAAAAAATATTACTTTAATATTCTTCTTAAGTAAAATATCGAATTCGTGTAAAGTTTCTACTATTCACCGGATAAGGGCCTAAAACTTACATAATTTAATTCTTTTTTATATCGCAACCATTGTCCAAGGGGGTGGAAAAAATGGGGTTTCGAAGACAAAAAAATCATACTTCCCTTAATAAGCACCGTATCGAATCGGTTTGTAATGGTCGTTAGTCCTCTAAATATTGTCTAAACGATTTTTGATATGACCAACCCTTACGGCAAGGGATTACCAAAACAAAAAAAAAAACAAAAAATATAAAAAGCAAAATATCACTATAGCTATCTTATTAAGTAAAATATCGAATTCGTGTAAAGTTTCTACTATTCACCGGATAAGGGCCTAAAACTTACATAATTTAATTCTTTTTTATATCGTCAACCATTGTCCAAGGGGGTGGAAAAAATGGGGTTTCGAAGACAAAAAAATCATACTTCCCTTAATAAGCACCGTATCGAATCGGTTTGAAATGGCCGTTAGTCCTCTAAATATTGTCTAAATGATTTTTGATATGACCAACCCTTACGGCAAGGGATTACCAAAACAAAAAAAAACAAAAAATATAAAAAGCAAAATATCACTATAGCTATCTTATTAAGTAAAATATCGAATTCGTGTAAAGTTTCTACTATTCACCGGATAAGGGCCTAAAACTTACATAATTTAATTCTTTTTTATATCGCCAACCATTGTCCAAGGGGGTGGAAAAAATGGGGTTTCGAAGACAAAAAAATCATACTTCCCTTAATAAGCACCGTATCGAATCGGTTTGAAATGGTCGTTAGTCCTCTAAATATTGGCTAAAACTTTTGTCGGAAACAATTTTTGATATGACCAACCCTTACGACAAGGGATGGAAATATTGCTGAAATTGTAAGAAGATGGGGGGGCTTCTCGTATGCTAAACATGTGAAACTTTTTTCACATTCAACCACTGTTGTATGAGTAAATTTGAAGTTTTTCTTAGACTTTAAGGTTGAAATCTTTTTTACTTAGCATCAGTGAAATCTACCTTCGCCTTCCGGCGTGCCGAAAGGGATTTTTTTGAAAGGCTCAGAAAATTCTATATTCTGAATTCTATTTTTGAATATGTCCCGGTTAGTTTCTTTAATTAGATTTTTAACTGTACACAAATTCCAAAGGCTTGATCTATATTTATTATGTTTCTCGATCTACGGAACTATAAGCTTTGTTAAAATCTGTCAACGAAATCATTATATCTTTGTTTGATAAATTTTTACGTCGAATTACTGATTTTAAATTGAAGATCTGCTCTGAACATGAGCATCTTTTAAACGTGTTTATTACATAAATATTTTTTTAACTCGTTATATATCTGTACTGTGTTATCCGATGATATTTCCTTTCTGTAGAATTAAATTCTACCTTCTGACAATAATATTAATTTTTTTTTAAGATAATCAAATCTATCTCTCTAATCGTAATAAACTTCTTAAACCTACTGCAGTTTTCTTTATTTTTACGACATAAGTGCTGTTTCAAGTTCCACGTTATTTATGCTTGAAGTTTATTTTTCTTTCTTCCAAACGGCGTACAGTTTATTTACAACTAGTTTAATTTACAACCTACTCGGACCAACTGTTAACTTTTTTTATTTAAGTTACGTATTAATTTCAAAGTATGTATTTCAACTTTTATTTATCTACTTATTTCTTCAAGTAAGTTGTGTACATTATATTAAATTTAAATATATTTTTTTTAAATTTTGTAACATGGCACCAGTTCTAAAATAAAAAAATTTATGTAAGTTGATGCGCGACCTAATTTCTTTATTTATATATATAATTTTAAAGTCACCTGAATAGTTTTTTTAATAACTCTTTCTATCTTTGGTTCATTATGTTTTTAATAAACTTTAATTAATCCTTTTATTTTAATTGCAGTCCCTTATTTACCGTTAGATTACCCACACTATTACCAGTACCTAATACACACAGACGTCTTCATTGTTTTGTTTTTTAAGTGTTACAAACTAAGATAATAATAATTTTTATCAGTTAGAGTAAAATTATGCAATATCAGCTTTCGTTAATTTTTTATACTTTTAACTGATGTACAATTATTATACATTTGAATTTAATTTATATGTACATTTATTCTGTTAATTGTATATATTAATTATTTATGGGTAGACTTCTTTCGAGGGCACATGACCACCTTTGCAGATGATACAGCACTTTTTTATGTGTCGTCCTCTAGTCTGGAATTAAAAATGACATGGAGACTGACCTAAGAGTCATAAGATGGTGGCTTGTGACGAAATTTCATTAAATTTAAATAAGACAAATTACATGAATGCAAAGTATAACGGAAAATGTATAAAATATTAAATATCACTGGTTGGGAAGTAATGTGAATAGTGGTCGTTCATGTGAGAACATTCCACATACTACATCTTTGAAATACTTGGACATTACTTTGGTCAGTAATCTACTGTCCAAATATTAATGGACTGTAATCTAATGTCCAAATATGGACATTCCAGGATAATCATCCTGGAATGTCCATATTACTAATCTCAAAAAGCAATTACGTGTTTGTATAAATAAATTTTATTATTTAAAAAAAGTATTGCCCTGTTAGAGTTCTGAAATAGTTGTATTATGCTTCTTTAGAATAAAGGTTAAAGTACGAGGTGATACGTTGGGGTGAAGCCTACTACAATGTTTTTAGATCTGCTTATATTCCTCAGAAGCATGTAGTACATATAATATTGGGTAAAGGCAGACGACATGAATCCTTCCTGTTATTCAGAGGTCTTAAGATCTTGCCACTGCGTTATATGTATTTCTATAGAATATTAATGGCATATTATAAAGGCTGTAAACAGATTAGGATCCTCTGTGCTTTGGTTACGAGGCCTTTGCGTCAAGCGGATAGAGAAATTCCTCGTAGGCCAAGAATTGAGTTATTTAAACGTTTTCATTCGTACTTAGGTTCAAATAATATTTAATCGTTGACCACGGAAATTTTAATTCATAGAAGATTTTAAAAGGGTTTCACTATTAATTTACAATTGATTGTTGTCAAAGATGTAGAATTTTTTTAATTGATTAGCCTGTAATTCTCGGTGAATTCAATGACTTTAAAAGTTTAATATTTTTGTTATCATTATTTTTCTTTTAATTTTATCTAGTATTAATTTCATTTGCAATTTATTACTGTATTCTTGTATTGTATTTGTGGTTTTCAGTTATTTAATATTAATCTGTATATATATATAATGTTTTGTCACCAGCTGAAATTTTAGTACTGCAAGACTTGTTGTATCGTGTAATTAACTTTGAAAGCCACTTGGAAATCCACACTTGATCATTATTCAATAAATTATTAATTTATTATTTTACTCGTTGAAAAATAGCGGATGGTAACCTCCAATATAATTATTACTATCGGGAATACCTAGTTCTACAAGATTATGTAATAAATGGTTACTTTCATTATTTTACTTCTATTTTATATTGTTTAGTTGGTATTAAACTTATGTATAAAGAATTTATAACTGTAAATAATTTTATTTTCACTTGTAATCTGTTTATTTTATGAAATAAAGATTATTATTATTATTACTACTATTAAAAATAATAATATTATACAAACGTTTGTGGCGGTTCTATAAGCTTGCAATAGCACCGTGCAAAAACTAACCGACAGATTGTTTTTAAATTTTCAGGATCTATTCATATTATCCAAGGAAAGTTTTAAGCCATAGATCTAGACCCTAACCCCTTTATGGGTGAAGTTGTGAATTTTTTCTCCTAGACGACGACCTATGATTTCGTTTACGTAAAAACAGTAGACTACGCGTTTTATAACATATCCGATTTTTACTCTCTATTTTGAATACTTATCGAGATATAGGGCATTCTAGGGTAATGGAAAAAGGAACCAAAACGGAAATCATTTACAGCAGGAGCGCATCAGAGCTTCTATGTCAAGAACTAGGGATACATTGGAAGAAAGAAAGCTTTCCAAGCTTTAATTGTTATATTTATAAGTATTATTCTCTCAACCATGAATATAACGAACACAGCGGGGGTTCAGATGGGTCCAACGGGTGTTTGGATAGACGGGAAGGACAAGCAAAGGAAACACTGAACCGACTAGCGTATACATACACACAGTGTGTGTGTGGGGGGGCGTGTATGTATCCGACAAACTTGTCTTGCATTGTTCAATTATGTACGTACGTTCAACTCCGTAAATTCTCGAAATTACCATTTTGCTTCCTTTTTAAAGTCTTTCCCCCTAACAAATTCATCTTTTGTAACACCATTGGGCCTATCGGATAGATGTTACATTTTAAGGAATGGAAAATCAAAAGAGAATAACATGATGTTACAAAAAAATATTAAAAGTTTATTTTTAAACAAAAAAAAGATTATTAATGAATTTATATTATATATACGAGGGTAAGTCAATTATTATCCGCAATTTAGTCATATTTTTATTTATGTTGGTAGTACTGTCGTGTTGCGTAGATGACGCATGCGTGGTTTAATTGTTGTTATATCTGTGCAGGTATGATGCTTCTAGGTTAGTTCCATTATCGCTGCCCTGCCGTTAAGCATGGCTTATCCGCTTTCTGTATGCACCAAAGAAGAACGACGTTCAGTAATCTGTTTTTTGTGGTCGGAAGGTGTATCAGGGGCCGAAATTCATTCAAGAATTTCGGTACAGCACTGTAACAGTGTATTGCCGCAACGGAGTGTCTACGAATGGATTGAAAAATTAAAAATGACCGTTTACCGCCACAAATGAGGAAAACATAGAGCGTATTGACATTGTTTTCTTAGACAGAAGAGTAACTATTGATGAAGTGGCACATCGTCTGCAAATCAGTCACGGTAATGCCTAAGAAATCATCCACAACAGACTTGGGTTTCATAAAGTCTGTGCAAGATGAGTCTCAAAACAACTCACACAGTCGCATAAACAAACGCGCTTGGACATCTGCCAAAAATATTTTGATCGCTATGGTAACGAACGGGACATCTTTTTAGACAAAATAAACAGTGGTGACGAAACATGGATCCATCATTACGAGCCGGAGAGTAAACGGCAGTGTATGGAATGGAAACGTTCAAATTCGACCTGCAAAAAAAGTTCAAGCCCCAACTGTCCGCAGGAAAACTGATGCCTACGGTTTTTTGGGACAACAAGGCCCAGTACTGAAACACTATGAGGAAAGGGGCACGACAATAAACAGTGCGCGTTACAGTGAAATGCTTACCGCCCAGCTGAAGCATGCAATTCGAAGCAAACGCTGACGACTGCTGTCGAAAGATGTTGTGTTGTTACACGATAATGCCCGTCTACATACTGCTGCCCGCACTGTTGAAACACTCCAGAAACTCAACCTTGAAATACTGGCTCATCCTCCGTATAGTCCTGATCTTGCCCTTTCTGACTACCGCTTGTTTGGTCCACTAAAGAGGCATTAGGGGCCCTCGATTTACCTCGGACGAAACGGTGAAAGAAGCGGTTCATTCCTGGCTCGCAGCTCAACCGAAAACCTTCTTTTATGAGGGCATCAGCAAGCTTGTGCAACGATGGACCAAGTGCGTTGAAATGCAAGGGAACTATGTTGAAAAATGATTTATATGTAAGTTTCCTACTTGTATTACAATAAAATTTACAACTACATTCAGATAATAATCGACTTACCCTCGTGTATATATATATATATATATATATATATATATATATATATACACACTTTTTTTTTTTGAGATGTGTGAATATCGACGTCTAACGTCCCTCGTTACATTATTTAAAAATTGCTTTGTAATTTGCTTACAATATTTTACATGTTTTTTTTTATACATATATGTTTTATATTTTTAAATATCTTTGTTACCTTGTGTAAAATTTACACAAAATTAATCTTAACATTAAACAGATTTAAATGATTATCCATTTAAATAAAATAAACAAACATAGACAATATCAAATAAGTAGAGAAACCTACGTTCAGATGTAAACGGCATTCACATAGGGTATGTTTGATTTGTGTAATCAAACATTACACAAATTTTCATTTTCCGAAGGCTTATTACAATATAATATGGTTAGTAATCCGCTGGAATGAAGGTGAGCAAATACTGTTTCTTCTTTACCATTTTCCAATTCAGGGGCAACATCATTTCTTAATCCATATCTCCTCTTTCCGAGGTTTTCGTACATTGTACACACTTGAATTAGATGTTTAATAGAGAGCGGTTTGTCATTACATACACCGCACATTGTTCTTTCCTCACCAGTAAGCATATATGAATTTGTTAGTCGTATGTGACCGATTATGAATCTTGTCAACGCCACTTGCTGACGACTCAGTTTTGCATCGCTCTTCCATTGATATGGAGTAATTGTTACTGCATTCAGTTTTGTATTTAAGCTTCTCCATTCATCGCTTCAAATGTATATTTGCCGTAACACCTCTTCATTTGTCACTTTATCCACCCATCTGATGTGGATAAACCTATAGCACCGCATTTCAAAAGCTTCTAATCTTTTCTTCTCAGATACTCTGATCGTCCAAGTTTCACTTTCATTTAAAGCGACACTCCAAACATATACTTTCAAAAATCTTTTCCTGACATTTAAATTAATTTTTAATGTAAACAAAATATATTTCTGACTGAAGGCTCGTTTCGCCTGTGCTATTCGGCCTTTTATATCGCTCCTGCTTCGTCCATCTTTAGTAATTCTACTTCCCAAATAACAAAATTCTTCTACCTCCATAATCTTTTCTCCTCCTATTTTCACATTCAGTAGTCCATCTTCGTTATTTCTATTACATTTCATTACTTTCGTTTTGTTCTTGTTTATTTTCATGCGGTAGTTCTTGCGTAGGACTTCATCCATGCCATTCATTGTTTCTTCTAAATCCTTTTTACTCTCGGCTAGAATAACTATATCATCGGCAAATCATAGAATCTTTATCTTTTCACCTTGTACTGTTACTCCGAATCTAAATTGTTCTTTAACATCATTAACTGCTAGTTCCATGTAAAGATTAAAAAGTAACGGGGATAAGGAACATCCTTGTTGGACTCGATTTCTTATTACGGCTTCTTTCTTACGTTCTTCAATTATTACTGTTGCTGTTTGGTTCCTGTAAATGTTAGAAATTGTTCTTCTATCTCTGAATAATTTTTTTTTAAATGCTGAACATTTTATTCCAGTGAACCTTATCGAATGCCTTTTCTAGGTCTATAAATGCCAAGTATGTCGGTTTGTTTTTCTTTAATCTTCCTTCTACTATTAATCTGAGGCCTAAAATTGCTTCCCTTGTCCCTATACTTTTCTTGAAACCAAACTGGTCTTCTCCTAACGCTTCTTCCAATATATATATATATATATATATATATATATATATATATATATATATATATATATATAAAACGCTCTTGCGCAGTAGAGTTAACTAAACTAATCGTAAAGTATATTCGCGTACTCCTTTTGGGGTAGTATTTCATTGTTAAATTATTTGTTTTTCCAATAATTTTTTTTATTTATTTTCGTTTATTAATTATAACTGTTTACAACTTTGAGCTGTAATAATTACAGTAGGTTCAAATATCTCACGTATTCGCCGAATGAAGTTTAATCAAGATAAAAAAAGATTAGAAATCATCTTACTGGCCTATTTACTTTGTACAAAGTAAGTGAAGTTGTGATCGCGAAAAAGTTCGGTTTCTAGATTTCAACGGAAATATTAATTGTGACCATCCCTGAATCATTTTGATTACTTTCGGCATGACGTTTGTACGTATATATTATGTATCTCGCATAACTCAAATAGATTTGCCGTAGAATGTTGAAATTTTGAATTTAGGACTGTTGTAACATCTAGTTGTGCACCTCCCCTTTTTATTGCAATCGACTGAATAAAAAGTGTCAATAAAGCCCAAAATCAAAAAAATTTGGTTTTTGGCCTTTTTTAACTGCAGTAATAAGGCCTCATTGAGAGGTTTTCAGCGATATATCAAAAGTGGTACTTATTATCATTGGTTCCAGAGTTATAGCCAAATAGAATCTTAATTAATGAAATATTTGGATCTTATAGAGAGTAGGTTAATAACGGTTCGAAACCGACTTCATCTCCTTTTTTTTAATTTAAATATATTGATTTATTAACCTCCGATTATAAAAAAATTTACAAAAAATATTAATACAACAATAACAATTAAAAAAATACGAAAAAATATCAGAGAAGTTATTAATAAAATAAAATTTTATGTACTTTTCTTTTAAAAAAAAAATGTGTATATGTAATTTAATAGGCGTACAAGAAAGTTATGTGGTGTCCACATCAGATTTTTTCTGAAGAATATTACTTCGATTTTGTTTAATCTTCTGATTTTATCATTATTCCTAATCGAACATAAAGAAGTTCTCTGTTAATATTTGAAAAACCAATTTAATATTTATCGACTCTAAGCTAGAATAAATTTTAAAAATACAACAATTAGCAAATTTATTAAAAAAAACCAGTTTTCTCTAAGCGGTATTCATTTTCTTAACCTATTAATCAAATGAAAGATCTCTACAACTGACGAATTCGTCAGTTTTACATTTTGTTATTTCCTAATATTTTCATAAATAACATATCTTGAAAATATAACATTTCCTGAAAACTTTACTATTATTCTTTTAAGATTTTTCACTAAGGAATAATGTTTGCCGCATCTGTTTCTATAAATTATTTGAGCAAATCAAGTACGCGATAATTTGAAACAAGATTCTGTGATTAATAAATGATTTTCTCAGTTCAATCCGTGAAATGAGAGCGCTAAATGTCAGGACAGAAATACTCATTGAAGTTAACAGAAAATAGCAAATATCAAACGAATGGATCTCACTATATGAAATCTAAATACAGGAATCTAAATTACACGGAATAATTCTATACAGACAATAAGATCCATCTGAGTTAGTCTTGAGAAGTAAAAGCTAACGTAAAGAAAATCTATTATAAAGCTTGCAATTTGAGTGGTGCAAAGTACATAACAAAATGTGAAGCTATTCTATTCGAGTAAGGCGTTTCATCTTCAATCCTATATCGGTAACAGTTAAGACGATTAGCAGTAAAGAAACAACTTTTTTTTTTGTTTTTTCAACTTCACATTAAGGTAGAACTTGTTTATTTAGCAATTAGAGAAAGTACTATAGTGAGCCTTACCAAGTATTTTTATAAAGGTTTCTTTTAATTAAAATAAAAATTAATTTTCTTAATTTTTTTTTTGTCTTCAGTCCTTTGACTGGTTTGATGCAGCTCTCCAAGATTCCCTATCTAGTGCTAGTCGTTTCATTTCAGTATACCCTCTACATCCTACATCCCTAACAATTTGTATTACATATTCCAAACGTGGCCTGCCTACAGAATTTTTTCCTTCTACCTGTCCTTCCAATATTAAAGCGACTATTCCAGGATGCCTTAGTATGTGGCCTATAAGTCTGTCTCTTCTTTTAACTATATTTTTCAAAATGCTTCTTTCTTCATCTATTTGCCGCAATACCTCCTCATTTGTCACTTTATCCACCCGTCTGATTTTTAACATTCTCCTATAGCACCACATTTCAAAAGCTTCTAATCTTTTCTTCTCAGATACTCCGATCGTCCAAGTTTCACTTCCATATAAAGCGACACTCCAAACATACACTTTCAAAAATCTTTTCCTGACATTTAAATTAATTTTTGATGTAAACAAGTTATATTTCTTACTGAAGGCTCGTTTAGCTTGTGCTATTCGGCATTTTATATCGCTCCTGCTTCGTCCATCTTTAGTAATTCTACTTCCCAAATAACAAAATTCTTCTACCTCCGTAATCTTTTCTCCTCCTATTTTCACATTCAGTGGTCCATCTTTGTTATTTCTACTACATTTCATTACTTTTGTTTTGTTCTTGTTTATTTTCATGCGATAGTTCTTGCGTAGGACTTCATCTATGCCGTTCATTGTTTCTTCTAAATCCTTTTTACTCTCGGCTAGAATTACTATATCATCAGCAAATCGTAGCATCTTTATCTTTTCACCTTGTACTGTTACTCCGAATCTAAATTGTTCTCTAACATCATTAACTGCTAGTTCCATGTAAAGATTAAAAAGTAAGGGAGAGAGGAGCATCCTTGTCGGACTCCCTTTCTTATTACGGCATCTTTCTTATGTTCTTCAATTATTACTGTTGCTGTTTGGTTCCTTTACATGTTAGCAATTGTTCTTCTATCTCTGTATTTGAACCCTAATTTTTTTTAAATGCTGAACATTTGATTCCGGTCTACGTTATCGAATGCCTTTTCTAGGTCTATAAACGCCAAGTATGTTGGTTTGTTTTTCTTTAATCTTCCTTCTACTATCCCTTGTCCCTATACTTTTCCTGAAACCAAATTGGTCTTCTCCTAACACTCCTACCACTCTCCTCTCAATTCTTCTGTATAGAATTCTAGTTAAGATTTTTGATGCATGACTAGTTAAACTAATTGTTCTGTATTCTTCACATTTATCTGCCCCTGCTTTCTTTGGTATCATGACTATAACACTTTTTTTGAAGTCTGACGGAAATTCCCCTTTTTCATAAATATTACACACCAGTTTGTATAATCTATCAATCGCTTCCTTACCTGCACTGCGCAGTAATTCTACAGGTATTCCGTCTATTGCAGGAGCCTTTCTGCCATTTAAATCTTTTAATGCTCTCTTAAATTCAGATCTCAGTATTGTTTCTCCCATTTCATCCTCCTCAACTAACTCTTCTTCCTCTATAACTACCATTATCTAATTCATTTCCTCCGTATAACTCTTCAATATATTCCACCCATCTATTGACTTTACCTTTCGTATTATATATTGGTGTACCATCTTTGTTTAACACATTATTAGATTTTAATTTATGTACCCCAAAATTTTCTTTAACTTTCCTGTATGCTCCGTTTATTTTACCAATGTTCATTTCTCTTTCCACTTCTGAAGACTTTTCTTTAATCCACTCTTCTTTCACCAGTTTGCACTTCCTGTTTATAGAATTTCTTAATTGCCGATAGTTCCTTTTACTTTCTTCATCACTAGCATTCTTATATTTTCTATGTTCATCCATCAGCTGCAATATATCGTCCGAAACCCAAGGTTTTCTACCAGTTCTCTTTATTCCGCCTAAGTTTGCTTCTGCTGATTTAAGAATTTCCTTTTTAACATTCTCCCATTCTTCTTCTACATTTTCTATCTTATCTTTTTTACTCAGACCTCTTGCGATGTCCTCCTCAAAAATCTTCTTTACCTCCTCTTCATCAAGCTTCTCTAAATTCCACCGATTCATCTGACACCTTTTCTTCAGGTTTTTAAACCCCAGGTTTTAATTTTCTTAAAACAATAACAAATTAAACTGAAATTGTTCTAAATTTTATATGCCATATATATATATATATATATTACCGTAAAAAACCGATATCTGGTAAATGTCGATATTCTCCAATGAATGTCGACACACACCAAATACATCAGTCAAAGACCAAAATGTTTGCTTATTCGAACCTTCGCCGGTATATGTCGATAAACACAGATGAGCACTGGTGAGATCGAAACGATAACTAGAAATTAAAAAAAATCACCCGATACCAATCTCTAAAGTAAATATATTACGATAAACCCTCGTAAAAAAGGAAGTTTAAATTTAAGCCAAACATAACCTATCGCTAACCTCTTCTAATTAACGTTAAATACACAAATTATATGTTATTCTCCAACATTGGAGGCGATTAATAAAATTCCTTAAATTAATAAAGAAAATTATCAATTGAGATTATTAAAAGATTTACTGATTTTTACTTACTTTATTTTAACTCACAATGTTTTATCAGTTTTCAATTTTTTTTCATATTTGTCCTCAAATCTTGCATCCTTAATTTAACATATTTCCTGACATTGCCGATTGATGAAATTCTGCAGTTGCTAAGGTCGGGTGACAATACAATATTCCACCATTATTTTTTGCATACATCCCTCCGTACGGGGGGTAAATTAAGAGTGAAAATAAAGAGTGCTTGTAAAATAATTTAACATAGTTCTTGTGCCTTGGTGACGACAGAGACGGTGCTGGTGATCACGGAGTAGCTACCTCTTCAGTAGCTGGCAAAGGTTCGAGTGTTGGGCCACCGGGGAGTACCCAACGGGGACATACATGCGTTCCTGTTCCGAGATTGACCTGCGGCACCAAAACATTACATGTTCTGGTGCTCACAGTGGGATGAATACCGCCTAGCTTGCTCGGCGATTACTAGACTGCTCAGCGCGGAGAATATCATCGGCACCATGTTGCGGAGCTCCAAAAACCTTTATACCATCGCAGGGTTCGTAGAGAGGGTTTTTCAGGAGAAGGATCGGGGGGGGCTCGGGGATGAGGGACAGCCTTCTACAGAGCTGCCGTTCATACGTGCTTGCACGAGTGGGCGGTAGCGATGATACACGGGGATTCTTGCACCCCCGAGTGAAGAAGAGCAAGTCCCGCCGGGGATTCCTCACTCGGAGTGTCCCCGTTAGAGGCGTTATCATAAAGTCCCGGCATCCGGAGTGAGGACCCAGGGACGGCAGAGCCAAGCCTGGTGAATCCTACTCTAGATCCGACCGGCGGGCCAAAACGTAGTGCAGGATCCGGCCCGGGTGAGAGGGTAAATAAAATAGTTCCTGACATTGCCTATTGATGAAATTTTATACAGTGACTATATTTATAGAGGTCAGGTGACAATAAAATATCTAACCATTACTTTTGCAAACATCCCCCCATACGGGGTAAATTTGTAAAATGTTTATAAGCGACAAAAACAAGTTTTGTTAATTTTCAATTTTATTTCAATAATAATCAAAAACTTCACTATTTCGTTACTTTGTATAGTAAACGTTTGATTGAAAATTTATTTGGTATTTTATAAATATATTAGAAATTTCAAGTTTTTAAACATTTTTGTAATATTATTTATTTATAAATTTAATTTTCTAGAATATTATTTCGATTTACTTTGGTATTTGTTTAATTTTAAATTTATTATATTTAAACGTGCTTTTCTTTTCTGTTTTCTCCATTAAATTTTCGTATAACTTTGTTGTGTAATACCATCGTCAGTTTTACCGACGAAAATGTGTATGTTTTACTTTTCTAAGATGTGTGTATGTATATATATGTTGATACCACATACATTCCTAATTTAATATCGACGGGCGAACACGGTAACAACGATGTGAGCGCACTATATAAGTACGCGCTGATACAAGTAACTCCCACCGCGCAGATTACCGCGCAGTTCTCTCACCACAGTGGCGCTGCAGCCTCACCACTCTCAGGCTCCAATAAAAGAGCGTGCACAAGAGTGAATTTTCAATTCATCATCAACCACCACCTGGGGAAGACCAAGAAGAGGAAGACAGAAGTTCCCTGGCCGGCTCTACCTGGGACCTCCCGGCGGATGCCAATATCCCCGCCGGAGCAGCAGGCCTGGCCGGCCCGCCGAGGAAATCGCTGGACGCGGACGCTACCTTCCCGCTCCAGCTTCAATCGCCCTGGCCGGCGGACTCAGCAGCAGGAGCCGGCCCCGCGTGGGATCACTCGGGGAGAACCGCCTCGGCAGCGCCCAAGAAAGGACGTCCGACGCCGACCCGACACTGCGGAGCTCTGGGAGCTATTACTGCTAAGTTTTAATGAGGACCCAACTGCCGCTGAGAGAAAGCCCGGTCGGACTTCAATGGACGAGCCGCAACTTCCCGACTTCGCCGGAAATCAACTTCCGGACCCAACAGCTCTTCTCAGAGCTAACGCAAAAAAACAACCCTTTTCAGGGCCACCACAAGGTTATGAAATACGAACCGTCGAAGCCATTCGATGACAACAGACCTTCTCAGAGCTACCATAAGGTTAGTAGTTACAACAAGCTGTCGAAGCCAATCGACGACAAAAACGGCCCTTTTCAGGGCTACCATAAAGTTAGTAAACGCCACGTGGCGAAGCCATTCGGCGACAATATATATATATATATATATATATTGTCACATATGTATATATATATATATATATACACACACACACACACACACATATATATATATATATATATATATATATATATATATATATATATATATATATATATGTGTGTGTGTGTGTGTGTGTGTGTGTGTGTGTGTGTGTGTGTGTGTGTGTGTGTGTGTGTGTGTGTGTGTGTGTGTGTGTGTGTGTGTGTGTGTGTGTGTGTGTGTGTGTTTAATTTGAAATATTAAAAATCAAGAATTTGGAATTTCATGGTATGAATTAATAGAATGTATATTTCAATTGTTTATTTAAATAATTTTCAGATGAATATCAGAATTGCAATTATTCTAAAATAAAGCAAATATTCTCATATTCAAATCGTATTCAAATAATATGATTTTAAATAATGTAACACGCGTCTTATGCAGTTTTCTTAAACTGTAAGATCTGGTTTTCAACTAGTCGGCCTCCGTAGCGCAAGTGGTAGTGTTTCCGCCTTTTGTTCGAAGGTCCTGAGTTCGAATTCCGGTCAGGCATGAAAGCATTCAGTCAGGCATGTGGCGTATGAAAATTTTCATGAATTTTTCATACGCTACAAATTTCCATACGGGCTAAATTATTATAACCGTCGATGATGCACGCACATCTCATTGCACTTGTCAATGACACGTTATTATGTATAACTCAATCGATCATATCTGTTTTTCGCATGTTCGAATTTGGAGTACGGTTCAGAATCTTTATTAAAAAATTTAGAAGCATACAAAGTAACGTTTTCTTTATTAGAAAATATTAACCAATGCAAAATATTATTCTATTACAGATAAGTAAAAAATGAATACTACTATCTGTTATTAGTCACAAATCACTTACAAAAATGGCGTCAATTATGAAGATTAATAATCACGCCATGCTAGGCTTATTAGTGAAAGTGAGGAAAGAAGTGTTTTCTCGGCTGATCTTCATTAAGCTAGATTTATTTTTGTATTCAGCAACCCAATCCCAAGGAAATACCAGGCAACATTCAACCCTGGATATGATGATATTAATTATTCTATTCAGTACCGGGGCTGATTATATAATTGAAATTACTTTTGAAACAATATGTTGTGGTAGCGACCATAATTTGGTGATAATGAAATGTAGATTGGGGTTTAAAAACTTGAAGAAAAGGTGTCAGATGAATCGGTGGAATTTAGAGAAGCTTGATGAAGAGGAGGTAAAGAAGATTTTTGAGGAGGACATCGCAAGAGGTCTGAGTAAAAAAGATAAGGTAGAAAATGTAGAACAAGAATGGGAGAATGTTAAAAAGGAAATTCTTAAATCAGCAGAAGCAAACTTAGGCGGAATAAAGAGAACTGGTAGAAAACCTTGGGTTTTGGACGATATATTGCAGCTGATGGATGAACATAGAAAATATAAGAATGCTAGTGATGAAGAAAGTAAAAGGAACTATCGGCAATTAAGAAATGCTATAAACAGAAAGTGCAAACTGGTGAAAGAAGAGTGGATTAAAGAAAAGTCTTCAGAAATGGAAAGAGAAATGAACATTGGTAAAATAGACGGAGCATACAGGAAAGTTAAGGAAAATTTTGGGGTACATAAATTAAAATCTAATAATGTGTTAAACAAAGATAGCACACCAATATATAATACGAAAGGTAAAGTCAATAGATGGGTGGAATATATTGAAGAGTTATACGGAGGAAATAAATTAGAAAATGGTGTTATAGAGGAAGAAGAGGAAGTTGAGGAGGATGAAATGGGAGAAACAATATGAGATCTGAATTTAAGAGAGCATTAAAAGATTTAAATGGCAGAAAGGCTCCTGGAATAGACGGAATACCTGTAGAATTACTGCGCAGTGCAGGTGAGGAAGCGATTGATAGATTATACAAACTGGTGTGTAATATTTATGAAAAAGGGGAATTTCCGTCAGACTTCAAAAAAAGTGTTATAGTCATGATACCAAAGAAAGCAGGGGCAGATAAATGTGAAGAATACAGAACAATTAGTTTAACTAGTCATGCATCAAAAATCTTAACTAGAATTCTATACAGAAGAATTGAGAGGAGAGTGGAGAAAGTGTTAGGAGAAGACCAATTTGGTTTCAGGAAAAG
The DNA here is from genome assembly GCF_047948215.1 of Lycorma delicatula. NCBI lineage: Eukaryota > Metazoa > Arthropoda > Insecta > Hemiptera > Fulgoridae > Lycorma > Lycorma delicatula. The sequence goes on along the minus strand of NC_134462.1, from coordinate 133,012,803 downwards.
TATAGGGACAAGGGAAGCAATTTTAGGCCTCAGATTAATAGTAGAAGGAAGATTAAAGAAAAACAAACCGACATACTCGGCGTTTTAAGACCTAGAAAAGGCATTCGATAACGTAGACCGGAATAAAATGTTCAGCATTTTAAAAAAATTAGGGTTCAAATACAGAGATAGAAGAACAATTGCTAACATGTACAGGAACCAAACAGCAACAGTAATAATTGAAGAACATAAGAAAGATGCCGTAATAAGAAAGGGAGTCCGACAAGGATGCTCCCTATCTCCGTTACTTTTTAATCTTTACATGGAACTAGCAGTTAATGATGTTAAAGAACAATTTAGATTCGGAGTAACAGTACAAGGTGAAAAGATAAAGATGATACGATTTGCTGATGATATAGTAATTCTAGCCGAGAGTAAAAAGGATTTAGAAGAAACAATGAATGGCATGGATGAAGTCCTACGCAAGAACTATCGCATGAAAATAAACAAATACAAAACAAAAGTAATGAAATGTATTAGAAATAACAAAGATGGACCAATGAATGTGAAAATAGGAGGAGAAAAGATTATGGAGGTAGAAGAATTTTGTTATTTGGGAAGTAGAATTACTAAAGATGGACGAAGCAGGAGTGATATAAAATGCCGAATAGCACAAGCTAAACGAGCCTTCAGTAAGAAATATACTTTGTTTACATCAAAAATTAATTTAAATGTCAGGAAAAGATTTTTGAAAGTGTATGTTTGGAGCGTCGCTTAATATGGAAGTGAAACTTGGACGATCGGAGTATCTGAGAAGAAAAGATTAGAAGCTTTTGAAATGCGGTGCTATAGGAGAATGTTAAAAATCAGAAGGGTGGATAAAGTGACAAATGAAGAGGTATTGTGGCAAATAGATGAAGAAAGAAGCATTTGGAAAAATATAGTTAAAAGAAGAGACGGACTTATAGGCCACATACTAAGGCATCCTGGTATAGTCGCTTTAATATTGGAAGGACAGGTAGAAGGGAAAAATTGTGTAGGCAGGCCACGTTTGGAATATGTAAAGGATGTAGGATGTAGAGGGTATACTGAAATGAAACGACTAGCACTAGATAGGGAATGTTGGAGAGCTGCATCAAACCAGTCTAATGACTGAAGACAAAAAAAAAATGTTGTGTTATATTCTGTTTTCCATTCAATACGGAAAAAAGCAACAACTACCTATATATATTTCATTAATTATAAGAATATCTCCTATTTCCTTTGTTATGTAATAATATCAATCGCTGGATAAATCAATGATCAGACATATAGAAAACAAAAGACATGGACATTATAAGTTAAATTAAAAACCATTTAAAAGAAATCTATACGAGATAAAAATGTAAAATTAATGAAATTATTTTTTTAAAAAAAACTTTTTCAAAAGGAATTTTAATATATATTCAACAATGAAGAATAAAAAAAAAAATAGCTGCAAATGACAGCATCATACAACCTTTATAAGTGTGTTTGTAAATGCGCATGCTATTTAAAGAGAGAATTTTAATTTTGGCCACAGTTGCTGTCTAAAACAATAACATGTTTGTAACCGGAAATATTCCGTAGTTTTTTCCTTTTTTACAAGTTTCAGTTTATTGTTATTATTTCTAATAATATCTTTTAAATTTCTATTTTAAAAATGAGAAAATAAAATCTAATAATCATACCAAAAAATTTTGGCAGTTCATTAACCTTTTAAGTGGGAAGTCTAAGAATAATCTAGATGATAGAATATTAAAACAAAACGAGTAATTTCGGCATTGAGGAAAATATTGTTAGTAGATTTGCTAATTTTTTTGCCTCAGACGTTGAAAATATAATTCCAAAGTACTATGTTTTAAAGTAGTGCAGAATCATTCTGTTAATGAAATTAATGTTAATGTTAGATTTAATTCATATTACGAATTTATATTAGTAGTGTCTTGAAACGAAAAATGGTTGCAAAATATGGACTCGCTAGGCGAGGCTTGGATCGAGTTATTTCAAAAAAATGTTTGGTCAGGTTTAACTCATATCACCAATATATATTAGTGACTTGAAACGAAGAATGTTTCCCAAATATGGACTCACTAGGTGAGGCTGGAATCGAGATATTTCAAAAAGATTTATGGTCAGATTTAATTCATATTACGACTTTATATTAGTGACTTGAAACGAAGATGTTTGCAAAATACTAACTTTGTGAGGCTAAGACAAAGATATTTCAAAAACATTTGTGGTCAGATTAAACTCATAATACCAATATATATTACTTAATAAATATTACTCGTACTTATCATTATATAAGTGAGGGTAATCTCATCATTATCAGGCAAAAATTTCCAATCAATCGTATTTTTTGTTTTTTAACCTATCACACGGTGAGAATAATACAGGGTTATTTTTTTCATGGTCCGATCGGTCGCGAAATAAAAACCCGCGCAAAAGTTGGATGAACCTTTGCGCTTATGTGTGGCGCAGTTTGTCTAGTATGATCTTCAATCACGCCGCGTCACTTCGTGTAGTTCTTAACACGCAGCTAGCACGTAAAAATGTCTACAAAAATAGCATCTCCCGCCAAGTGTGAAGTGCGTGCGGTAATTTGATTTCTTCAGGCTGAGAGGTGTAATGCAGCTGAAATTCATCGACGAATAAATAATTGTGTACAGTGAAACTTGAATTAGTGACGGCAAAATGCGACAATTGTGCAGGAACTTTAAAGCAGGACGTCCAGATTTTCATGATGCAGGCGGTAAGGGAAGGAAACGAGTGTCAACCGATGATCTCGTTGAGCGAGTAGATGAGGCAATTCGAGATAATCGTCGGTTCACAATTTCTCTATTGAGCGATTCATTTCCTGAAATTTCAAGGTCAGCTCTCTACACCATTGTGAGTGAGAGACTTCAGTACTGCAAACTGTGTGCGTGATAGGTTCCCAAGATGCTGTCCGACCATCACAAAAAATGAGAATGGACGCCTCCCTAACGTTTCTCCAGCGCTACCACAATGAAGGAATGAGACATGGGTCAATTTCGAAACTGAAGAAACAAATGAACAATCCAAACAGTGGATGCATTCTCATTCTCCCAGTAAACAAACGAAGTTCAAGCGAACCTGCTCCAACAGAAAGTGTATGGCTACTGTGTTCTGGAATAGAAATGGAGTTCTCTTGGTGGAATTCATGGAACTTGGCACGACCATCACTGCAGCCTCATACTGCGTGACTCTTCAACGTCTACGAAGGGCAATTCAGAATAAGCGGAGAGGAATGTTGTCATCAGGCATTTTCTTTCTCCATGACAATACTCGACTGCACACTGCAGCCGAACAGCTGAACAAAGAAGCTCCGGCAGCGTTTTTGTTGGGAAGTCTTTTATCACCCACCATACAGCCCGGATTTGACTCCATCCGATTTTCACCTCTTTTCTCACATGAAACGCTGGCTAGGAGGATAACATTTTGGCACAGACATCGAGCTGCAGACCAGCATAGAAACATGGCTGAAAACACAGGCGTCTCCGTTCTATTACGAGAGTATTGGAAAGTTGGTACCACACTACGACAAATGTCTAAATCGGAGTGGCAATTATGTAGCTAAATAGCGTAACTATATTATTACTTGTTACAAATAATTTTTTTTATTTTCACTGTTTTTTTTTTTAATTTCGTGATCGATCGAACCTTGAAAAAAAATAACGCTCGTATTTACTTTTACCGTTCAGCTCTGACGTCACAGGCAACAGCAACAGCTGTTCACCAGTGCTACCAACCTTTGTAATATAGCATAAATAATTAATATTTAACCCGAAAATATAATCAGGTTGGCAACAGTAGGGGTCCAGTCGCCACTACGTCATCAATCCGACGGCCGACCACCGCTATCTTAGAATAATGACGTCATTCAAAATGGCCGACAGTCGCCATTGAAAATGGCGCCCGTACTTCTATTTCCGTACAACTACGTAATGCTAATTTAATAAATTTTTCCATAAAAATAGGTACTTTTCCATATTTATTGAAGGTTTCCATAATGAGAACCATATTTAAATAGGATGATCGTAGTTTAATTAACAATTATAGGTCTATAGCTATTCTCTCGGGAATTGGAAAAATACATGGCAAATTATTTAAATAATTACTTACTGGAAAATAATATATTATGTTAAAAAACAACTTGGTTTTCTGGGAGGAAAGGATGTTAAAGATTTATTGGTTGAGTTTGTAGATTTGTAAACAATAAATTAAATTCTATTTGTCACGATCTTACGGGTTTTGTTGGCTTCAGTAAAGCTTTAGATATACCCTCAGTCCTGAAATTCCTTGTTTACTGGTTTAAAAAGAATAGGAATTTTAGGTAATCTCATTGACTGATTTCAAAGTTATTTAAATGACAGAAAATATGTGGTTAAAATAGATAATAGTTTTAGCGATCCGATGAATTGTAATTTTGTGGTCCCACAAGGACGTCAACTAGGTCCGATTTTATATCTAATTTATTTTAATGAAATATTAAGTAATTTATCCCGTAGTTTAGCTTTCATGTACGCTGATTATACTGTACTTTTAGATCACAAAGTACTTTTTTTAGATCACAAAGACCTTCATACAGCAGAATCTTTATTACAGGATAATTTTAATAAATTTTTAACACTGTCTGATAGTAACCGAGTTGGTATAAACAAAATAAAAAAGAAATATACTCGTACATTTCAAATCTGCTCATATGAAATCTGATTCCTTGCCCATATTAATTGCGCATAACTACAATTGTTCCTTCAGACTCAGTATACGTAATAATGAGCCGTGTACTTGTAATAAATAGATTGACAGTAACCTAGTTTAGATAGCTGGGTGTGATAGTCGACAATAAATTGAAATGAGATTATCAGTTAAAAAAACCTTTTTTGTAAAATTAGAGCTTGTCTGAATAGATTTTGTTACCCAAAAAATGTTCTTACAAGTAAAATTCTTACTAATATATAAAGCTCTAATAAAATCTTCAATAAGATTTGGTATGGAGGTTTGTGGCTTGGCGGCTGATTCGCATTTAAAAATTATAACTTAACTTCAAAATCGAGCGCTTAAAATTGTTTCAGACTTTTTGTCAAACGACCCAAATTTAAATCTTTATAAGCATTGTAATACGATGACCCCTTTTGGTTACCATCATGTCTCATTTGTAAATTATTTTTCCAAAATAATAAATACGTAGTAAAACGCAATTTACCCCTTTATTTGCGACACAGGAGAATGTACACAGTACTAAATTATTTTAATCTATAGGATAAGAAGACTTTTCAAATTCAAATTCCAAGCACTTTTAATAAATTGCCTTCACATATTTTAAAAAACAGATAAAAAGAAAATAACATTTGAAAAAGAATTTTTTAATTATTTATTAGCGAGAATTTCTCAGTAGTTGCTTTTCCTTTTATTATAAAATATATATATATATATTGTACTATATATTAATAAATGTGGATATATTATGCATAATATTTTTAATATTTAATATTTTATTTTTAATCGTTATTTTTGTTTTTATTATAAAAGGTTTGATTTATTTATTTATCTTTGTATTTTATATTATCATATGTAATCTATAATATGAAATAACATCTTAAATTTAGATGTATACGTGTATTAAAAGGTACCTTTACGTAATTTTTTTTAAATTAATTTAAGCTTATAATAATTTATTTTTTACTGAAATCTATTTAATATAATTTTATAAATTAATCACCTGCAGAATTACTGCGCAGTGCAGGTGAGGAAGCGATTGATAGATTATACAAACTGGTGTGTAATATTTACGAAAAAGGGGGAATATTTACAAATGACGGAACGTTATTGTCATAATACGAAAGCAGGAGCAGATATAAGTGAAGAATAGAGAACAATTAGCCTAACTACTCACGCATCAAAAATCTTGACTAGATCTGTATAGAAGAATTGAGAGAAGAGTGGAAGAAGTGTTAGGAGAAGACCGATTTGGTTTCAGGAAAAGTATAGGGACAAAGGAAGCAATTTTAGCGCTTAGATTAATATTAGCAGGAAGATTAAAGAAAGACAAACCAGCATACATAGCATTTATAGACCTAGAAAAGGCATTCGATAACGTAGATTGGAATAAAATGTTCAGCATTTTAAAAAAGTTAGGATTCAAATACAGAGATAGAAGAACAATTGCTAACATGTACGGAACCAAACAGCAACAGTAACAATTGAAGAACATAAGAAAGAGAAAGGGAGTCCGACAAGGATGTTCCCTATCGCCGTTACTTTTTAATCTTTACATGGATCTAGCATTTAATGATGTTAAAGAATAATTTAGATCCGGAGTACAGTACAAGGTGAAAAGATAAAGATGCTACGATTTGTTGATGATATATACAGTAATTCTAGCCGAGAGTAAAAAATATTTAAAAGAAACAGTGAATGGCTTGAATAAAGTCCTACGCAAGAACTACTGCATGAAAATAAACAAGAACAAAACGGAAGTAATGAAATATAGTAGAAATAACGAAAATGTACCACTGAATGTAAAAATAAGAAGAGAAAAGATTACGGAGGTAGAACAATTTTGTTATTTGGGAAGTAGAATTACTAAAGATGGACAAAGCACGGGCGATATAAAATGCCGAATAGCACAGGCGAAACGAGGTTTCAATCAGAAATTTAATTTGCTTACATCAAAAACTTATTTAAGCATCAGGAAAACCTTTTTGAAAGTATATGTTTGGAGCGTAGCTTATATGGAAGTGAAACTTGGATCGAAGTACCCGAGAAGAAAAGATTAGAACCTTTTGAAATTTGGTGTTATAGGAGCATGTTAAAAATCAGATGGGTGGATAAAGTGACGAAGAGGTGTTGCGGCAAATTGATGAATGAGAAAAAAGCATTTGAAAAATATAGTTAAAAAAAGAGACAGACTTATACACCACATATTAAAAGCATCCTGGAATAGTCGCTTTAATATTGGAGGGACAAGTAGATGGGAAAAACTGTGTAGGCAGGCAACGTCTGGAATATATAAAACAAATTGTTAGGGATGTAGGATGTAGGAGGTATACCGAAATGAACGACTGGCACTAGATAGGGAATCTTGGAGAGCTGCATCAAACCAGACAAATGACTGAAGAGAAAAAAAAATTAATATCATATTTAATTAATTTTTATTTAGTTTTGTTTTACTTTCTGATGCCAAATTAATTATTTGATAAAATTTTAACTATTTTCTAAATATGTAAGTATATTTTTCAGTCTATTTTTTTTTTTTGTGATTTTTTTTTTTTTTTGTCTTCAGTCATTTGACTGGTTTGATGCAGCTCAAGATTAAAAAGTAACGTAGATAGGGAACATTCTTGTCGGACTCCCTTTCTTATTAGGGCTTCTTTCTTACGTTCTTCAATTGTTATTGTTGCTGTTTGGTTCCTGTATATGTTAGCAATTGTTCTTCTATCTCTGTATTTGACCCTAATTTTTTTTAAATGCTGAACATTTTATTCCAGTCTACGTTATCGAAAGCCTTTTCTAGGTCTATAAACGCCAAGTATGTTGGTTTGTTTTTCTTTAATCTTCCTTCTACTATTAATCTGAGGCCTAAAATTGCTTCCCTTGTCCCTATACTTTTCCTGAAACCAAATTGGTCTTCTCCTAACACTTCTTCCACTCTCCTCTCAATTCTTCTGTATAAAATTCTAGTTAAGATTTTTGATGCATGACTAGTTAAACTAATTGTTCTGTATTCTTCACATTTATCTGCCCCTGCTTTCTTTGGTATCATGACTATAACAGTTTTTTTGAAGTCTGACGGGAATTCCCCATTTTCATAAATATTACACACCAGTTTGTATAATCTATCAATCGCTTCCTCACCTGCACTGCGCAGTAATTCTACAGGTATTCCGTCTATTCCAGGAGCCTTTCTGCCATTTAAATCTTTTAATGCTCTCTTAAATTCAGATCTCAGTATTGTTTGTCCCATTTCATCCTCCTCAACTTCCTCTTCTTCCTGTATAACACCATTTTCTAATTCATTTCCTCCGTATAACTCTTCAATATATTCCACCCATCTATCGACTTTACCTTTCGTATTATATATTGGTGTACCATGTTTGTTTAACACATTATTAGATTTTAATTTATGTACCCCAAAATTTTCCTTAACTTTCCTGTATGCTCCGTCTATTTTACCAATGTTCATTTCTCTTTCCACTTCTGAACACTTTTCTTTAATCCATTTTGTGATTTACTGTGTAAATAACTTGCATTCTAATTATGTTAGTACGAGAACCTGTTGATAACACTTATGTCTCAGCAGAACTCTATATTATACAATTATATGAAAATATATAAATCAATAAATAATAATAATAATCTTAATTTGTTTATTTATTTTAAACATTTCACTGTTTTATTTATTTAGCATTTTTTTAAATTTACTTCATATATATTATTAAGCATTACAACCGGCTTACTGTACTTACAAATTATTATTTTCTTACTACACTACTTTGAAACATAATTATATAACTCTGTATTTCTTTTCGTTTTAATAAAAGATCCTTTTTTTAATAAAAAAACATGGTTAATTAAAAAAAAAGAAGAAATTATAAGGCTTTTCCATTTTTGCTGTTTTGTTTTGTTTTACGTGAAAAAAAGAAAAAGCTTTTTTCTAACTTTATGAAAATGAATACCCTTTTAAGAAAGAATAACAAAGGAAAAAATTAATTTAAGCTGAATTTTGAATTTAATATCCGATTTCTAAAAATAAAAGAAAAAACTCAAAGATGTTTTTTATTTAATTGGAATATCGAATAGAACTTATATATTACAAGTAAATCACATCTGACAAGTTTCAATTCTCTTTTAATAAGTACTCACAAGATCTAAGAAATAAAAAAAAGAATTTAAAATATTTTTTTTTTTTTTTGTCTTCAGTCATTTGACTGGTTTGATGAAACTCTCCCTATCTAGTGCTAGTCGTTTCATTTCAGTATACCCTCTACATCCTACATCCCTAACAATTTGTTTTACATATTCCAAACGTGGCCTGCCTACACACTTTTTCCCTTCTACCTGTCCTTCCAATATTATAAAAATTAATAATCTTAAATACGATAAAACAAATAAACATCTTCTGTAATCATATCATCAGTTTTAGTTAAAAAACTGGTCCACAATTTCTCAACGTATTGGTATTCTTCAAATTCCGTTCTGTTCGTTTATTTGAATTGTACTTGTATAAATATGTCCCAGAAAATTATAATGTATATATATATATATATATATATATATATATATATATATTTTGTCTTCAGTCATTTGACTGGTTTGATGCAGCTCTCCAAGATTCCCTATCTAGTGCAAGTCGTTTCATTTCAGTATACCCTCTACATCCTACATCCCTAACAATTTGTTTTACATTTTCCAAACGTTGCCTGCCTGTACAATTTTTCCCTTTTACCTGTCACTCCAATATTAAAGCGAGTATTCCAGGATGCCTTAATATTTGGCCATAAGTCTGTCTCTTCTTTTAACTATATTTATCCAAATGCTTCTTTCTTCATCAGTTTGCCACAACACTTCTTCATTTGTTACATTATCCATCCATCTGATTTTTAACTTTCTCCTATAGCACCGCATTTCAAAAGCTTCTAATCTTTTCTTCTCAGGTACTCTGATCGTCCAAGTTTCACCTTCCGTATAAAGCTACGCTCCAAACAATATATAGCATTTATTTATTTTATTAATTTATATAATGCTAGGTTACAGAGTAACAGCACAGAGACACGATGTCAACAGTTATCTACAGAGACGCCAAGACATTTTTTCGAAGTCTGGCGTGTAAGTGTAAATTTACCAGTAAATGTGTAGTCTTGAACAGACTCAGGCCGATCACTCCTGAGACGTGTGGTTAATTGAAACCCAACCACCATAGAACACCGGTATCCACAGTCTAGCATTCTGTATATAAATTACATATATATATATATGCAGTATTGAACAAAGAATTTAACAAATTTTCAGTACATGTTCTGCTGTGGAAAATAAACATGAAAATCCATAAACATATTCGTTAAGAAAAGCTTCGTTAGTGTGTAGGCTGGCGAAAGATTTCGCCAGCCTACACACCTGCACCTTTGGTTAAGCCAGACTGTAATACATTGGACCCAAGTTAACGGGTAAATTTAATGATTTTCTATTAAATCTGTTAAGAAATTAAAAAAATAAATAGGTCCCATATATAAATTTTTAATCATTTTCAAGAAATTCTGGGGGTAAAAGACAAACAATTGGTGGTTGAAAAACACAGTATTTTATGTTTGGCATAAAACTACTTAAACGGGTAAAAAAGAAATAGTTTTAAACAAAACTTTTACAGAATTTCATTTTGAGTAAAACCGTATGAATAAAGTTTACAGAAACTTAAATATAAACGTAAGAAAAGAATTTTAAAGTTTATTAAAAACAATAAATATCAAAAGGTGATAGATTTTAACTAGATATTAAACGAAATAAAATTTTCAATATTATAAAACAAAAGAATTAACCTATTTCTTTCTATCTTTTGAATTATATTTTATATAAAACCACTAAACTAAGTTTAGTGATTTTGATTGTCCCAAAAGTTACTTTGAAAGTCCCAAAAGTTTAGCGGCTTAATTTTACTGAAGATACAAAAATCGCTGCGAAATTTTTTGCCAGCCGACAATCGCTAATCAAGCGTTTCCGAACTTATGTTACACGAACTTGTTCTTTATTTTCACCAGTAGAACATTTACTTAAAAGTTTGTTATATTCTTCGTGAATTACTCTGTATAACATAGACGATAATACAGACTAACTTCTTATCGAATAACAAAAATATTCAAAAATTGAAAGAATATTTCAAAATTACAACAAATATTCAAAATCACTCTCAATAAAGCAATTTTTAGCATAGGGTCATTCTAGCGAATTGAAAAACTTCAACTGAAAATAACAGCGCCGATTCTTAATCACGAAGAAAAAAACTCGTAAACAATAAAGTTAAAAACAATTATTACAAACTTTATTTTAAACCCACCGGGTTAGTCTAATAGTGAACTCTTCGGGTTTCAATTAACCACACATCTTAAGAACAGTCAACCTGATAGTGTACAAAGACTACATCTCATTTACATTCATACATATCATCCGCACAAGTAACATCTTACGGTGGTTCCGAAGGCTAAACAGAAAAATAAAGTAATGAACTCGTCATGGAAAATCAGCTGATTTCGAAGTCGAGAGTTCTAAGATTCAAATCCTAGTAAAGGCAGTTACTTTTATACGGATTTGAATATTAGATCGAGGATACCGGTATTTTTTGGTGATTGGGATTCAATTAACCACACATCTCAGGAACGGTTAACCTTTTTTTTAACTCACAATCATTATACTTTTACAGAGTTTCATTTTTTGATTAACCTACTTGTTTACAAGAGTCCATCAATTATTTCATATAAATACACTTACGTATTTACAATTTCCCATTATTTTATTATATCCTCGTAAGAATGAATTGATTGAGAACTTTGAAAAGTTTTGTTCGTTTCAAGATTTTAACATTTGATACTTCATTATCATTTGTAATAAAGATTTATACATTACAAGATTTATATAGTAACACCTTATATTAGTGATATTTACATTTTATATAACTAGAAATGTTTATTTGTAAACTTTTGTAAATAACATTTCTGAGTTTGTTCTAATGCTTTTATATGGCAGATATATTTTACTCAGATCGCATACTGCAAATATTATTTTAATATAGATACATTGTGATCATAAAAATAAATATTATAAATATAGATATTATAATCTACAGCAAAAATAGTAAAAAAATAATTAAATTAAAAATTAAAAAAATTAAAAATACATGAAAAAAGAATTTTAAGTCAGAAGTCGTAGAATTTTAACGTTACTTAGATAGTAAATTTTGAATGAGTGGAAAACTAAAGCAGAGATCAAAATCAGACCAAGCAAGTCCGATTTTGATTTTATAAAAACTCTGCTTCTATAAAAAAAAAAGTTAAATATTATCAAAACTACGATTAAGTATTAGAAAGATTTTTCTTTAAAAAAACAAAAAAAAACAGAGTGGATAACGAAATTCTCCCGGGACTTTCATAACCTATTCTATTCGTGAAAATAATGGAAAAAAATTCATATAAACATATGTCCTAAAATGCTTCGTTGGCGAGTTACGGCTAGTAAATAGTTTCGCTCGGATTTCAGCTATCCCGATGAAATTAAGTCGTACTGGCATTTTTAGGACATTAATTAAGAGACAGAATTAGTAATTTCTTATGGTTTCTGACATGAAAAATCGAATAAAATAGATTCCAGAACTTTACTTTCAGTAGTTTTTGAGAAATATTGGTTGAAACCCAATAAATTGGGAGTAAAAAAAACCTTGTTTTATATTTTTAATGCATAATAACTTTGTTAAAAACATAAAACTTTTAAATAAAACTTGTAGAGAATTTAATTCCGAAAAAAATGATGTAAATAAGTTGAATAAAAACAAAAAAAAAATAGTGATATGCTAATTTTATTGCCCATTTAACAAAGTTGTACGTTAAACATAAAAAAACAGGGTTTTTTACTCCAATTTATTGATCATCAACCGATATTCCTCAACAACTACAACAGATGTGGTTCTGAGATCCATTTTATTCGATTTATCAGGTCAAAAACCAAAAGAATTCACTAATTATCTTCTTAATTAACGTCCTAAAAATTTAAATAAGACCATTTTTTATCGGGGTAGCTGAAATCCGTATGAAATCTTTCATTAGTCGAATTCGCAAATAAAGCATTTTAGAATATATGTTTATATGAACTTTTTCCGCTATTGTCACTAGTATAATAGGTTATGAAAACAAATTGTCCCGAGAAAACAAAGTGATACATTCTGTGTGTGTGTGTGTGTGGTGTGTGTGTGTGTGTGTGGGTGTGTGTGTGTGTAGGTGTGTGTACATATATATATATATATATATACACACACGAGTTGTATGAGTAAAGTAATGAGATTGGTAACACTGCGAGCGATCTGGCAACGCTGTATCTACCGGTCTGTGCTAGGCCGGTTTGTTCATCCCTTCCCCATGCTCAGAACGAGTTTCAACTCCGTTCCACCAACACATTATTTTTGACAGCGCCATCAGTGAAGTTGTGTTTTTGTTGTATGTTACAAAAATGAAGCATCGGAATTTAGAGCTATGTTGTGCGATCAAGTATTGTGTTAAACTTGGGGAATCCGCGAGTGTGACCTTTGAAAAGTTGAAACAGGCCTACGGGGAACATTGCTTATCAAGAGCACAAGTTTTCCGCCCGCACAAATCATTTTTGGAAGGCCAAGAACATGTTGAAGATCAACCTCGCTCAGGGAGACCTTCAACTTCAAAATCTGACGAAAACGTTGAGCGTGTGAGGGTTCTTGTGAGATCAGACCGTCGTTTAACAATAAGGATGATGAGTGAACAGTTAAATTTAAAAGCTTTCACCGTACATCAAATTTTGACAGACGATTTGGACATGCGAAAGGTTTGTGCGAAATTGGTGCCGAAAAACCTCACAACGGAACAGAAGGACAATCGAAGAAACGTGTGCGTTGATCTTGAGAGGATTGACAACGACCAAGAATTCATCAATCATGTGATCACAGGTGATGAATCCTGGATATTTGAGTACGATCCTGAAACAAAGCGGCAAAACGAAGAGTGGCACACTCGATCATTTCCTCGACCGAAAACTTGTCGAATGAGCAAATCAAAGATAAAAAACCGTGCTGATTTGCTTTTTGACAGTAGGGGTATCGTGTATAAAGAATTTGTTCCTCCAGGACAAACTTTCAACCAAGTGTTTTACATAGGTATTCTTGAAAGGCTCAGGAAAAGAGTGATCCGCGTGAGACCAGACATTGCAGACAAGTGGATGCTTCATCATGACAATGCCCCGTGTCACACGCCCATTTCCATCATGGAATTTTTGACTTCAAAACGCATTGCTACAGTTCCTCAACCCCCCTATTTACCTGATTTGAGTCCTTCTGACTTTTTCCTTTTCCCGAAATTGAAACGTGTCTTAAAAGGACGTAATTTTGGAACTCTGGAGAACATTCAAAAGATTCTGACCGACCAGTTAAAAGCCCTACCAGTTGAAACCTTCCAGCGCTGCTACCAGGAATGGGAACAACGACTCCGCCGGTGTATAGCTGCCGAAGAAAACTACTTTGAAGGGGATAATATTGTTGTTTGAAAAAATAAAAACTTTGGTAAGTAAAAAATAACTCTCGTTACTTTTCTCACATACATCGTAAATATATATATATTTAATGCAGTAAATATGGTCGATTCAAGACAGACATGGATGAAAGGAAGTAATAGAGTTCTTTCAGTCTTTATAGAGGATGTTGAAATTTGTTGCTTCTATAAAATTCAGAATTAAAAAATCTTAAGATATATAGTGCTAGACAGAAATGTTGCATGATTTCTTTTTAAAGAAACGAAATAGGTTGATGTGATAAACCATATATTAAAAGATATGTAGGTTTAGTTAATGTTGTAATTGAGAAGCGGATGTAAACAGAGTAAAAAAATCTGTAAAAAATTGAAATACAAGAATATTTAACAGATAAATGAGGATGTGGAAGATATTAAATACGTACTGAAGTTATAAAATGACTACAGAACAAAAACAAGTGGAGAACAACAAACTATTCAAATAAGAAATATTAAAAAACATTTTTCAATTATTATTAAACGTTCTTCAATTTTATTTCAAGCAAAAAAATAATATTTCATTTCTTGAAAAAGAAAACTTATTATTTGTACCTCAATTATAAAATGAATTCAAATTTAAATAGTTTTTAATTCAAAAGTTGAGAATTAACAGTATTTATTACAGTGTAATATCAAACCTCAACAACAGCGAACCCCTAAACTTCATGGAATTTCATTATTGTCCCGTTAGAAATTTCCCTCATAATATTCCGTTAACGGAATTTATGAATTTAATTTACAGGATAAAATTGAATAGCCTTTGATAGGCTGGTAGGCTGGTTACCTACTAGGAAAAGTTCTAATACCGTTGCGTTGTTAGTTAACTGAATGCGTTAGTAATGTAAAATCGTTATGCTTTACCATAGGCCTGTTAAACAAAGATTATTTAACTTCTTTCCATAAGTTAAATATTAGTATTGAAGTTTTGGTTAAATATTAATAAAATTTAGTAAATAACCGTCTAAAACGTTAAACATTGTCTGTAATAACCTACATTCTGTAATTATTACATTCAATAATTTATATATTTTTCCTTCAAGCAATAAAATTCTAACTTTATATAATGAAAATTTATTAATTTAAAATCTTGCAGCAATTTAATATAAACTACATATACTATATGAAAATTAATAATACTAACTTCAGAAATTGGAATAAAAGATAATTACCATTCAGTTCTTTTTAAATGTTCACCGTTTGAAAATTTAAAATATAAAATTGAAATAACGGAAAAGGTAATATTTTGTAGTGCGTTTTTTTTTTTAATTTAAAATACTGATACTCCTTAAAAAAGCTGCTTCATTATTTATATGGAAACAAACGTTTGTAAAATACATAAAACCGGGAAATTTTTCCCGGTTTTATGTATTAAAAATAAGAAAAGAAATTCAGAAAAATTACGAAAGAAATTGTAACAATCTTGAGGTATGACTTCCCGGAATATGAGTATTATATATTACATTTTACTATATGTTTCCAATTAATTCCACTGAATTTTCATGTAAAAATAATTTTAGTATTACAATTAAATCAGTATTTACATCATATTACGTTCTAAAAATTCATTATAAAGTTCATGGAATTTTAACTAACAATAAAAAGATATTAAAATACAGTCTGTTCAAAAAGTGGCGCAACCTTATGGTAGAATGTTTCTTTCTTTTGTAGCAGGTTTAATTGAGGAAAAATGAGTTACACAATGCAGCAGAGAATATTAATTGTCTTCCAAAACATTAGATATGCCAGCTATGCCCGGACCCAGAATGACTTCACAGAAAAGTACGGTGCGGATGCTCCAAACAATTCCTCCGCCAAGCGGCTGTACGACTATTTCTAAGAGACAGGAAATGTGACAGATGCAGCCAAACGCGGTCGACCGAAAGTGCTAACACCAGATAAGTTGATCGATGTAAAAGCTGTATATTCTGTTAGTCCCAAGAAGAAGAAGAAGAAGAAGAAGTGCGACGCCGATCTAGCCAGTCTGGTCTCTCCGTCGGTATTGCCCACACGGCAACTGTTTAAAAACGCATTTGTACATAATTCGTTTGTTCACGAGTTGTTGCCTGCATACACTAGAAAACGTGTAGCTTTCTATCAACGGTTCACGTCATTTGTAACGCTAGACGGGGAAGAACTCGATGATCGGTCTAACAAGGCACGGTTCCACCTTGATGGATACGTGATTGCACAGAATTAACGAATTTGGTATACAGAAAAACTACATCAGATGCACGGACAAAAAGTGGGTGTTTGGTGTGTAATGTCACGTAGGAAAATTTTCATGATACAGCGATCAATAAGCGTTACATACAGATGGTGCAACAATTTGTAACACTATATCTGCAGACCGGCTAGAATAGCAGGACAATACTACAGCGCATACAGCCAACAAGACTTTCTTGGGTCAGTGTTTTCATGTACAAGTGATTTCGATGGGGTTGTGACCCCCTCGATTCTCCTAATTTATCCCCTCCTGACTTTTTCTTGTGGGGCTACCTTAAGAATGCTGTTAAGAAAATCATCCTCACACCGTTCCCAAATTGCAGAACGAAATTGAACGATGTGTCGCTGCAATTCCTCAACAAACATTACAATATGTGTTTAAGAGCATGTAACGTCGTATTCCACTATGTGAATCGCATAATGGAGGTCACTTTCAACAACTATTGTAACTTACTCATTTTCCCATACGGTTGCGTCACTTTTTAAATATTCTGTACCTTCAAATCATGTTATTTTTCATTTCAAAAATGTTTCATTAAGTTAATCAGAAAATTTGCCAAATTAGAATTAAATAAAATTTTAAAAAATTATCAAAATCGTTTCGTTTGATAAAAAATAAAGCTAGAACAAATTTAAAAAATACTGATAATATAATACTGATCTATTTTAAAGCCTATTACTTTCCGAATTTTTTTGTCTTCAGTCATTTGACTGGTTTGATGCAGCTCTCCAAGATTCCCTGTCTAGTGCTAGTCGTTTCATTTCAGTATACCCTCTACATCGTACATCCCTAACAATTTGTTTTACATATTCCAAACGTGGCCTGCCTACACAATTTTTCCCTTCTACCTGTCCTTCCAAAATTAAAGCGACTATTCCAGGATGCCTTAGTATGTGGCCTATAAGTCTGTCTCTTCTTTTAACTATATTTTTCCAAATGCTTCTTTCTTCATCTATTTGCCGCAATACCTCCTCATTTGTCACTTTATCCACCCATCTGATTTTTAACATTCTCCTATAGCACCACATTTCAAAAGCTTCTAACCTTTTCTTCTCAGATACTCCGATTGTCCAAGTTTCACTTCCATATAAAGCGACACTCCAAACATACACTTTCAAAAATCTTTTCCTGACATTTAAATTAATTTTTGATGTAAACAAATTATATTTCTTACTGAAGGCTCGTTTAGCTTGTGCTATTCCGCATTTTATATCGCTCCTGCTTCGTCCATCTTTAGTAATTCTACTTCCCAAATAACAAAATTCTTCTACCTCCATAATCTTTTCTCCTCCTATTTTCACATTCAGTGGTCCATCTTTGTTATTTCTACTACATTTCATTACTTTTGTTTTGTTCTTGTTTATTTTCATGCGATAGTTCTTGCGTAGGACTTCATCTATGCCGTTCATTGTTTCTTCTAAATCCTTTTTACTCTCGGCTAGAATTACTATATCATCAGCAACTTTCCGAATTAGGATTAAAATATAAAACTGTTTACGGTATATTCTTTTTTGTTACAATTGTTTCGTAAAAATTTATTTTTATTTGTAACATAAATATTCTGAGTCATAATTTTTTTTCTGTAAAGTTAGCAGTATTCTATTATTTTTATTTAATTTATACTACAAATCAAGAGTTAATTTGAGTTTCAGTCAAATAATGAATTATCTTTGTGTTTCACAGATTTATGGATAAGCATTTTTAGAGTAAAAACTGCTTCAAAAAAGTGTACAAGTTGTATATGTGGTGGTACAATAAAAGAATGAAATTATTATTTATCATCGAATGATAAAATTTGTAGGATTACATAATAAAAAAATTATATTCTAAATGACACATAATTTAAAAATTTTGTATTTACTAAATTGTAAATAATTAGAGAAGTCGAAACTTCTAAGGTTCGAGTCCTTGCAAATACAGTTACTTTTATATGGATTTGAATCTACTAGACTTTGGATAACGGTGTTCTTTGGTGGTTGGATTTCATTAATCACATTGGGTAAGTAATGGCAAACCTCTCTTTTTATGTTTAGTCTCTGGAACCACCGTAAGGTGGATGAATGAGGATGATGTGTATGAATATAAATATAGTCTTGTACAATCTAAGGTCGACCTTCCGGAGATGTTTGGTTAATTGAAACCCAACCAACAAAGAACACCGGTATCCACGATCTAGCAAATCCGTATAAAAGTGCCTGCCTTTACTAGAATTTGATCGTTAGAACTTTCGACTTCGAAACCAGCTGATTTGTTTGAAAAAAAGAACCTTTTTTTTTTTTTTTAATTATATTGGTTGGAGGGAGGTACTTGCTGCTATGGTTACAAATGTCGCCAGCCAATGTAAAGAGCTGATGATGCAATCACCCCCACCGTACTATAATTTCCTGTCATGTTTCTTCCTTCCCCTCCCACAGTCAATACAAAAGGTCATTTTTTATACGCTTTGATCAATTTCTCCAACAATTATAAAGATATAGATTTTTTTTTATTACATAAATACGCGAAAACTCCGAAATTCTTTAAAGATATAAAATAATATTTTTTAATCGTAAAAAAGATATGACCATTATTAGTAAAGCACGAAAGCTTCATAAACATTCTACTAGCTAAACTTCTGTAAACTATGCATATTTTAACCTAGTTTATACAATAAGGTGTGAGAATCACGAATCTTCTGGCGACCAGAACACTCAAATGCCCTTACCTACAGGAATAAATAATTCTCCTTACTGTGATCTGAAAATAGATTTAAAAGGTTGTGAATAAGCATATGCGGTTTTGTTCCGGTATGCGATTATGAAAATAAAATACTTTATTCACTTCCAATCTGTACCGACAGAGTAATTTTTTTTTTTTTTTTTATAGTTATAGTCGCCGAGAGATATATATCACGATAAAAACTAATAACAATTACGGTAATTGGAGAAGATTTAAATTCTTATTAAATATAAGAAGTTATATTTAATATTTCACTTAGTTTATGAAATGGATAACTGTCTACTTTTTTTTTCACCAAAAACGAATATTTAACTATAATTTAACAATTTGGCTCACTGAAAACGTTTTAAAATAAACTTACTTCAAAATAGTTAAGCGCATAAAATCGAAATAATTTCCTTAGTGTTACGATTTCACAATGATAAACTCGTATGTTTCTTTTTGCTCTTAATTTTTTCTCAACTACAGCATGAATAATCGCTTGCTACATGTCTTATGTGAATGTGTAGGGGCGCGCACTCGCATTGGGAGTATATTTACTTTTATTCTATCTGTGTCCTTTGTCTACCTTTGTGGTGTCACCTTAGTGATGAGTGTAAATGAAGTGTAGTGTTGTACAGTCTCAGTTCGACTATTCCTGAAACCCAACTACCAAAGAACACCGGTATCCACGATCTAGTATTCAAATCCATGTAAAAATTGACTTTACTAGGAACGCTGGTACTCTCGACTTCCAAATCAGCTGATTTAGGAAGACTCGTACACCACTAGACCAACCCGGTGGATTATTTGTTCAGTTACTAATTCTTCTTTTTTAAACTTAGTATTATTTTAAGTACCTAATCAATTGTTTCTTAAAATTGTTGTCGTTGTTAAGATAATGATAATTAATATTATCTTTTCTGATAATATCACTATAGTTTCTATGTTTCTATTAGCAAAAAATGTTAGTCCATATTTGAGGAGGCAAGTAATGAGATACCTCTCTGATAGAACATGCAAGGTGGCAACGCAAGAAGGAGAAATGGAGATAGATATACATGGTGGAGTGCCCCAGGGCTCAGTTTTAGGCCCGTTATTATGGGTCTTAACATTTGATGACATCTTAAATCTAGACTATCCTGCTGGGGTTGAAGTTATGGCCTATGCCGACGATTTGGTGGGCTTGGCGACTGACAGGCATGAATTGGAGGCACAAGAAAAGGCCAATTTGGCATTGCAGATAATAAACGGTTGGCTATGTGAAAAAAATCTAACGCTTAATACTGGTAAATGTAATTTTATTACATTTACTGGCAGAAGGATCATCGAACGGCTAAACATCAAGGTCAATGAACAAGTAATAGCAGAAACAGATAGATTAAAGTACTTGGGGGGTAACCTTTCAGAGAAATGGTGCATTTACGGAACACATACACGAGGTTTGCAATAGGGCTGATAAGATGACTAAATCTCTTAATATTATTATGACTTCTCAAAGAGCACCTAAAGCGTCTAAAAGGAGGGTTGTTGCGTCCTCGGCTATGTCGTCGATATTATATGCTGTCCCGGTATGGTGGCCTTCAGTACGGATAAAGAAGAACTTGACACGCTTAGTTAGGACCCATAGGAGACTGTTACTTGGCGTGGTTTCCGCGTACAGGACAGTCTCCTATGAGGCGTTATGCGTTTTGTCAGGAGTGCCTCCGATCGACCTTATGGCTCATTTCAGAGTGGAAAGAGATCAAGGTGTTGAAGTTCATGAAGCGAGGCATAGGCTAACAGAGAGATGGCAGGAGAGATGGAGCACAGCAGGCCCTGGAGACAGGACCAGAAGGCTAATCCCCAATCTAAGGAACTGGATATATAGAAAACACGGTGAAATAAACTTTTACACGTCACAGTATTTTACAGGACACTACCGTGTCCTGTAAAATACGGTATCATCATCATCACGGTAGTGATGATGATGATACATCACATCATCATCATGATCGACATCATCATCACGGTAGTGATGATGATGTCGAACATACTTTCACTGTATGTCATAAATGGAGGGAAGAGACAGACGGTATTGACCTGTCATCTGATGGAGCTGGAAGACTAATCAATAGCATGTTAAACAGTGAAGAATCTTGGAAAAAAGTTGAGTTCGTCATCAAAAGAATACTTATGCAGAAAAACAACGATGAGATGAGACTAGGATTTTAAACTTTAGCATAGGGCAGGGTGGACAGCTTCAGTGGTGAGGGCTGACATGCCGAGGTGTGTCGGTTCCGATGATCCACTGGGGACTCCTAAGGGTTTTTCGTTAGGTTAATATCAAGATCTGAGAAGTCCCAATCGCCACGTTACGACAATACATGGTATTGACGTGGCGATATACGGATGGGGCAAAAGAACTCAAAATAACTGACCGGTGGGCCGACCTGCCATGCCGGACTAATAGCCGGTAGGTGGGAAGGCCCATTAGAGTAGAACAGGCACTCCCCTGGGTGGCGCAATACCAACCAGTCGGACCGGCCCAGGGGAGTGAGATAAAAAAAAAAAATTCTTCTTTTTTAAACTTAGTATTATTTTAAGTACCTATTGTTTCTTAAAATTGTTGTCATTGTTAAGATAATGATAATTAATTTTATCTTTTCTGCTAATATCACTATAGTTTCTATGTTTATTACTGCCTATCTTTCTTAGCTCACTTGTTGCGTCAAGTGATAAAAAAATGAAGCTAAGAAAGGTAAGCAGTATTAAAAGTAGAAACAATTGTTTCTTCTTCTGTAAACTGAAATTTTCTATAGATATTCTGTAATTTTAATATTTCATAAATTCTTGGAATTTTAATTATTAAAATTATCCTACCGTCTCCAGTCCGATACAACAATAAATCACATCGCCATCTATATCCCCTCTGTCAATCAACTACATGATCAAGTTTACAATTACAAAATAAGTTTAATACTTTGTATGTAGAAATTCCGTAGTTTTTACTATTATTGACTCCACTATTAAATTGAAAACCGACATGATTCAGCGACCGAATTTAAAATAAAACTAAGTTTCAAGGAAATGTAAGTTATCAGACCCACTTGTGTTTCACACTTTAAATCTTCATTAAAGTAATATCTCTTTACGAAAAAAAAATTGCAGAACTTTTGATCGGTCACTTATCTAGTAAAATTATTTGTTTGTATCTTTAATAGAATAATTGTTATGTATCGTTATATAACACTTATAAGATTCGAATAATTGTTATATTTAATGAAATGTTTTATATTCCAAAAAAACTTTTATAAATCTAAAGAATATAATTATTTTAAACGCAGTGGTTTTGTTCAATACCAGCACGGCTTGAATATTATTTTAGAATATCCAAGCATATAAAAAAGACTTTAATTACATCTTAAAATAATAGACCTTAAGTAAATGCAGAATAAATCACTAATCAGTTTATGTACAAATTAATTTTTTTATAATTTCACTATTAACTAATTTTGGTTTCATTAAAACCTTTAACCACGAGGTAGAAGGAATAAATGACGACTGTAGTGAAAATGGTGAGAATTTGAATCAGATATAGAGATAATCCTATTAAAAATAAAGAGATGTATAACAGATTTGTTACACCGTTACTTAAGAAGGATTCCATAAAGTAAACTTCTAAAAAAAATTATATATGTGAAAATAAGAGTAATAAAAATACTGTATTTTTAAGGAAATCTATTTTCAAAAATACGAATCCCAACCCTAAATCCCAACACGAAAATCAAGCTAAATATTTCAACGAACTCCCGAATTGCGAAGTATTGACAGAACTCCTAAATTTCAACACCAACTCCCCAATAACAAGACCACCAGAAAACCTCTCACACATTAAAACAAGTCTATCAAGCACTGGGTGACATGAAGAATTATAAAGCAGCGGGAGAAGATCAAACTTTTGTATAGATCTGAAAACAAACGGGAAGATCAGCAAAAATTGCCCTTTATCAACAGTTTGTCGACATCTGGATCAAAGAAAAACTACGAGAACACTGGGCGACAGCCCTCATCCATCCGCTACACAAAAAAGGGAACAAAATAGGCCCTAACAATTACAGGGAAATCTCACTCCTAGACACAACGTACAAAATTCTTTCAAGAATCATCCTCATCTGGATCGGTCCACAATTCGAAAAAGAACTACGAGAATACCAGGAAGGTTTTAGATCCTGGAGACCAGATTGTAAGTCTCAAGCTAATAATGGATTGCAACAGGAAAAGAAACACAGACATTGTGATAATTTTTATAGATTTCAAAAAAGCTTATGACTGCATCCACATAGAACCCCTACTAAAAATTCTAAGACTATTCGGAGTGCATACCAAATTAATAAACATGATAGAACTGACCCTCACAAACATTAAGTTGAAGGTAAAATTCATAGGCAAGCTCTCGGAAACATTTGAGGTCAAAACAGGACTGCGCCAAGGCGATAGGCTCTCACCGCTATTATTCAACTGCGCTCTAGCCGTGGTAATAAGGTAATAGCTCAAAACGTTTCACCAAAATTAAAAATAGGCTAAAAAATCAAAACAAACTGTCTTGGTTTCGACAAAAAATTTGCGCTGCTAGCAAACGACATCGGCGAGAAAAATCACAGATATTAAAACTTAAAAACATTGTGAATAAAATTGGCCTCAAAATATAAAACAAAAGACAGAAATTATGCCCCATAATTCAACACAATTAAAAGAAGTAAACATAAACGGAAATAAAAACAAAACAGTAACCCCATTTAAATACCTCGGAGAAATAATAGCAAACAATCTAAGCGAGAAAAACTCGATCCAAATAAGCAGAAACGAACTAGCGAAAGTTAAAAATGAGCATGGTACACTTACAATAAAAAATTCCTATCAATAAATGCAAAAATAAGACATTACAACACAGTTATACAACCAGAAGTCACTTATGCAGCAGAAACACTTTTCCACCTAAACGAACAATCAAAGACAGACAGACTTCATAAAATCGAAAGAATTGGAAGAATCTGCATCAATAAAAAAAAACCAGAAAGACAAGAAATGGTGGATCGTGCCCGACAGTCGTGTACAAAGAGTTAAAACCCATTACTGATACCGTGCGTAAGAGAAGACTAGGATTCTTTGGAGATATCATGAGGTTGCAAGATTCATAACTTCTGAAAAACAGCTAGTACAGTACAATTTTGACTCGAAAAACACAAAGACAGGATGCAAATGGATGAGCGAAATAAGAAAGGATTTGAAGGAAATTGGCTTTACACCAGAAGACACCACGTTTAAGATAAAATTAAATAAGAAAATCAAGAATAAAAACACTCGCTTCACACACACAAGAAAAGGTTCACAACACTAGAAAGGGCGCAAAGATCGAAATGTACGAAAACGTACTAAGGGGACCGCAATGGTCAAACAGTCCTATCGAAAAAACTTGTATAATGGACTGACTAAAGTGATCCTATGTGTTATTATATTATCAAAAATATATTCGATGATGTCGAATAATAGTCAATAATGATGATTCGAATAATAGTCGATGATGTCTTAAACGTGCCGATTGGACTGGCTACACAAATAATGTCGTTATGCCAGTTCAGCTGAAAACATTGATGAAGACATAAAAGTAGTAACGCGAGCAATTTTAAAATCAGATGAAATCACCTAAAACCAATGCAAATTCGACGAAACCCACAGTATCGGGGTTGAGCGTCAAAGTAGATATAGTGATTAGCAAGAAAAATAAGACCTTCAATTTATTCAAGAAACGTCCTACCCTGGAGAATTTAATATCTTATAAAATACATCGTACCAACGCCAGACGTACCATATTATCTGCGAAAAAAGCAACTTGGGAGTTATATATATCCTCCACACCTGCTACGCAAGTATGGAAGAAGATTAAGGCTATAGCTGGACGGTCCGATAGCCGTTCAATAAACGCACATGAACAAACCAGAGATCTGCGTCGTCAATGTAAAATAGAAAGAGGAATAAAGAAAATTTTGAGGAACGAAGAATATACTGTTAGAGCCTGTCTTTTCTTTACGCAGCCGGCCTCTTCTATTGTATTTAAATTTAATTTTAGAAGGCATCTCTTCCAAATATAAGTTTCTATGTCAAAAGAAGAAATTTAGATATTTATTGTATTTTGTTTTATGTCTTCTTTCGTACTTAATGGTTCCTTTATATCCCATTCAGTTGTGGAGCTTTTATCAAGGACTTCCAAGTGTGTTCTTCTTGTGCTGTCCTTTCAAGTTTATTAGTTAATTTTTACACACTTATATGTTATCTTTTATTTATAGTTCTATTTTAAGAATTGACAAGGGCTAATGACCTTAGTAGTCGATGCCCGATAACTACAAAAAATAATAATAAGGAAAACTATAATTTTTGCACGAGTAATTAAATATTTATGTATCTACATATGATTATTTATACTATAAATTTTTAAAAAAACTTCTATAACGTTAAATGTAAAAAACATAACTTATAACTTGAAATAAAATAGCAGCCATCATAGGGTCAACGTATTATTAACATTTAAGTTATTTATATTAACTGCAGTTAAAAGTAGCAAAGAGAATGAAGTTATGACGTAGGAAATAAAGTTGTAATCTGGACAGTAATGATCAAACTCGCAGAATTAATCTAAAAGTACTGAAATTCCGAACTACTGTAACAAACTACTCCCTACGTACCGTAAAGTACTTTAACTTTACACGCTATATTACAACCGATCGTAAAACAACCAAAATGATTTGAAACTTATACTGACACCGATTCGACTGCTTTTACATATAAATATATATATGACAACCTTATATTATTAAGCAATGCACACACACACACATACACTCATACATTTAAAGTAGAAAGGATGCAAATCTATGCACACTGAATAAGACAAACTGAAATATCGAGTCAAGTTTCAACAAAAAAATTTGGTACATTAAACTGATATTTGATTACTAACACTTTTAAAATTTATCATTTTATAGAAATAGATATTTCAACCCCTCCGCCAGGAAATAAATTATATTAAAATTTGAAAATATTCAAAATTCGGTTTTTGTTGAGACCGTGTTTTAATTTTAATTTTATAATTTCCAGCTACAGATATTTTTTATAAACAAAACCGGATGTTTTAACCAAATTTCAAATCTATCACTAAAAATCTTGAAATTAATAATAATTGTAAACATAAATTGAAAGATTGATCGTACAATCTTTCATCTTGCGGAAAGTAAAAATGCTTACAACAAAATTGTTATACTTTCCTTTTAATGGATATTTATTCTTATATAGTGGAAAGATAATGATACATTAAAAAGTTTAAAAACTTCAAAAGATCGATATTTTTAAACTTTGATCGCCTCCCTCACCACCAATTATTAACCCCAGGTATTTTTTTTAGGTCACTTGCATGCACTACTACTACGCTTAAGACATTAAGACGCTTAAAACATTTAGAAAATTCGGTTAAAAAATATCCAGAAAATAAAAAGATAGCCTTTTTCAATTTTTGGAGGAAGGGGGAATTTTTCTTTAATTTTAAGATAAGTATACACGCATGTACTATATTAAATATCACTATTCTCTAAGAAGCAGATATTAATGCCTTTTATTATTTATATGCTTTAAATAAATCACAACCATATGAAAGATTAGAAAAGATAACGTAAAGAAATAACAAATTAACATTTTATTAAGAAACAATATATTATTTCACAGATTGCTTATATTTATGTTTACAACGATTCTGAATTCTACAGTGACGCAGGAATAAAAATTAAAAAAAAAACCGAAAAAATGTTGGGGGTTAATGTCCTTCTCTTTTTTTTCCTGTTTAGCCTCCGGTAACTACCGTTTAGATAATTCTTCAGAGGATGAATGAGGATGATATGTATGAGTGTAAATGAAGTGTAGTCTTGTAGTACATTCTCAGTTTGACCGTTCCTGAGATGTGTGGTTAATTGAAACCCGACCACCAAAGAACACCGGTTATCCACGATCTAGTATTCAAATCCGTGTAAAAATAACTGGCTTTACTAGGACTTGAACGCTATAATTCTCGACTTTCCAAATCAGCTGATTTGGGAAGACGCGTTAACCACTAGACCAACCCGATGAGTTGAGAGTTAATGTCCGTATGAAAGTGTACTGACGTGTTTGAAGCTTAATAACTTTTTCCTGGATAAACCAAATTTTAATGAAATTTGGTAGAGACTCGTGTGGGTGAGGCAGTTTGTATTAAATCAAATCAATAATATAAAATCAATTCTGATTGGTTTATTTATAAGATAAAGTTCAGTAAACTCTTCTAGATCCATTACTTTTACGTAGTGTAAAATCATAGAAGTAGTTTGTCGTTTTTCTGATTTTTTTTTCTCAACTTCTCATAAACTTTCACAACCCTGACTATAGACACATAGTAAATCGTACGGACTAGACCGCGTTTCAGTACGCGGATAAATATCATATGTACCGTATACCCTAGTCACATCACGTACCCTTTGACCTATAATCGGTATCATTTACAGTGCAACCACTAGGTGCGAAAAACTAACTTAAAAAGCAGTATAACTAAATATTTTAGTTAATTACATCTCTAATTAATAAGCGTCTCTCCTTATAAAATATATATATATATATATATATATATATATATATATATATATATATATATATATTATACATATATATATATTTATATGTATATAAAGGCGACGGACTTTCGCCTTTATTATTTAATTGTGCACTAGAATTTCTGATGCGCGAAAAGAGATAACTTAAATTTAAATTGTCTAGGACTTGCCGACGACTTAGCTTTATTAGCTAATAGTATCGCAGAAGCCAGAATACAAATAACAAGTATAGAAGAACTTGCTATAAAATTGGACTTAAAATTTCTTACGAAAAGACTAAAATGATGGCTATAGATCCTTTAGTTATAATTTTGTGAATATTAATGGAAACAAAGTAGAACTTGTAAAAAAATTTAAATATCTTGGAGAGATCATTACTTGTAATCGTAACGAAAAACAAAATTGGACCGAAGGACTTAATAAATTATTTAAAGTGCTACAAGTATCCAAAAATACTTACGACAAAAAATCGCTCTCGATTAACACTAAAATTAGACATTACAAAACTGTGGTTAAACCGGTAATTACTTACGCGAGGGAGATTTTATTTAGATTAAATCAGAAAAATAGGACTGAACCTTTGCTTAAAGTTGAACGCAGGATTCTTAGAACCTGCATAAACAAAAAATATAAACACGAAAATCAGTACAGATTATCGCCTAATAAATTTCTGTACGAAAACTTGGAATCGTTAATCGATACTATGAAAAAGAAGCGAATTTCTTTCTGCGCACACTTGTTAAGATTACCGGAGGATAGGATTACTGAGAGAATTATCGATCGATTTTGGTCTTTAAAAAATCCGCCGTTATGGATCAAAGAAATTAAAGACGACATGCCAAGAATTAAATTTGACTTACGAAGATTTACTTAATAAATCCGAAAAATTAAAATTTTTTATTAAAGATCCGAGTAAGAACTTTTAATTATACAGAAAGGGTTTATTCAGAAGAGGATCGTAAAGCAAGATCATTAAGAATGACTAAATATTGGGAGAAAGCAAAATCTTAGAACTTAAAGGCCAAAAGATCGGCAAAAAAGACTTGAATTATTCTGATTAAAGTGGTCCTTTGCGGCCTTGAAAGTAAATAATAATACATATATATATATATACGAATTAAATTAATTTTATAATCACAAGTGAAGAGATTTTTATCATAAATTGTTAGTTAAAATAACAAATAAGATGATTTAATCAAATTGCCTTTAATTATATGATGAAATATCAATTTATTAAAATGAAACAAAACTAGTGCAAATCTTAAAAAATACCTTTTATAGATTTTAAAATTTAAAAGATTAAAATCACATAATACTTAAACTTGCCTAGTATTTAGCGGATTCATTAATTTATATTATTTACTGAATAAATAAAAATAATATTATTACAAAAAATATAATAATCATTATCTCTAGTCTAGTAAACGTGTTCACTAGGCTTGTGATTCCAATTCACCTATTCCTATAATCTCATACTCTCCGACAATCTACGTTGAGTGAAACCCAATAGTCCCTTTGTACCTGAAACGTTTCAGGAAGCAGCAGCCATGAATAAACCTTTACTTCTCTTATACAAAAAAAGAATTACAATGTATAATTAGCAAACGTAGGATAAACTGTGCGCAGGTTGTTGAGTTGTATAGGGTTGTAGTTCTAATTGAGTTGTTTAAGGTTGTGTATATATATATATATATATATGTATATACATATTTATGTAGCATGTGACACTTCCGGCAACGTAAGGATTCCAACGTGGGGCCATACATCTAAATCGGTTCGGCCGTTGAGCTGCTACGGTGGAACACCGTAGCAGCATTAGGGTGTATACACGCATACACCCTAATAACGTTACACTCCTTTTCGGGCAGTCGTCCAGAAAATGTCGATATTTGCAAAAATCGTGACACTCCAAATTTTTGCCGATCCTTATATTTTCTATTTATAACTATGATGCTGGCAGTAACAATAGAGGTGTACCCGGGAAAAATAAGAGTAGGTTTTTAAAGAATTTAATTAATTTTAAGATATAAAAAAGGTTTGTAAATATTATTTTTTTTTTTTAATACAGAATTGATCCGATTGTAATTAGTAAACCGGACAGTGCTTTTTAACAAAACCAGTTCGTTCGTGAATAGCTAATAAACTGAATTTGTTTAAATTCTTAACAAGATCTTTATAAAAAAAACTTTAATAAATCCAAAGAGGTATGTATTAAAAACGGTTTAAAAAGAAGACCCGAGAGCACGGATTTTCAGCCTTAGACAATTAATCTACCAGTGAAAAGGAATTTTACCTCAATCATTCTTATGAGATGAAAAGGGATACAAACGGGCATTTTTAAAACGGCATATCTCGTTCCAACATACGGTGCTGAAATTGGCTGAGATTATTTACTTTTACAATACTCAAATATTATTCTAAATTTAGAAGATTCCCTTTGAATCAATCTGAAGATGGTTAAGTGGGATTAAATTTATATTCCCTAATCTCTGTGTATCTTACTGTTATGACTTAGCGCATTTAATAATTCAATATTCTATGATAACATATCTTGGCTTTTCCCTTTAAATCAACCCTAAAAGGGTGAGACTGGATCAAGGTTGGATTTGGTAGTTTCTGAATATTTTACGATCTGCTCGAGATAAACGCTAAAATCGAGTTATAAAATAACATCAATAATTTAAAAAAATAAAATAAAAAAAAGGATGGGGATTCCTTCCTAACCACATCTAAAAAGGTGGAATAGAATTAGAATCGATTCCCTAATTCGCTAAGATATTTCTAATAAAATCAAATAGAAATTAAAATTTCATTACAAATACTAACTACTAAGTAATATGAAAATTTATTTTAAGATTTCCCTTTAAGCTTTTCTTAATTCATATTTTTAATCTATATTCCGAAAGAGTACTTTTTCGTTTTACGCCCTCCCATTTGTTTCGTATTTTTTTACATAAAAATTAGTTAATGTAGCACGTTTTATAAGAATTAATGAATAAAAAATTAGAGAAAAACCCTTGTAGCCCTACAACTCAATAAAAATAATATTTTGTTATTAAATTAGTGTAAATATATACGTCATGGAATTATCACAAGCCTTTATTTCTCTTATTCGCGATATTAATGATGAAAAGAGTGCTGCGAAATGTTTGCAATCAACAAATAATAATACATTCAACAAGAATTTGTAAAATAAAACATGAAATGAAACTGAAATTTCATTTAAAACATTGGCGTCGGGTGTGCAAGAAAAGATCACGCGGAGAATTTGGTTTGAGAAAAGACAAGTGATTCGCGAATAGTAAACTATAGCTACAAAACATTATGCTGTTTATATACTGTTGTACAAGGTGAAAAGATAAAGATGCTACGATTTGCTGATGATATAGTAATTCTAGCCGAAGAAACAATGAACTAGAAACAATGAAATAGATGAAGTCCTACGCAAGAACTATCGCATGAAAATAAACAAGAACAAAACAAAAGTAATGAAATGTAGTAGAAATAACAAAGATGGAGGACCACTGAATGTGAAAATAGGAGGAGAAAAGATTATGGAGGTAGAAGAATTTTGTTATTTGGGAAGTAGAATTACTAAAGATGGACGAAGCAGGAGCGATATAAAATGCCGAATAGCACAAGCTAAACGAGCCTTCAGTAAGAAATATAATTTATTTACTTCAAAAATTAATTTAAATGTCAGGAAAAGATTTTTGAAAGTGTATGTTTGGAGTGTCGCTTTATATGTAAGTGAAGCTTGGACAACCGGGGTATCTGAGAAGAAAAGATTAGAAGCTTTTGAAATGCGGTGCTATAGGAGAATGTTAAAAATCACACGGGTGGATAAAGTGACAAATGAAGAGGTATTGCGGCAAATAGATGAAGAAAGAAGCATTTGGAAAAATATAGTTAAAAGCAGAGACAAACTTATAGGCCACACACTAAGGCGTCCTGGAATAGTCGCTTTAATATTGGAAGGACAGGTAGAAGGAAAAAATTGTGTAGGCAGGCCACGTTTGGAATATGTAAAACAAATTGTTAGGGATGTAGGATGTAGAGGGTATACTGAAATGAAACGACTAGCACTAGATAGGGAATCTTTGAGAGCTGCATCAAACCAGTCAAATGACTGAAGACAAAAAAATATATATATACTGTTGGGGACAAAACAGTATGATGTTTATATACTGTTGGGGTCATGAATATATAAGAATTAAGTTTTTTTCGAAAGAATTTTAAATGTCAAGTGAAGCGATAACGAAGTTAATGTACCTGAGAGAGGTGTGTGTTGATCATTTATTTAAAAAAATCCAAAAAAGGTAGGTGGTTTAGGAATGACGGTAGAAATAGACGAGTCCTCATTTTCAAAAAGAAAGTA
Organism: Lycorma delicatula; assembly: GCF_047948215.1. Lineage (NCBI taxonomy): Eukaryota > Metazoa > Arthropoda > Insecta > Hemiptera > Fulgoridae > Lycorma > Lycorma delicatula. Next base: position 132,980,520 of record NC_134462.1, on the reverse strand, counting down.
CAATAGAGACAGAATTCTTCCAAATCAGTGGATATTTGGAGGTATTTGCAGAGAAACACGTGATTGTTTCATGTACGCTGTTCCGTTTCGTACCAAGGAAACATTAATTGAGAAAATAACAGCAGGCTTTAAAAAAGGATCAACAATAATGTATGAAAGCCTATGATGGTATTTTTCATTTCGATGGATATAATTTTCAACATTATACTGTAAATCACTCAGAAAATTTTGTAAATCCAATCACCGCAGCTCATACACAAAATATTTCAAATTTGTGGGCTTGTTCCAAAAAAACGTAAGAAGAGGAAAAGCGAAACCGCTTGACAAATGTTGGATTTATACTCGTATTTGTGCGAATTCGTATGGTATAATAACCATAAAAATTGGAATTTATTTAATATTAAAACACATTAGTAAGAATTCTATCCAGTGAAATAAAAATGTTTTCGTTCGATATACGAGTACGTTATTTATATTTCGATTTAGTAACTTAGTGTGATTATTATGTTTAAACCATACATGTTTGGTTTACGTTCGGTTTGTATATATTGAATACGTACTATTTGTCAATACACGAAATCAATATAAATCTAATTAAACTTAACCTAGGCTCGCTTCGCTCGCTAACCTTGACTAATAAACACTAGTGCTTTGATCATTTATATAATAAATTCAGTAATTATTAAAATAACCGGTATAAACACCATGTTAGTGTGCTTTCTCCAATGTTTTATTTAATCAACATGCTATATTAATTAATTTTTATGTTGAAAAATGCGAAAATGTAGGGGTAAAACGAAAAACACCTCCGAAAGTTCTAGAAGAAATATGTAATATAATAAAAACATAATTAAGAAGAACAATGTATTAACATCAAGCATCCTCATTCATTCATCACACATTCCTTTAAATAAATCAACTTTCAAACTGATTTATATAAATTATTTCTATAACTTCTTAAATCAATGTAATTAATCAATTCTGTAAATCAATGTATAATAGATTAACAGTACAAAATATTTAAACGTCGAACCATCCAAATTTTTAACAGAAAAAATCGGTATGCCCGTGAAAAGAATCATTATTTAAGCTAGTTATTATAAACATTTACCAATTCATCAAAATTCTAATTATGTGAAATTGAGAAAAATGTTTAAACAATACAATAAAGTAATTAAAAAAATAACTCTAAAATAACCAAAGTAACCTAAAATAATTAAAACAATTAAAATATGATTTAAAAACTTACAGTTAATACCGTTTATGTATACGTAGAATCAATTATCTCATGAATTATAACACACATTTTTCAAAGTTAATGAACAAAACAACCTAACATACAAATCACAAACGATAACACTGAATTAAACAGTCCCTGTCGCTGTCTGAATTATTTGCGTTTAACCACGCACTCTATCAGGCGGTTGAGAAATCGTCAACGTCTCTACTACCCAAGTATCACGACACGAAGTTATCTATTCAATCATAAATACGTACTCTACGCCTTGTCGACGGTCGGCGACCAGCTGTCTCTCTCGTAGTATACGCAGTGTCAAACACCAGTTTAAAATGATTACGCTTCTCCATAAAGACCGCACAAACTCCCTTTGAAAACAATTCATCTCAATTAGAACAACATAACATAATTTATAACATGTCGCAGTTTGTTTCATGTATTTGTTTTATTTACTCGACAACGAAAACTTTATAAGCAATTTTTCAAAGTTGGCTTTTCTGACATTTTAATAAAGGAAATTAAAAACTTAACAAAGACAAATAACTTTAATATTGTTATAGAAACCCTGAAATCGAACAACGTACTATATATATATATATATATATATATATATATATAGTACGTTGTTCGTACTATATATATATATATATATATATATATAGTACGTTGTTCGATTATATATATATATATATATATATATATATATATAACGAATAAACGCTAATAGATAATAAATTTGTGACAACAAATTTATAATTGTCAAATTTAACCAAAATTGTGGTAATTATTACCCCTGCTATTTAAATGAGTTTGTTTAATAAATGAAATCGGGCCGGTAAGAGTTTTGTAACAAATTTTTCTACTTTTTGCTTATTATATGGAACGCTTAAACATTTTTTAAGTATTATTGTATATCTATTGCCTATTACATATATTTAAAATGTATTTTTTTTTTAAACAAAATTCTAAATTAATAACAGATTTTGATAATAGAAATGCAGTCTTAACCTTTTATGACATCAGTATCATTTTGTTAAACTTTGAACGGAAGAAATGATGTCTGCGAGACTTACATACGGTTTACAATTTTAGTGTAATTTCTTTTTTTGGATATCACCGGTTTTTATTAGATTATTCTTCTATGAATTACTGATTGTTATCTTATGGATTTACCATTAAAATTTATTGCCTTACTAGAAAAAACAAATATATATTTTTTTAATTTCTCAGACAATTTTTTTTTTTTTTTTTTTATTTGATAGTCACTTTATATCATATTTTTCCTTTTTTAATAAAACTAGTATAATGAACTTCACAAATCCAAGATCCGTGATGTAATACTGCACTTATTATATTGTAAGTGTAACCCTCGATTTTTTATCGTATCCGTGAACACATACATTATTATTAAATGAACTTTTTATTTCTCCATCAATTAGTTCAAATAGTTCTAACGGTAAAAAAAAATTATACCAATCGAATTTATTTCTGTTTTATGTAACAAATTTTTGTTGCCATATTTGCAACACTTTCCTGCTGTTCGTGTTTTTAGTGTTTTATTAGCAGCTATAATACTTTTATTTTTTTTTTTTAAAGTTATGGTAATTAAAAAAATTATTTCATCTTCAGTACATTTTCAGCTGTAGTACATTTTCTTTTAAATTTTATTACTTAAAGTACTTATCAATTACGTTATTGTACGCTACTAAATACTGCCACCTAGCGGCGTGATTCGTAAACCGACCTTTTTGAGGAAAAAGCAGAATATTCGATTTCCGCGGTTTATCAAATGGAAGATAAAAACGTTTTCTAACAAAATTCGAGGTATTTTTTTTAAAAGTATTCTTTATTACGAATCTAATTAAACTGAAATATATGTTTATGAATATATGTTTTCATACTTATTTTTTCCAGTTTTTACTTCACTTTTAGCTAGGTCATGTTTCGAACTGTTAACATTGTTCGTTGACTTCGCCGTGCCGTCCGTCCAGTTTTCTGCGGTCTCTTACCGACACAGTTCGAACTGATGAGTCCTAAAACGATTTCTTTCATAAAAGATGAGCAATCACATAACGGTGATTTAGTTTATTAAAGATTAAGGGAGGGGAGTATACGTCAGATTCTATTATTTTTAAATTTAAGACTTATGGTCACAATATTTTGTCATAAGTGTACAGCAGTTAAGAGTAACATAATTTTTAACACCAATAGTTACTTACAACCCCTGACGTAGTGACTGAAGTGGCAAAAACAGTGATTTGTTAGAGGAACCATAATTTAATTAGTACTGAACCTAAACAGAAAAAAATTTCATTTAAAAGGCCTAACATGGTTTTATGAACTCTAAGGAACACATTAGAAAGTATATTGTTTTTAAACAGCTATTTAATCTTTTTTGGTTTTTGATGAAAAGTCAAATTCACCGAAGAAACTTTTTTTTTTTTAAATACCAAAAACACATGACAAATTGGAAAAAGAATTATGTTTCTACCTAGTATAGAATCAAAGATAAGATTGATCTTATCGAATGAAAACATGGAAAAAATAATTTGCGGAAAACATCGGTGATTCATCGTTTTCTTCTGTCCATTTTTCGCCAAGAATACTGGATGAACGCTCTGGGGAAACTCCAGCTTTGTCCATTTCTGACAAAATTGATATATTTCCAAAATTTTACACGCCGATAACTTCTGCAACAGCCGTCTCAACAATTTTTCGAGAAACAGTTCAGGTTTTGTTACATCTTCGGATTATGCAATTATTCAAACTTTCATTAACATTTAGGTTTAACCCTCTAGTGGATCTTGAAAGCAGTCATTTCTCTGTTAGTCTTTCATATATAGGAACGATATGCTGCAAAACACACAAACTGATCGGTGTTTTCATATTACCTTTATGTTTCCCAGGAATTTTATTTTATCATGTGCTTGTGTTCTATTATAAAAGCACCAAAATTCCTCTCCTGTTGGATACTTATAACGTGTAGGTTTATTATCCGTTGTTTTATGAACTCTGTCCATAAATAAAATACAAAAAAAAATCTATAATTGCCACTAAATAAATTATGAACCGCCCGATAAACGAAAGACCCACCAGCAAGGGTCATTTGTGCAGGATCTGCGATTAGTAGGGAGATAAAACTCCCGCTATCCTTGCGTTCCGTTGTACATTTGATAACACAAACATTTTCAGAAATAAAATGTTATCCATTGATTATTACAGAAAATGGATTTACTCCATTTAAGGCACCTTTTAAATGCTTTTTAACTTAAAATGCGAGAAAAAAATATTTCTATACGTAATATTTATGTATGTCATGCATGACTGATTAAAACAGCATTTTGTCCATTGAACCAAGCCATCATAATTTTTCTAAGAACTTAGCAGGTTAATTTAATCGCTGGCAGTGCAGAAATTGAAGTGAAAGGAGATATACAGAGTATCACGAGATTCTCCCGGGACTTTCATAACCCATTCTACTCATGAAAATAATGGAAAAATTCATATAAAATTATGTCCGAAAGTGCTTCGTTAATGAATTTCGGCTAATGAAAGATTTCGTTCGGATTTCAGCTAGCTCGGTGAAATGAGATTGTACAGAAATTTTTAGGACGTTAATTAAGGCACAGACTTCGTATGGTTATTGACCAGAAAAATCGAATAAAGTCCCACAACTGTATCTGCAATAGTTTTGAAAAATCAGGGATGAAAACTAATTAATTAATCGGGGTAAAAATCCCTATGGTTTTTTATTTTATTTTTGGCATACAATAGCCCTAATAAGTAGGTAATAAACAGATAAAACTTTTCCAAAATTCAATTCTTAAGAAAATAGTGTAAGATAACAAGATAATGCATAATAGATAAAAATAGTGAAGTGAATAAAACAAACAAAAATTAGAAAAATTCGAATTTTATTTAGAAACATTATATCACTACATTTGTGAGAAAAGTACTTATTTAATGAAAAAAAAAAAACAAAAATTCTTTTTTGGTGATGCGAAATATTTGTAAAAACGAAGACTTTTTTTGAGAATTTTGAGGTCACAGTGGACCCACTTTAGTCAACTCTGTTTCGTCGTTTCTTTTTATTCTTTTTTCTTGATTGCTTCCAAATACTTCATTCTGTCAGATCTTGCTTGAGTTCCTGTGAACAAATCCTCGTTGTTTTCTTTTCTTTAATTTTAAATCTGGAGTTAATCTTCTTTTAATATTTTATATTGTCTTTTTTTTGTAAATCTTCTATTGTGATTTCTAGTTCTTGCATATTTTGTTTAATTTCGGTTATCCAGGTCAGTGTTCTGGACACTTTCCAGTATTTCTCGACTAGTTTCCTGACGAGCCTGTTCAGTTCTGTTATTATTATTTGTTCAAAGAAGGAAATTCTTTTCTTTCTAAAGCAGTCTAGAGCTGGTTCTACATCTTTATGTACTTCTTGGTTTGGTATGAGTCTCCATTCTCTCCCATCAGTAAGTCGTATTTTACTTATGCATGTTCTTAGAATTCTTCTTCCTATTCTTTGCACCTCTGCTGAGTAGGAAATGTTGGATCTTAGTTTAAAGAGTGTTTCACTTCCATATGATATCATGCTGTTTTGTAATGTCTGAGCTTGGTATTTATTGAGATGCATCTTTTAATATATGTTGTTTTTGTAGAATTTTGTGCATTTTTCTTTGAGGTCATGTGTGATATTTTCTCCTAAATATTTAAACCGAAATATAAATATTTATTTATATTTCGGTTTATAATTACGTGGTTCAATACCAGGGGTATTACGGCCATTATTCTAGTATTTTCATATGACATTCTTATGCCTATTTTTCCTGCTATTTCTTCCAATTAGGTTACTTGGATTCTAGCTTCTGCTATGTTATTGGCTAGAAAAGTAATGTCATCTGCAAATCCTAGATGGTTTATTTTGATACGGTTTATATGTTTCCTTGCTTCAATTGTTACGTGTGGTGGGTCTGTTTTGTAACACTCTCTCATTACATACTCTAAGGCGTAGTTGAAAAGCAGTAGGGATAGTCCATATCCTTGTCTTAAACCTGTTTTGATTAGGAATGGTTCTGATATTTCTCCTCTAAATTTTATTTTGGAGTATCTGTCAGTTAACGTTAGTTCTATCATTTTTACTAGTTTCGGGTGTAATCCTGGGTTTCTTAGTATTTTCAGCATTGATGGTCTATGAATACCATCGTAGGCTTTTCGGAAATCTATGAATGATATTACTAGTTGTCTTCCAACTGTGTACATGCATTATTAATTTGGTAGTGATTATTTGCTAAGGACAGCTTCTCCACGGTCTAAATCCCCCCTGATATCTTCCAGCTCATTTTCAAGTTGGTCTTTTATTTTATTCACTATTATTCTTGAAAGTATTTTAAATGTGCAATCTAATAGTGAAATTCTTCTGTAGTTTTCGGGATTGGTTTTGTCCCCTTTCTGGGTGTATGAGTGCAGTAGTCAAGTGTTTAGGTAATTTTTCTTCTTTCCAGATTTTTTGGAGATTTTCTAGAAGTGACTGTTTAGTCTCCTTGAAGGAGTATTTCCAAAGTTCTTCCACGTTTACTTTTGAGATTTTTCATTTCTTTTAATACAAAAACAAGATTTATTGTTTAAAATTGCTGTTAAAAATTAAAAAAAAAGACAATAAAAACGGGAAATTACACTACTGTAAAATAAAAATAAACAAATAGAACTTAAGTAATAATTATTTTATGAATGACAGAAATACTATAAATTATTTGAAAACTATTATTCAAAATTAGTAATAAAATAACAACAAATGATCAACAATGCGCAGTTCCGTATAAATCATTCTGTAAGGTACGTTAAATATAACGCGTACTGTGAAATGTGCTGACGTTAGCGAAGTTTTAAAATTCGTGATCGGTTTGCCATTGAAATAATGCCGTACTTATTTAAAACAGAGGAATACGCTGATATGGTACTTATTTTGGGTGTATGTAATGATAATGCTACATCTGCTGCAGTAGAATATGAAATAAGTTTTCCGAATGTCAGGATTCCAGATCCCAAAACAATTAGCGAAACTATTCGCAGTCTTCGAGAAACAGGTTCATTACCTAGTATTCGTATCAGCTACGAACGATCTGTTCAACATGACGCTGTTATTGATGAGACTATTATCGATGTAGTTTCTAAGCGAATCGAAGTTTCTCATTCGATGGTTTTTTGTACACTTAAAACAAGTTTAATCCTTATCATAAACAGTCAGTTCAACATCTATATATAAACCCAAGAAATATATACACCCAAGAAACGGTTCGCTTCACGTTGAGTTTTGCAACCGATGGAATTCAAGTCGACAATTCTACAAGTACGTTTTGTTTATCGACGAGGCAAATTTCACTCGAGATGGCCCAACAAGTTACCCCATTAGCATACATGGGCAAATCCTCATGAAACGATGTAAGGCAATTTTCAACACAGATTTTGCGTCAACATATGATGCGTTTTTTTCACAATCATCTGTTTGGGAAGTCTACTTACACTTTTTTTCAAGAAGAATTGACACAGCTGCGTGAAGTTGTTTCTCTAGCGCTGAGACGCAAAATACATTAGTACGATGGCGCCCTTCCACTTCTCTTGTGTAGTTTCCACTCTCTTAAAAATTATCATTTCCCTGAGGAATGGATCTGTCGTGGAGGTCCACATTCCTGGCCAACAAGATCGCCTGATCTGATGCGGCTGAAGAAATTAAAGTGACAGGCACGTTATAAACTGCCTGTCTTATAAAGTATAATTCACTTTGATCTAGTGTATTGTTTCTAAATAAAATTCTAACTTTTTTTTATTCAACTTATCTATTTTGCAAAGAATTAAATTCTCTACGACTATTGTTTAAAAATTGTAAATGTTTATTACCCATTTAACAAAATTATTGTACTTCAAACAATTTTTTACCGTAATTTATTGGTTTCATCCCAGATTTATCAAAACCTACTACCAATACGGTTCCGGGACCGTATTTTATTCGATTTTTCAGGTCAAAAACCATATATAATCGGCTAATTGTGCTTCTTAATTAACGTCCTGAAAATTTCAGTACGACCTTATTTCACCGGGGTAGCAGAAATCTGTGCAAAATCTTTCACTATCCGTAACTCGCGAACGAAGCATTTTAGGACAAATATATTATAACAAATAGAATAGGTTATTAAAGTCCTGGGAGAGCTTTGTGATACACTCTGTATATCAGGAGCCTGAAAAATTTGAATTGAACACTGTATTTGTAATGACTTGACTACAGTTATTTATGTAGTACTTTTCCTAACTTAAAATTTCCTTATCTTTGTTCTTTGAAAATTATATATAACAAATAATTATTGAAACAAATATAATTACATGGGAGATTTCTAGACCTAGATTTTCCACTGCATACTGTGGAAATTCAACATATCTGAGGAATTTCCCTCACCATTAGTCTTCCAATGAAACCTTTTAGTCAATTCCTTCCATTTAAACTGGTTATGGATAACTCAAGTTTCAGAAAAATACATTAAACGTTGGGCAGGGAACAAAGTTACAATTTTTCTGATTACGCTTTTTTTTTCATTTTTAAAAGAAGTTTTGTTTTTTGTTTTACAGATATTTCCAAATGTTAGGGATCTGTGAGCAATTAGGCGAGTTTCCCCCCAATCGGTACACAACTCAATTTCTTTTAGGACATGGTGAATTTAGGAAAGTTTGACTAGATTTGGTTTGGCTGATTTGGGCTTATGCCAGAACTGTAGGGTTGATGACACTGTGGATCATGTCCACTATGATTGTCCCTGGTACGTGGCTGAACGTACCAGAGTAGTTAGTAAGCTCAAGAGAGTAAATTCCTTTCCTGATCTGCGGGCAACTGGAATACTCACAGAGAATGTACTATAGTGGCTGGCTTTCTTCGATTTCTTGCAGTGAGCAGAACTGCTCAGTAGAGTAGGACGAGTAGAGTACTCAGTAGAGTATAAGTACAGTAGGACGTGTTTACATCGAGCCACACTTAGAAAAAGTAATTTTATTATTATTATAATGTTTGCTGTTGGCGGAATGACGATTGCACTGCTGAGGGTATGGTTAGCCATGCAGTTATGAGGTGTAGTGCAATCTCTTTAAAAGTCAATGTCATGCAGGACTCTGTGATTGAGCTGAGTGGGAGTAGAAGGTCTGTTCTCCTGAGAGGAGAACATAATTATGGATTCTGATCTGGTAGACCAGATCAGAATCCATAATTTAACAAAGTCAGAGGTATGAACTGTAAAGTGAGTTCACCAAGGGAACTATGAATAAATTTTGTTGTTGCAAACAACATTTCTTGTGGTGTTTATTATTAAATTGCCTCTATTAAAGCGTAGAACTAGGCACAGGGTTCATGCTTCCACGAACTTGGGTTAAGGGTAACAAAGTAGGACAGTCAAGATTGTCTAAACATAGCCTACAGCAAAGGCGAAGGCTGAGTCATTAATTCATTAATGCAAATGTTTACCAAAGTATTTACATTGGTGGCATCCCGAGGCCTGGCTTATTATTATCATATGTAAAAAGAGGGCAAGCAACGATTCCCATTAAAGCCCATCAGGGCTATAATGGAGGGGAGGGTGGCAACCGAAATCACCAAAAGGTGGGTGGGTGGTGTCTTCCCCTACAGGGGGGTTGGGATGATTGTCGAGTTTTGAATTTCTTACAGACAGGCGATTCAGGGAGTTTCCAATGCATGCTTTGATGCTTGATTCCAGCTCAATCACATGTTAAAGTCCTGTGCAAAGATGCAACACTATTGAAACGATTTCCAAAAAGAGTTCAGTGTAAATGACTTTGTGATGAGCTCTCTGGGAACCCACGTTGCCAAAGTCATATGGTAGTTCAGTTTGTTTTGAATGTTGTAATGAATTGTGGCAACACTTACTCAACATTTTTCAGCAATTTGTTATAACTTAGCCAAGAAGACATGACTTGCAGTTGATCGATACGAGAATCTTAATGCCAAGATCGACATTTACTGGATGCCCAGAATGATGCTCATGCTCGTGCTTTTCTTGTCACTTTAAACTTTTCCACCCATGTGTAAAACTCACACAGGTCATGCGACTACTGCCATATTGCTTGGTCATCCATAAGAAGATTTCTGATAGTTGTACACTTTTACACTACAAGTAAAAATCAGATTGTTGCAAAGAATGTTAGTAACTGTTCAATTAATATTTACGTAAACATAACCTTTAAAGTCTTAGATATGATTGCTTGTTCACTCAAAGAAAGTACTTTGGAAGAATGGTAATGTGTGATCTGATTTTTACATGTAGTGTACAAGTGTATAACTATCAGAAATCTTCTCATGGATGACAGTTTATGTAAATATTAATTGAACAGCTTACTAACATTCTTTGCAACACCTTAAGTCTATTTAGTCAATTTTTAAAAAAATATAAAAATGCTAAGGAAACAAATAGCATTCTTTACAACAACAAAATTACAAATTGCTTTAAAACATGCTTAAAAAAGAATTACATTATATACTTATTTCTAAATCAAATTTCAAATCTGATCCTAAAAGCTCTGAAAGAATTTTTGATTTAAAAAAAAAAATTAATAAGGCTATTAAAAACTAATTTAATGTTATACAGATGTGATGACTATCAAACTTAAATAATATTTTGATATCAAACTTCATAATATGGTAGAACAAATATAATCAGTCAGTAAATATGGATACTGCTGATTACACATACAAGTCAAACAGGTTAATTAGTATTATACAAATATTGATGTAAATTCTGAATTCTCTCTTATAGGGCATATTGTACCACAGTGTATTTTACAGTTCATTGTAATCAATAAATTACAATAATTATGATTTTCATTTAAAATTGCAATGAATTATAATATAATCAACAAATATACTGAATAAGTAAAGTACACTATACTGTCTTAATTTTATGTAAGCTTTTGTGAACAAAAATTAAATCAATTATTTTAGAACATTAGTATATTAGTATATTTAGATATTTTAATATATAATCATTATCATTTTATAATTCCAAATTGAAAACACAGCTCCTGAAAAATTCCACTAACAGGAAGATTCACAACCCCACTGAATCCTAATAGAAGTAACTGTTTGCTACTAGAAGGAACTACCTACCATATTACCATAGATAGGCTTCAGGGTGTAGGCATAAATAGGAATCATTCATAATGATGTATTAAAAAAAAAAAAAACCAGGATTATTCATTTAGTCATCATTTATCTCATGATAACCTAATCAAACATAAAAGTAAAAGATTGGAACATTTCAGAGATGCCTATGTATTAAACCTGCATAGTAACAGAAAATATACTTTGGCAATACATTTTCTTTTCAGTCTATTCTCTCTAAGCCATCTAAGAATTTCAAAGTAATGTAAAAAAGATGTAATTCCGGCTACCTTTCTACATATAGTGGTATATGTAGTTCAGAGTTTAACAGCAAGATGAGATGATTCTACCTTCCTTCTAAATTAGGAAGTTCAGCGATATAAAATACTATCAGTTATCTAATTTTAGTGTATCACCAATTTAATTTTACAATAGGGATGTACACAGTATTCTTCTGATGGACTTCAGTCCAAAAGAGTAACCAAGAAAATAGTGAATATTTTCAAAAGCTAGGTCAGGGAGATTCTTTAGCACCAGTTCTACAGCACTGATCTGGTCCATTCGTAGCCATATCCCAACCATGTATCTAATCTACTGATAAAAATTGAAAAAGAAGAATGTCTTCCTGTAACTTCTTTCCTTGTTATATTGTGCCATCCTAAGGCTGGCAACAACAAAAATGATTGTAGACTCCTTGGCCAGTAATCCAAAACACAGTTGAAATTTGTTGCCATAAGAAAAAAGAAGCACAGAAATATGTTCAGTATGGATCTCAATAAGATTTCAAACCAGTACCTGCAACAAAATATAAATTAGTAAATTATATATATTACATCTTGCTCCTCTTCCTAACTAGATATGCCACTTGACCATAGCTGAAGAATTCTGCAACAAACATCAATTAAACATACACTCAGAGAAATTCACAAAACTTCAAAACATAATGAAATCACGCTCAACTTTTAAAGATAACCAACATAGTTTCAAGTATCCTATGTTCTTCCTTGTGCATGCTCAACCGCAATACTCTTAAAAATGTGGACAAAAAGAAAAAATGTTTTTCTTTACTGATGGGATTGCATGGCCCGGCTTTTCCAACAGGTGCACGCAGCCCGGCTTTTCCAATAGGTTCTCCAGTCATTAGGTAATATTGTGCAGGCATGAGAAACAGTCCATAGGCAGCCTGCCTTAGAATCTCAGCATGCTCATTTAAGAAGGTCTGCTCATATCGTTACCTATAAATTAGATTTTCTCCAGGGATGAGGTAATGCATAACCCTACCATCAAGAGCAGTGATCTATCTACTTATTGTGCTGTGTTTCTACCATCATTAACTGTTCTATAATATAACCTAAATATAACTTGTACGATAAAAGTATACAAAACAAAACCAATTTGCAAGCAGTGGCATACATTACATACAGAAACAACAGCAATGAGATTCAATGGAGCCCTCCATTGCTGTTGAAAAAAAAAACAGCATTAAAAATGTTTCTTGTTAGGTAATGATTAAAAGTGTGAAACTGTAAGATGAAATAATGAATGGGGTATATATACTTATACTTTTTTACATCTGCTTTTCACTAGAAAGGCTTTCTGTCAGTTTATTTTAATAAGATCGGCAAAAATAGATTTAATAGAAACAGAAGTTATGTAAAAATTACTGCTTAAGAGATAACCTTATAAAATTCTGTGCAACAAAAATAACAATATAGAGAAAGCTGAGAAGTTTTTTCATTTTTTTTAGATTAGATGACTGACTTAATATGACAGTACACTAGTTTATATTTGAACATAGCTAAATTATCTCAACATTAAACACAAATTAATACTTCATGACAACTGAGTATCATACATTATCATACATTAGAAAAGACCTTTAGTCCATAAAATAACTATATGAAAATATTCAGAAACAGGCAAACAAAAATAATAAAATGCATAATTTTATAAACAATATTGACAAATTTTAATGCTTTATAACAGACTATAACCATCTCCATAAATTTCTTGATAAACCTTTTTATTTACAATTAAAAAGTTAATAAAAATTTACAAACATTTTCGAAGATTGACATTATAAGTATGATTATATAATACTCGTACAATGTAATATGGATAAATGAATTCTTTACACTGATTATAATATTATTAATGATATGTATATATTAACAAAGAAAAGAAAGAAATTCATAATTACGATTATACGTTTATAATTTTGGCAATTATTTTTAAAAATATTTATTACATCCTAATAACCAAACATTTACATAGTTACATAAGATTAATTCTTGTTAACTAATATATTTTTTAACATTTTCTCATATTTTTTAACAACTATGAAATTAATTATAGATAGTTATGTATTGCTTCTTACTGTTTAAACAACATGGCAAAATAACTTAAATATATAAATACATTAGTTAGCATATTAAGCATGGAACAAACTAGCATAATCTTGTTATTAATGTATAATTATTTTTATTATAAAATTTATTTATAACCTAGATAAAAATGAAATAAATCTTTATAGAAAATATAAATAATAGAAGTAATGATAAATGTCTGTTTATTAATTACTCATTCATTGTATTTAATAAAATCAAAAACTACAAAAATTAAAACTTCAGGATTTAAGAAAACAATTGCACTAAATTACAAGAGATTTGATTCAATACATTAACTGAATTTATGAAAATTATTTTATAAACATTTTCTACAAATTTCAATAAAATTAACATAATCTAAAAAGATAAAATTATAAATATTGATTTATCCTAATAAAAATAAACAATTTATTTAATTACAATATTTATAATTGAAAAATAAAATAATAAAAATTATATGTTTATTTGTAATGAACAATTTTAACAACAATTTTCATTCAATAATTCCTAACAAAATATATTACTGCTGATTATAGTAATCAGTAATATAGTAATATGAACTATAAAGCAGAAGAACATGTCAGATTAATAACTACATCGGAGGCCCCCAAAAATGTTAGATGGTCATAACTGTTACAAATAACAATCAACTAAGGTCTGGACTATATATAATTACAATTTATTACACGGCTTAATTTACGTACTATTGAAATATTATAAATTTTGTTTGATTATTTTTTAAGGAAGTAAATACAATTATATAATTATAGATAATACATTAAGACAGAGAAGCTACAGTGGTTAAATGAATATGTTCTTAACCCAAAGATTTAATCTTTATTATCAAAAAATGTGAAAACTTGGTTCAAATTACATATATAAATGCTTGTTATTCCTACATAAGCAGTATTATTACTACATAATAAGCAGTATTACTATAAAAAAATACAAATCAGGCTATTCTGAAAGAAAACTTCTTTTCTTGAAAATCATACCAAAGTTATTTTTAAACAATATTAATCAAAATTTATTATAATAATAAATATGGTAATCAAATTAAATTTGCTTATTTTTTTTTTAATTATGAAAAAATTAGATGAGATATAATTATTAAAATTAAAAACCTATAAAAACACATTTTCAATTCTGTACAAAATTTGGCTTCTAGAATTTTAATTTACATAGAAATCATTCAAAAAATCAGAAGTGACAGAATAAAATTATCAACGAATTTAATTATTAAAAGCACAATTTATAAAATCTAGGCAAAATTAATAAAATAGTTTTTTAATGAAAGGATTTTGTTTATAATTTTCAATTAATAATTATATTATAATTAATTATTATTATATTAATTCAATAATATTATATTATAAAATATAATTAATTATATTTCATATTTATTATTTCAATGTTTCTATAAGCTCTTTTATTTTATTATTAAAACTGAATTCTTTATTATAGTTTTGTAATAAAAAGTTTTGTGTTTGTGTGTTGTTGTATCAATTGATCATAAATAATTGCAATACAAAAAAATAAATGAGCAATATAAATTTACCATAAACAACACATTAACAAAAAGATATATTCCCATAAAAATGTTAACATTAAAATAATAATAAGATTTATATAAACAAACATGAAACAAATAAAATTATTGAAAAATATTATAACATTACACTGAGTATATCACACATTATTGATAGTGTTACATGAAAATAACTGTAAATGTTCCTATTACACATAAATAGTTGTAATAATAATAGTAATATTATTACACATATCTTTCTTGCCTATCTTTTACCATTAAACAAAAAAGATGGAGAAAGAGTCTATATATCATATTACTCTGTTTATTCATGGTGAAAAAGCAACAACATTTTTAATTAATTTAGTCAGTTTGTAATGAATTATTACAGTCAAATTTAATCTATCAATAATAATAATAATAATAATAATAATAATAACAATAACCAAATAATTAATACCAAATATATTTATTCATTCTAAAGAAAAATTAATATTCGACTTAATAATACACACATACAAAAACTGTATTTCTTTGATATACTCCTCATTGGTTACTTCATACTTCTTAAAAATATAGAACATTAATAAAAGTTTCTTACACAATAATAAGTATGTACAATTGCAGTCTATATATCCTAATTACATACTTATACTGATATTTAATTCATAACTAGTGAGAACCATTAATAGTAGTTGCTTCCCATTTACGCTTGTGCTGATCAATACCAAAGCCTTCGTCATAATTACCTTTTACGATAAATAATTGTTTAAAGTGTGGAAGACAATACAATTGACCATTGTTAAGGGTATAGGTTTCCATTCTGTAACAAATAAGAAAAATAAAATAATTATTTTTAAAAAGTTACAATAAAACATAAGAAAGTAAAATTTGCTAAGGGAATTTCTGTTTTCAAAGGAAGACAAGAAATGTTAGAATAAAATTTAAAAATTCCAACATCTATACAACAGGCACTACAGCCAATCTAGGTAGTGTGTAAACAGTAAATCTGGATAACAGCAACCTTGGATAAATAAGGGCATAAACCTCATTTAATAACAGCTACATTAATATATTTTTAATTTGATAGATTCAGATTCAAACCCTGGTTAGGCCTGGTATTTTTCACATCCTACAAAATTTCCCACATTACATAAAAAAAGAAGTTGGCAAAGTATAGCATGATTTTTCTAACTACACCAGCAAAGTCTTATATAGCTTCTCACTGCATAATCTAACTGGAAAGTTTTTGCAATTCAAACATTAAGGATCTGACTTTTATTTTTATAACAACTTTATCCGTTTATAAAACTATAACAATAATGGAATATAACATGATTACAAAACTTTTTAGGTAACCTAATTTTTTAATGTTCTTAAGACCAAATAAACCAAATTCCAAGTTTCAAGGGTTAAAACTGATTTTTTAATTTTTGTTGAAACCCTGTTATTTTTTTTTAATTTCTCTGTCAAAAATGAAGAAATTAACCTGATTTTTGGAGAGTGTAATAATCTTCATGTCAATAAACCAATGTCTAGATTTTTGTAATTTGACCTTGAAAGGGGATGAAGAAAAGTAAAAAAAATGTTCAACACTGATTGTAAATTTTCCCAATCCTGGGAAATATTTAAAAACCATTTTTGGGTTTTTAATTCCAATTTTTTTAATTGGTGCAAAGGTATATGGAGCTGGGTAACCACATCGTGCAGGCAAAGCTGCGACGGGGAGCTAGTGTTAAATATTAAATAAAATTTACACTTATAACAAACATTTTAAAACATTATTGAAAGTGTAAAATATATTTTGGATAATTATACGCATTATAGATAAAAAATTCGCTTTGTACAAAGTTTTTTCTATGATGCCTCTGACTAAATACAAAATTTGTTTTTTCACAATATCCCCCAACTCCCAAATTTTGAAATGATATTAGAGCTAAAATTTAAAAAAAATGTTTTGGTCAATCTTGATGTATAAGCCCAAAATCAGTGCAACACATACACATGCATATGTGTGTGTGCGCACACACACACGCGTGCGAGAGAGAGAGAGAGAGAGAGAGAGAGAGAGAGAGAGAGAGAGAGAGAGAGAGAGAGAGAGAGAGAGAGAGAGAGAGAGAGAGAGAGAGTTTTTTTGTCTAAATAACTAGTTATATTCAAAAACATAAAGCTTTGCAAAAAACCTGATACCCCATTTTTGACGTGATCACCATATTTTCTCTTTCAATGTAGCTATTTTAGTTATATTCACTGGGAAAGTAAAACTGAATTATTTATCAATATTACTCATAAAATCTAAGATATAAGTTAGACACTTTTTAAATTATATCTGAAAATATTTTAGTAATCCCTAAATTTTAGTTTTCATTTAATTTTTCATTATATTCCCATATAAAATATTAAAAGTAAAAATTCACAACTAAACACAGCGAATACTATAACGTTAAGAGTAAATAACAAATGTAAAGAACGGAGTAAATAAGAAATGGAAATGGAACGAGTTGGAGCGTGGAATGTTAGAAGCTTAAAAAAGGTTGGTAGGCTAGAAAATTTAAAAAGAGAAATGGATAGGATAAATGTGGATGTAGTAAGAATTAGTGAGGTTCGGTGGGAAGAGGAAGGCGACTTTTGGTAAGGTGATTTTAGAGTAATTAACTCAGCTTCAAATAATGGGCGGCAGGCAGGAGTAGGTTTAATAATGAACAAGAAGATAGGGAAGAGAGTAGAGTATTTCAAAACGCATAGCGATAGAATCATTGTAATAAGGATAAAATCAAAACCTAAACCGACAATGATTGTTAACGTCTATATGCCTACAAGCGCCCATGATGATGATGAGGTACAGTGTGTATACGAAGAGATTGATGAAGCAATTAAACACGTAAAATGAGATGAAAATTTAATAATAGTTGGAGATTGGAATGCAAGCATTGGAAAAGGCAAGGAAGGAAATATAGTGGGTGAATACGGGCTGGGCCAAAGGAATGAAAGAGGGGACCGACTTATAGAGTTTTGCACGAAGTATAATTTAGTAATTGCCAACACCCAATTTAAAAATCATAATAGAAGAATATACACTTGGAAAAAGCCAGGCAATACTGGAAGGTATCTGATAAATTATATCATGGTTAAGCAAAGATTTAGAAATCAACTCGTTGACTGCAAAACTTACCCTGGAGCAGACATTGATAGCGACCATAATTTGGTGATAATGAAATGTAGATTGGGGTTTAAAAACCTGAAGAAAAGGTGTCAGATGAATCTGTGGAATTTAGAGAAGCTTGAGGAAGAGGAGGTAAAGAAGATTTTTGAGGAGGACATCGCAAGAGGTCTGAGTAAAAAAGATAAGGTAGAAAATGTAGAAGAAGAATGGAAGAATGTTAAAAAGGAAATTCTTATATCAGCAGAAGCGAACTTAGGCGGAATAAAGAGAACTAGTAGAAAACCTTGGGTTTCAGACGATATATTGCAGCTGATGAATGAACGTAGAATATATAAGAATGCTAGCGATGAAGAAAGTAAAAGGAACTATCGGCAATTAAGAAATGCTATAAACAGAAGTGCAAACTGGCGAAAGAAGAGTGGAATAAAGAAAAGTGTACAGAAATGGAAAGAGAAATGAACATTGGTAAAATAGACGGAGCATACAGGAAAGTTAAAGAAAATTTTGGGGTACATAAATTAAAATCTAATAATGTGTTAATCAAAGATGGTACACCAATATATAATACGAAAGGTAAAGTCGATAGATGGGTGGAATATATTGAAGAGTTATACGGAGGAATTGAATTAGAAAATGGTGTTATAGAGGAAGAAGAGGAAGTTGAGGAGGATGAAATGGGAGAAACAATACTGAGATCTGAATTTAAGAGAGCATTAAAAGATTTAAATGGCAGAAAGGCTCCTGCAATAGACGGAATACCTGTAGAATTACTGTGCAGTGCAGGTGAGGAAGCGATTGATAGATTATACAAACTGGTGTGTAATATTTATGAAAACAGGGAATTTCCGTCAGACTTCAAAAAAAGTGTTATAGTAATGATACCAAAGAAAGCAGGGGCAGATAAATGTGGAACATAATTATTTTCATTTTCATTTTCTAAACATGATCTTTTTTTTTAAATTCAAGAAAGATTTTTCATTATTACACGTGCAAGAATCTTGAAAAACCATTAATTTATCATAATATGCCTATTATGCTTTTAAAAATGCTTTCAAATAGTCAGATTTGTTATGAACTAATATTATTGTTTTTCATATAGTTATTCAACTATAATAGTTTCCCAATTAACTTTTACTCTTGAGTATTTGTGAATAAGAAAATATATATATTAGAAGTTGAATATATATTAGAAGAACAACAATGGGCAAGTTTGTTATGATGTTATACAAAGAGCTGAC
This sequence comes from Lycorma delicatula, assembly GCF_047948215.1. Classification (NCBI taxonomy): domain Eukaryota; kingdom Metazoa; phylum Arthropoda; class Insecta; order Hemiptera; family Fulgoridae; genus Lycorma; species Lycorma delicatula. The sequence continues at coordinate 132,960,820 of NC_134462.1, read as the reverse complement.
ATGCGTAATAACTACAGAAATGTTAATTACTAAATGTTCACTACCTCACTACTTCACTACTATTCTAATAAATTTTGGGTAAATACTAAACTTCTGTGAAGTGATCAAAACTTCTATTATTTACCATTATAAATGGTATTATTAAACAGCAATATTAAGAACAGAAATAACCCAATTTCTTTAAAAAACAAACATTGAAAAAGAAAAATTGTTTCACAATTGAGAACTTTAGAAATGAAGTATTATAACACAATGAGCAAATATTACTTACAGAAAAACCCAAATTTGGTTGACCAATAAATTTCATGTTTATCCCGTAAAAAGTAATTAAGAAAAAATTATTTTCCTGCATTATTATTGGAACTTTTTATTACAGCACAAAGTATTCTAAAATATACACCAGTCATTAATAAAAAAAATAATCTACCTCAAAATACAGCCGCATTGTGTACATCTAAAACAAGCTTTATGAAATACTTTTCCATTTGTTTCCACTTTTTCAAGAAGATAGACTTTTTTCTCACATGCAGCACAAATACTTAAGGAATCATTTGACTGTTGTACCTGAAAAATAATTCCAGAATATTATAATAGTTTTATTAATGACTTCCATTTACAAGTGAATTGCAATGCTTTTAAGAAAACAGTTTAGTAAGATACTTGCTTATTAATAACAACATAACTATATAGTTTTCTTTCTAGGCAAATTAGTAATTAAATTCTTTTGACAAATTGAAGAGAATACTAGGAAATGAGGGGCAAGAAAACAAAAAATGGTTTGATAAAATAAAATAAATACTAGCTATAAACAAATGAAAGAACTTTAACAATGATAATATGGATTATTTCTTTTAAAGACTAAAAGTCATTTTAAATACTACAAATCAGCTGCCAGGAGATAAAGAACAAAAAAGCAGTCAAAAAATCATCAAGGAACTTTATATTTAAGTTGAATTATCTAAACACCTTACAACAGGAAATACCTCGATTAGAATTTATTAATTGTTCTGTTTTTTCTAGCAAATCCAGATAATATTAATTGTACCTGATCAACTACAATATATCACTAACTGACAAAAAGTCTAATAAACTAATGTAACAAATTCTCCTCACACTTAATTAAATTTAGGTCCAGAAAATTATAAAACAGCTATTTTAACAGCATATTAGCAAATGTTGCAACCATAACTCACATGATTTCATACGTTTCTCAGAAACTGTTTATTAGATTAGTCATTAACATAAGTTTCAATTTACTCTTAAAATAATAATAGTACTAAGCAATCCGTTCATGTCAATATTATGAAAGAAGTAAACTTAAAATAATTTAAGTGAGCCTAATGAATGAAGTGGTTTCCGATTACTTTTCTGCAACTAAATATTCTGTTGCACATCAATAAGCCAAGTATACAAAAATGAAGATGACATACAGTTGGCAATATAGTGAACAATTTTTCCTTAATTGAGAAAATAACCTTACTAGTAAAGGAATTTAGCCTAGCCCTCTCAACATCAATTAATAATGAATATATTATATCATGAGGTATTAGATTTCATGAGATTATATTGCACTAAGTTTCTTCGTCTGACATACATTATCTTTTTCTAACAAGCTAATGAATGTCATCATACCATGTGCATAATGTTTGCCATTAACACTCCTACTCTTTGGTTATAACCCAATGAGATCTCTAATTTAACTTTGTTCTGCCAACTACATCCTATATTTTATTATTATCTAAATCCTATATATCTAATACATCCTATATTATCTAAATTTTCTGTGATCTCTACTAAGGCCAGTACCCACAGTTTTTAAAATACCCCTCTACTAAGCACCTTCAACTACACCACATTCACTATTCAAATGTAAACACCTGTTTACATTCACTGTTGCCTCATACCTAGATGTTTTGCATATTCAATCATAAGAAATATAGATAGTGTATTAAATAAATTAATATACCAGTTTCTAATGTGCAACTACATGTTACAATAACATATATTTAAATGTAGGTATCCAATAAAGAAATAAAGAATGCTAAACATACTTCCAGATCAATCTTTAGAAAACACTATCCTCCATACATGTTCTGAAATTGTTAATAAATTTTTATTTTATTTTTTTTGTATGATTATACCAAAAAGTAATGAAGATAAAAGACAATAACCAATAAAAGTTCATACAAAATAAGTAATTGATGAATAAATCTCTCTGTCTTATTCTATCAGTTATTCTATACTCACCAACACTAACTATAATATGTAAAATTTTGTTATCTAAACATTCTGTCCTGATTTTCCCTTCATTTATTTATTTATTCTCCCTCCATAACAGTCATGTGCTCAAATACCCTATCAATTTTTTTTTCTTTGATCAAGAAATTCATTTTGTAGTGTGTGAAAAAATACCAAATCTGACAGGAGTTTGAACCTTAAAAGTTCCAGATATAAGGCAGAAATTCTACCATCACTTGCCATAGATAACAGAAAACTATTTTGTTATAGTATTTACAGTTTTAGGCTCATTAACAATTACTCATCATTCTTCTAATTTACATCAGAACTTACAAAAACTTATGTTGATTCATTACTATTACTACTAACCGTATACTACTTACTTTATTTCCAAGTATTAAAACTTCTGTTTTCACCAAATTTAAAACATCTCATTTAATAGGAAATAAAATTGAAATCTTTAATAGACATCTTGTTCAACAATTCAAGTTAATGCATTTGTTAGTAGAGGTACAAGGTTCAAAAATAAATGTAATATTTAGTTACAACTTTTGATAATTACTTTTTATAACCAGTTACAACAAAACTTTTATAGAATTATCTTCTAAACGTTCCAAATATAGCCAAAAAATTGTTACATTAAGGGTTTTTAAAGACTACATAAATAGTGATTATGATTAAAGTTACTATAAATATGTGAAATTCCATATGAGTACACTGAAATATAAAAATATTCCAAAGGACTACATACTTTTAATTGAAAACAATCTGCGATTGTAGGGATATACTCCTACCACAATATCCACATTTAACCATACATGTCCTCTCAGGAACATTAAATCACATAGAACGTAATTTGACTGTATACACAACATGAGAAACCAACACAAGTGCATTTTGTGACTGCATCTTAATGCCTAGAATATCCTTCTATCTCGTTTTTGAATTTCTTCAGTAAATTTAATGAAGAGAAAAATGTACAAAGTGAAGAGCATATATCACCAAAAACATTCCTTTACCATAAAAACTAATTGTAACAATACACATGATTTTTGTCCAAATTAAAATATTTCTTAAACAAAAATCCATATTTTCTAATTATATATTTTTTTTAATTAGATTTATCACTGAGAATAGAAAAACCCTTTGAGTCCTAGAAAGTATAACCTTTTCAATTAACTTTCTTTTTTTTAAATTATAGTGATATAAACTTGATAAATATTCTTGAACAAAGTAAAAACTACTCCGTAAATTATACAGACTGGCACACTTGCTGATTTATTCAACTGGTTTATTCACATCATTTGCTCAAGTCCCCTACTGAAGTACCTATGATGTGGTTAAAGGCCACCAAAGTCTGCAGAAAATACAAACATATAAATCAATCATAAAAATATATCTGTTAAGACTTTATCAAAAACCAGTTGGCAATGAAAATCATTTAAACTAAAACCTTTTAAAACAAACTTATATATTATGAATTATGTTTGCAATGTCAAATGATTTTGTTGCCCCTATTACCAATCGGCAAAAGCTGCTGGTATTCTCAATCTGACATTAGTAGAAGCTATTACCGGTAGCTTTTTTGTAGTGCAAACACCTCTTTTAGAGAACCTGATTAAAAACCACAGATTTAAATTGTGTTTTTTCATTAAGAATACTGTTGTGCATTTGTACATTTCATAATGTTCAACAGAGTTAAAGATTTAGTCGTTTTTGTAAATATGTAGAATATGTACTGCCAGCAACAATATCAGCCAGCTAGTGCCAGAGTAAAAATAAACACCAATCATTAAAGATGGCCACAAAACCAAAGTTACAATTTTTGAAAATTTTTTTATTTATTAAATTTGTTTTCATATATATAGTTTGAAAAGTTATTAGTTCTAAATAAACACAAATCAGACCATAAATAAGTTCACACAACAACAGTAACCACTTCAGAGACAGAAAACTTATTCACGCAATTTTCTTCAACATATTATAAAACAGAATACTCTAGCACAGTTCACAGTTCAACATAATTTATTTAATTAAAATACTTAATCTTTATTATTCAACAGACAAAAAAAATTAATTATCACAAACCCTTAATCATAAAACCTTATCAGTTTTGATTAACTTTAACAGAAATCTTACCAAAATCTAAAAAATAAATTTGATATAAAATAATGCTAAGATATTACAATTCCATTAAATAATAGTACTGGGCATTATAAACCACCATAATCAGTTAAAATTACAGATAGTTTATAAGGCAAACATTAAAAAAACTTACTAAAAAATTATTAGATTATATTTCACAGAAAGCATAAAAGATATTGTAGAATATTAAAGCTGAAAAAAGTAAAGTTAATTACTACAAAAGCTACTAAATAATTTGTCAGTTTATGTATTTTAAGATGTAAACATGTAAATGTTTTCTTAAACGTGTTTTTTAGGAACATTTGATTTATGCTACCGAGTTTAATTAATGAATATTATGTTTGTTTTTTAATTATCTGAACAATATTTTATTTTAAACAAATAAAATGAACGATTAAATTGAGGTAAGTAATGCTGACACATTCTTATTAAATGCTTTTGATACAATTAGTGACAAATTGATTGATGAATTAAATATTTTTATTTCCTTTGATAAATCAAAGAAGGATTTATTAATTAAATAACACAAATTTTTCATTGTTAAGTTGTAAGATACTGTCATAAAAACAAGAGTTGTTCAATAATTAAAGACAATAAATGCAGAAAAATTATTCATTCAACAGCAATGTAAGTAACACTACTTTTCAATATAATGTCTGACAATATTTAGGCTCTTTCTGTGAGATTTTTTACTCAAAAAGTGAAGTATTGTTCAACTAAGTGTGAAATATAAAAAATCTTGAGAGGACCAAACAGTAAAAATCTGGTCGAGGATTTGAAGGATATTCTCTTTGTTTTCTGGAACAAATTTGATCTAACAAGCCAGATCTACTCAGAATTCTGCTTGTTAATTAAAGTAACCAGTTGGCTGATAGAATGCAGAAGGAAATCCTGATATCAATGCGACTTTCAGCTTCTGTCTTATTTGAAAGAAAGATCTTGACAATAGCTATTGAACAATATCAGAAGGGATTAGAAAGAGCAAGTAGAGGATGGATCACAACAGAAGTATATGTGTAACAGACAGAAGGAGACTAATCTGAAACTTAATGGGTTAAATAATCAACTTAAGTAATTAACTTTTGTTATTAGATAGTCATTGGTAGGATTACTTCTCAGAAAGATCAATGTTATGGAAAAGCAAGCATTGGTATGTGGATCTATATAACTCAGTAGGATAAGCTGTGATTTCAGAAAGTATATTCTTAAAGCAAGTTTCTCCAGGACATTTACATAAAATATGTTTCACAAATTTTTCATAAAATTCATGAGGTAAGAGTACAGTTTTAATCAAAACTATGTTCTTTTAGTACAGAAAGATACAAGCTAAAAAAGTAGTAAAGATAGTCGAAGATAAATTAGAAGATCTTTAGAAGCTATGTGATATTAGAAAATGTGGAAAGTTTATTTGAAGTGTTTTAAGGCATATCAATTACATTATCCGCCATTTGACAAAAGAGATAATAAACTTTTAAATTTAGACAAACTTTACATAGTTAAGTAAAATTAAAAATTAAATTTAGTATAAAATTTAAGTGCATAAATGATCTAATAAGTTTCATTATTATACACAGTATATTTAAACATAATTTCTGATATTAAGATTTTTAACACTGAATAGTGTTTTGTTCACTTATGCAAATTTATATTACATCTGCACAACTAATTGTTTGCATTAAAATTACTCCCATCATTCTCAGACCACTGATGGGGCCAAGGTTCAATTTGGAGATAAGAGGTAGAAATTACTAAACAAAATTTGGAGAATACAATAAATATAAAATCATTTACTATACACTATTTGGTCACTAGATATAAGAATGGGTAATACTCTATGTAAAAAGATTTAAAGCTTTAAGTCCTAGGCATTTCTAAGTTTAGTTGAGTCTTTACAACTGATAACTTTTTTCTCCAAAGATAGTTATCACAAAAATTCCAAGACCCATAAACTTACTGCAGATCATATGACGTCAAGCTTCTATTTGGAAACGCTTTCTCAAGCTCTCTTCCAAACCTAATTAAATGTTTTTTTTCTTTCAAAAGCTGAATAATACACAGTCTTCACCACCAGTCACAATGTGCCACAAGCAGAAGATCCTTGTTGTTTTGATACACTTACAAAAACAATCTTGATAAAGATGATAAACTGAATATTTCTAATGGTTTATCCAATAATTATCCAAGGAAGAAAAAAATAAGAACTTCCAGCACTAATTAAGAAGACTTCCACAGTATTTCTAGCTGAAAGAGTAGAATCTTTACAGATGAAATTTGTTGACATTTCTGTGTAAATGTTCATAAACCAGTGACTAACTGGATACTTATAAAGCCTTTGTTAATTTCCAAGAAAAACCTTATAACAGCATGTACTTCACTATCAGACGCAGTCTGATTCAGTTCTTCTTCCATAAGAGTAGGCTTCCATGCTGATAAGATAGCAACAACACACAGCACAAAACAAAGCTAATATTGACCTCAAAAACTCAATGGACTCATATCTAAATGTCTGACATTATTCGCACAAGTTTCTTATTATTACTAATTGGTTATCATGATTCAAAACACACACAGTTATTAATCAGAAATAAGAAACTATATTTAAAATCAGACAAGTACAAAAAAATTATTAAAAAGGATAGCGAGTAATAACAATCCATTTTTAGAAATACTTTATTCCTTAATGTATACAGATTAAGATTATAAAAGAAAACATGAGATAATATATCAATGAAGTATAATAATATATAATATGAAATAGACATTTAAAATAAATTGTATTATTAATCAATACAATTATTTTTTAGTGTTACAGATAACAAATGTAACAAATATAATAAATATTTATATAATATATAAAATGCTTAAAACAAAATAGTATATTATTTTTAATAAATTTTAAAAAATGATTTAATGAGATTTTTAAAGATATATAACAAATGTTGACTAGTTACAACAATATGCCCACAGACATAGAAATATTAGAACAGTTTTTCACGATACAGCATCCAAACTATTGATCTATATATATATATATATAGATCAATCAACACTATTATCTTCACATAAGCAGCAGCATCATCTTGTCAACATCCTTTTAATTTTCTTAAATTACTGAAACATAATAAAGAAGAGATCCAAAAGGTTACTAATACATAATTTTTTTATTCAACTTATATATAATTCTTAACAGTAAAATAAATCATCATGATCTTCAGAAAACCAATAAAATCCTAACAATTTGCTTATAATGAGAGATAAAATTTCATATTTTCCAAATCACTGATGAAAAATTCATTAAGTGAATTAAATATTATCATTTTAATCTTAACTTCATAACAGCTTTACTTTTAAAGATCTGTTTTTATTTCTTTATAAACAATAAATAAATAATTTTCCAAACTTTATGATACATAAATAATACATAATAAGTAAATTATCAAAAATACATTACATTAATATAAAAAAAATAATCAGAATTGAAATGAACTGAAGATAGAATAAAGGGAAAAGCAACAGTACAGTGGAGGAATGAGTATCCCAGTTATAATAAAACAAGTAAGCAGAAAATTAATCTAAGTGATTAGAAAAGGGTCACAAGGTAGATGAAAATTCAGGGCATACCTAAAAAAACTTTGAAAACAAAGAAAATCTTTTATTTTAATACTGAATTTTTTTTTTTTTAACAAAATAAGAATTTCTGGTTTTCAATTCACTTTACAGTAATATAATGTAAAATAAATAAAATAAAAAGAAATTTAATAACACCAAGTATTGGCCAATTTTATAAAAGCAGCTGGGTTTATTGGCAATTAGATTCCTGTAATAATATACAGATTGATTACAAATTAAATATACACTTTCGATAGCTTGTAAAAATTTTAACTGGTGTAAGCGAATACAGCCAATGATATGATTTTACCGGGAATTTTTTAAAGTTTATGTTTGTATATCTGCTCTGCTAATGTCACAGACTGATGTGTCATGTTGCCAGTCAGAAAAGATTCCCGCTACTGCAGCAAAGAAAGCTTTTTGTGTGCTCAAATTAGCCAAAACAAGCTGCTACTGTCATGCAGCGACATTTATAACAAAATATGGTAAATCACTACAAACAAGAAAATCAATCTAAGACTGGAATAAACAGTCAAAACACAGGTTGTCTATGTAAAAAGAAAAGTGCTGGAAGACCTCCCATTTCAGAAGAACAAATTGATCATGTTCATGATGTATCAACATAGCCCAAGCAAATTAACTAGATCAGCAAGTTTATAATTGCAAATTCCTCGACTGACTGTGTGGAAAATGTTTAAAAATTATGCCTTAAAAATTAGTTAGTACAAAGTTTAAATGTCAATGATAAAGTTTTAGTAAACATTTTTGTGTGGAGTTGCAGGAATGTGTTGAAAGTGATGGCTTTTGAATGTACATTTCACATTAGTGGAAAAGTTAATAGACATAATGTAAGAATATGGGATACAGAAAACCCAAGATAAAGTTTACAACACATATGCAATTCCCCTACAGTGAAAAGCGTTTTGTGCTTGGTGTAGGGTGTACGGGCAGTTTTTTCAGAGTGACAGTAACCTTTGTTTTTGTACAAGATGGAGCTCCACTTCACTGGCACTTACAGGTCAGAAATTATCTGGATAAATGCCTTCCCAGAGGATGGATTGGCCATGTAAGTGAGGAAAACATGATGTTTAAGCATTAACCACTATGTTGTCCAGACTTAACGCCTTGTAACTACTTTTTATGGAGTTTACTACCCCTTTAACCTGTTGATATCAATGACTTAAAACAACGCATCACAAATGCTGTTGTTATCATGACCGGCATATGCTTGCACGTGTTTGGGATGAATTCAACTACATTGTTGATATTTGCCATGTTACAAACAGTGCACAGATTTATAAATAAAACTAATCAATTTATAAATTGAACATTTATAAATAAAAATTTAAAGATTCTATTTAATCATGTAAGTAATCATCTCAATTCTTAAATAATAAATTTTTAATAAAAGTGTGTAGTGAAAGTGTATATTTCATTTGTAATAATCATCACCTTGTTTTATACAACTAATAAATTCCCTTACAAAAGAAATTTTTTTCTACGTGTAGTATATATCTTTCACTAGACAATATAATATTGTAGTATGAATGTATATTTTACAAAAATTTGTATTTTTAAAATACATGTGCTCCTATTATCAAGCACATTACATCCTTCATAAAATTATCATTAAATAATGAATAAATTTAGTTTCTGTAAGAAGAATTTATAACTAAAGACCCAGAAAAGGCCATAAAACTGGATTTTTTGTAATTAACTGAAAAATAATTTGGATTCTCAACAAATTCTACCACTACTAATTTTTTCCATCACCACTCCCACTAACACACATTTTAGACTGTTAAGAGGATAACTGCAACTGCTACCAGTTAGAGCAGCCATCAGTACAAATGACCAACAGACTATTTACAACTTTTTTAAGCTTTTATTTACATTATTGTCCAAATGTTAATTTTTTTTTATATAATCAATTCTATATTACATATTTTTACAACAAGAGCCAATAATTATCACAAGTTTATACAGAATATTTCTGCATAATACAGTTCCAAGCTTCATTAGCCTTTTCAGAATGTTTTTAACTAAAGTAGCCGTCCTTTTCATGGGTGAGGGGGGAACCAGGAAAGGTTATAATAATCATTTGAATATTACAGAATAAAAAATTTCACTCAAAAGCTTATTGTTTTGTTTCTTAAATAAAAAATTAATTAAAAACTCGCAAAAAAGCCCGATTTAAAGAATTTGAAGCACTGTTAACAACACTGAAAAAGAAATAAGTCCATACTAGGAACATTTTTCAAGTAGCAATATACAACAAGAAAAAAAAATAACACAAAAAAAGATTATAAAGCGAACCATTAAAAATACATTGTATTAAAATAGATGTAAAACAACAAATACATAAAAAAAAATTAATTAGCAAAAATATAGTCACAAAACAAATAAAAAATTAAGATAAACAAAAATTTAACTGAAAATAATTCAGTTGGGTGGGTAAAGGGTTTCTACCCGTATTTGGAAATTATAACTGCAACAGAATGTAAGTGAATTTAAGATAATTTTTCAACAACTTTCAAAAAGTTTAAATAATTTCTCATATAAAATATACTTCATCAGATAAAATATACCAATTTTCTGTGCTAGTTTTGATCTCTACAAAACATCACATAAAAAAAAAAAGATTTTAAAACATTTCAAACCATTTATCTACAGGAATCATTTACATCACCACCGGAAGTCAAGATAAACCCATGCATTGGTATACCCAAAAGACAAATATTACAGGCTATTATAGAAATTGTGAAGGAGAGAATGGCCAAATTTACTGTCTCCTTCACAATTCATCAAAAGGTTTAAATGTTAAAACGTCAAAAGGTTTAAGTGTCAAATTATACATCTCTCATCAGTAGTACTTTCACAAAACATAATTCATTCTAAATTTGAACTGAATCAAATGACAAGTAATAAATTTCATAAACCACTTTATAAATATTAAAAGTATTTAAAGTTTTCATACCATTAATATACTAAAATAGGTCTGTTCTAGTAAAACCAAGCATTTCAAATAGAGTGTAGGAATTGAAAACCTATCCAGCAGCACTGACAAGATTATTTAGTGTGAGTTATTAACTAATTATATATGAATTAATATTCACAGCTTACTGAAACTATATTTGACAGTTGTAATTTTTCTCAAAAAATTCTGTTCTAAATGAAACAATATTTACAGAAACTCTTTGTAAAAAAAGCTGATGGAGACTGATGAATGAACCACATGTAGCATTATGATTATTGGGATAATTATTTCAAAGATAGTAAAGAGAAAGTCAAAAAATTGCTTAAACTTAAAGGTCATGGATTTTTTTATATCAATATCAATGTTTTTTCCAACCAGGTTAAATGATTTGCAGAAATTTTTATTTAAATGGTAATTGAATGAAAGAAAAATATTCCTCAAACATGAAAAATCATGAATATTATTTAACACTTTTAATCCTGCAAAGTAATTTTTTAAAGAATGAAACACCAATCATCTCTACCCTTCAAATTTACCTAGTATATGTCTTCAATTTAACTACAGTATACTTAAATATATAAATATATATCTTCGAAGACTATTATTTTCAATCAATGGAAGAGATATAGAGAGAAAATTATAAAATTAACTAATTTCAGGTTGATCTATACTATCCTTAAATCAGATCTTTTTCAGAATTCAGAGCTTTCTTCTGAGTCAATATAAAACAGAAATTAAAAAAAAGTAATTATGACCAATGGAAAATAGTTTCATTATTGTATTTAAAACATAATTTGGTTTGATCATTGATTGTTAAATGATTATGATAACTTACAAGGCATTTAAACTGCACTGCACTTTTAAAAAATATTTTAATGTACATCATAAATACAAAACTTTTGTTTGTGATGAATTGATGATGAAAATTATTTATAACTACTGAATTTTAAATAATAAACTAAATTAAATATATAAATGCAGTTTAACTTCCTAATAATATCTTCAGAATCACTGAAGATGGCTGCAAAAGCAATTGTAAACTTTATGAAGCAAGTTTTAAAGGTTCTGTATTTAATAAATTGGCTTGGTTTTAAGAGTTTGTAGTTTTAAAAACTAATCGTAAAACATCCCATATTTCAATGAAATAATTTTAAATCAATAAAACAAAATAAATGATTTCTTTTTTATTTAACAGAAACTTATATTCATGCCAAAATCAGATAATAGTGGACTCATTCTAGATAATATTCTTTTTTTAATACATTTTTATATTTTTTAAAAATATTTCACAATATTAACATCAAATACTGAAACCATTTTTCTTTAAATTTAGCTTAGCTTTATGAAGATCGTGAATGAATTATTAATACTAAGTAAAATGTAAACAATATAATTTTATATTTCAAAATACAAATGTTTTTATAATTCAGTATAAACACTACAACAGAAAATTATTATTTAAAAAATAAAACACTATATTAATTATAAATAACCATTTATTTGATTGTGCAGTTGATACACATATAACCATGTAATTAATTGTACTCTTAATTCAATACAATACTACATATTAAAATTAGTTTGAGAATTAACAAAACAAAATTTTTCTTAAAAATTTGTAATTTAGTTACATTACAACCTTGATTAATTTAATTTACACCTTAATTTGATTTGATACACCTTTATAGAATTAATCAATAGGTTTTCATTTTATTGTACTTGAAAATTTAAAAACTGTATAAAAAATCCATTAAAAAGTTTTAAAATCCATAAAAGATTTTATCACAGATAATTTTGAGTACAGTAAACCCTTCAGTACAGTAAACCCTTTATCAGTAAATCTGTAGCAAATGGTGGAATCTGTTTATACCCAGTGATTCAAGAGAAAGGGGAAATAATTTGAGAACCAATTCTAGAGCTTGAAATAAGGAAAAAAGTTTATGCAAACATACCCGAAAACACTGTTATTGAGTTAGGGCTAGCTAAAAATTTTATCTGGATTCAGTTCCCGCAGTGAAATGAAGTTGTACTAAAATTTTTTAGACATTATTTAAGGACAAAACTTTATTATTTCTTATGTTTTTAGACCTGAAAAATTGAATAAATGTAGTTTTCATGATTTGGTTTTGTAATTTTGTTTTGAAGTACAAAACTTTCTTAAATGACTAATAAATGCATAAATTTTATTATCAAACCTTGTAAAGAATTTAATTTAATAAAATCTATGAAAGATCAACAAAAAAAATAATCAGCTATTATTAAAAACAAAATTTAACAGAAAAATGTTGTACCTATTAATAGTACAATAAATCTTTGAAAAATTAGGCTGAGAACACTTAATTTGAATACCACTCATTGTATAAATGAGTATAACAGATATTTTTATCTGTAAACATAATTTATTTTCTCATTTTAATAAAGAGACTTTTGAATCAATAATAAATGTATTATTGTTTTTAGATAAGATTTTGTAGTTTATTCCTTTATCTAATATATGCTTTACAATTAAAAAACCAAAATCACTTTAAAATTTACAAAAAAACAGAAAATAATTGGAAAATCATTACAAATGTAGAAACACATGTATGTATTTGCTGTACATAGCAGCAGAAGGAAAGTATTCAACCACATGAACATGTACGTAGTATGTCTTAATTTACATATAACTACAGCAAAAATGTACTAAATTTATTACAGTTAGTTTTTACTTTTCTTTACTTTGATTCTTATGGAGTGTTGATTTATTTATTCATATAATAAAATATGAAACCAGCGTTACTTTGCTCACATCTTATACCCAAATTATTATTAATCATATATAATAACTGATCTTACTTATAAATTTATTATTACTTTTTAATGCAAATTTTTTCTCACGGGACTACTAAAATCTGTCACATTACTCTTAGGGTGTGTATAGAGAAATATAGCCTAAAACTGGTAAAAATATGGTTTTATTACAAAAATATAGTTAGCCAACACTCAAGCAGGCTATCTCTACAAAATTGGTAATTTTAAGGAGTCACTGGCCAAAGTCTGATAAGAACTATAACTGAGCTAACAGTCCAAAGTGAGATAGTAAAATCACCTGACAAATAATACAAGGGATGTTCAATAATTAACAAGAAATTGATGTTGCAAAAAAACGGTTTAATCAATGACAATGAAACTTTTTGAGGGTCAAGTTTGCAACCTTGGGAACACATTTAATCAGTTGTTCAATCATAATTAATCTAAACATAACCTCTTTTGTAGATTTCACAATGTCAGTTCCACTTGAAACATGTAGACAGAAATTTATTCAAGAATGTTGAAACAGTATGGAGAAAGTGTTTAAACCGCAGTAACATATACGAGTGGGTGGGACAGATTAATTCAGGCAGAACAAGTGTGACTGATCTCCATCTCTCTGAAAGCCCAGTTGAAGTTTGAACTACTGTGCTGCAAAATCGCATAAATTATCTTAGGCAAGTCAAAATTTCCCAAACTCCTTGTTTATGTAATATTAGTGTTGGAACCGGGCATTCAATCGATCATTCATGATGTGCTGAATTATTGTACAAAATGTGTTCGAGATGGGTTGAAAGACAGTCAAGCCCGTAAAAACAACTGAATTCGCATCACCAAGACCAAATTTTAGTGACTACTTAGAAGAACAACATAATGTGAACAGTGAGTACTATTCTAACATGCTCAACAGAAAGTGAGACCTGCAATAAGGTGAATACATCAGGGTGAAAACATCAAGGTGTGATTTTCTTGCATGACAATGGGTGCCCCCAGATTGATCAGAGAACAGGAGAAACACTCAAAAAGTTGGGTTAGGTGTTGCCATATCCTCCTTTTACAGCCCAGACCTTGCCCTGTCCAATTTTCATTTGTTCAGCCCGTCAAAGACTTTTACGCAGCAAGAATTTTGACGACAACAAAGTAGTCAAAAAAGCAGTACACAAATGGTTCAAACAGTGCTGTAGGAATTAGAAAGCTCACAGAATGGTGGGACAATTATCCAAATGTTGCTGGAGACTATGTTGAAATGTAGTATAAGTTTCATTGTCATTAAATAAATTATTTTTTCTCTACATCAATTTGTCTTGTTAATTACTGAACATCTCTCGTAAATAAAAACTAAGCTATTATAAGGAACTCTTGTAATAATTTTTCTTATCTACTCTGAAGTTAAATAGGCTTTAAGTATCACAACAAAAGTCTGCATGAGAGTAATTTTGGGAAAAGCAATATATATTTATTAATATTACAGAATTACTGACATTCTAAACAGATTAAAAGTGTTTTAGCCTACAAAGGATTTTAAAAGATATTAATCTATACATACCCTGTATTAAATTATATTTCAGTAAAAATTCTGTAATATATTTATTCAGGACCGCACAACAAGCTTCATGATTGAAAAATTAATCTTCTCAACTCATAAAAAAATTCACAAACAGCCATGACTACTGCTTTTCTTTTGAATATTATATCAACAAACCACACGCCCATTCATTTCAGCCATTCAGAAAATAAATAAAGTTAAGTTTTTAATTTTACAGTGAAAGCTAAGATTTTAATAATGACAATTTAAATTTTTGTTGATGCTAATTATAGTATAAATTATCACTAGTATGGTTTAGATTTACTGTAAAAAAAAGCCAGTTCAACAATTCAATCTTTTCCATGTACACTTTTAAACAAAAAATAATTTAGGCAATTATTGTGTATTCTAAGGATATGGTATACTCTTTAATACTTAAAAACAGTATGTTAACTTTTACATATATCAAAACATTTTATAATAAAAGCAGGTTAGATTTTCTTATGTTAGATTTTCATTTATATATACCATAAAATTTATACTGTTAATTGTTATTAATATCTTTTAAAAAAAAAAATCATATTTCATAAAAATCAAGTTTTGATCCAAATTTGAAAAATATTTGTAAAGAATCAAGGGTTTGTTGTGTTTTTTTTGGGTTGAGCAAATCTGTGTCAACACTTCACAGCTGCGTATGAAAACTCTGGGTATAGTAAAATGTATTTTTACTAATACAAGGGAATAATTGTTAGAATTAGATTCCCCAAAATTAATTATGCAATAAAATAATCTTAGAAAAGAAACAAGCACCCGTTTTCTGCAGAATTATAAAATAAAACTAGATAACCTAACTATTAACCTAAGTAGATATTGAACCTAAATATATTTAACGCTTAATAAATGTATCTCTTGATAAATATAATAAAAGCTCAGCACAAAATAAAAGAAAAATAACAACACTTCTGATCCAATTATGAAGCATCAATGTGAAATGTAGATCACAGCAACTTAACATATTGTACTTTATTTATCATAAACATCTAGCGAGAAAATCTACTGCAGTCTTTCATACAGTAGTATATAAAATAAAGTTGAAAAAAATATGACAGAAAAACTAAGCTACCACCACCGAAAGGGTTATACTATAACTCTGAGTTATGAGTAGTAACCTAGTTTTGCGCATATGTGACAGTGAAATTTGTAAATATGGGTTTACTGTACAAGTATTATTATAATTTAATTTTTATTACATTAAAAGAATATAAAATTTATATACGATAATTTTTTTTATCAAAAGTTATTTCTTTTTAAATGTTTCATCCAAAGTTAATTTCTTCTTTTAAAAAGCCACTTCATTCAAAAAAAAAAAAATTATTTAAAAATAACACATTGTTAATTTGTTAGAATTCAAACCAGTTTAGCTTAATCTTTTACTTAATCGCTTATAAAGAGAAATAATTATTACATAATGTAGTTTTAACATTATATTAATTTAATATTATTTTATACTATAAATCAGTTATTTATAGCATGCACTCACCTCTTACTGTAGTACAGTTGCAGCATGCGAATGAACAAACGACACAAACAAATGACATACAACAAATGTAGCATGCAGCACAGCCTGTCATGTCATACTGAACTGGCTTCGTCTTGACGAGCCTTGTTAGTCAAAATTATAAATTGGTAAAATAATCGGTAAAAATTAAAAAAAAAGCTTAATAATTTACGATAAAATTAAAAAAAAAACTATGTCAAAATAAATTTTAAAACATACAGTAAGCAAAAATAAAAAAAAAAAAAAAAGTCGGTATATAAATAAACACACATAGCAATTAGCAAATCATGCGAATTCAGAACAAAATTATTCAAAACAATAACATTGTGATTTACAATAAAAATTATATCAAAATGAGTAAAAAAAATAAAAAATTACAGTAAATTGCAACTTACACTTGCACATGAATAAAACTAGGTATTTTATTAGAACATTAAGTTTGATTAATTTTGGAACTATATGGTATTTCTTACGACTGCTGATATCTAGTGCTACTTCCTTGATTCAGAGTCCACAGGCAAATATGTCTAACTTGTTTGTGTAATAAATGTACCTACCACAAGTGGTAGTTAGGGGACAGTATAAAGAAGCCATTACTGTTAAAATATTAACTGGTTTGGCTGGGCCTCAATTATTACCAAACTCCTCCATGAGAAGGCTAATATATATTAACAATCTCTACCACTTTTCAGACAATAAGGTTATACTGATCTTTGTAAGAAGTTTTCACCTGAAGGTTTCCCTCTTTATATGCTTAATACTCACATGCCAATAAAAGACTGATCAACCAAATTGTATGACTGTTCTAATTATTATACGATTTCCTCTATACCCATAAGAATATTTAAACATCTTGTCAATGTGTCAAATGGTAAAATAAAGTTTTTTTACATATAAGAAATTTGTACTTTTCAACAATTGTAGATACAGCAAAAAAGTACTATAGAATGCTGGTCATTCAATATCTCAAAACAGATTGCTAATATCAAAGTCGTTCATAGAATATGTAAATCCACTATTTCATATCTTTTTCAGTGGTACAATTTTCATGTTCTTCAATCCTTTCAGTATGAAAAGTAATTATGTGTTTTAGGCTGTTGATACTCTCTGTACAATGCCCAAATATTATTGCCAGGCAGTGGCTTGTTCTTTGCTATTCCAAAGTACACTTAATTTATAATCAAATCTATATTACACATATACAAATTTATTTGAAGATATTCAACTGAATTTAATGTTAATTTACTTTTATTTCTGATCATAACTTTATTTTAGATTGTAAAATTAATTATGGGATCATGTTATTCCTAAACTTTTACCTTCTAAGAATTACAATAATGAATGTAAATTTATACTTTTTATCTAATTTTTAATTATAAAAGGCACGTGTGTATTCTCATACAAAAAATGTCTATACAAATACAACTCTGCAAAATACATCCTCAGAAATGCCATTCTATAAAGATATTACAAAATAAAGAAAATATAATTCTGAATTAAATTATTTTTCTCTTGTTTATCAAGGTAAAACACACGCACAACATACACCCACACATAAAACCCCACACATATAACACATGTCCAACATTCAGTGATAGATAAGTGTTTTTAAAATAAGGCCTGCTTTGAAGTAAAAACAAAAATGAAAATTCAACAGACATTAGTACTTACACAAAAAAACTACATTTTTTACATGGCCCTTTTTCAGGTACCACTTTTTTCTTCTTCAAAATCAACAGGTATTTGGAGGTATTTGAACAGAAATTATAAATATAATTAACTAAACTTAACACCTACGCTCACTTCGCTCACTAACATTGACTACCAAGCATAGGTTAAGTTTGGTTAATTATATTTATAATCTACATCTATAATTATAAGCAATAACATTATATTGGACCTCTCAGGTACATTTGGAAGACCCATGTTTGAATAAAATTGACGAGAAAAATAAAAAATGTACAAGACTAATCCAAGATTGATTGTTAATACGAAAAATTAGGTAACCAAATTTTTACCGAAAAATTTGGTTATTGTTATATAAATGTAAAAATTTGAGTTTTTGTTTTTACTTTTTATAAAAGTGGTACCTGCTTACAGAAAAAAGTTCCTTATTTACCACTTTTCTACTTAGCTGCCTTCGATTTCAACACATTTTTTATATCACTTCAATAGCTTCTTCATTCCCTCTTTCAGAAATTCCACCACCAGCAACTTAAATCGTAGTCATGCCATTTTTTAATTCATCATCAATAATGTCAAGATTTTGTGATGCAAGCTACTGTTTCAGGTGAAAAAAATAAAATCACTGGAAGAAAAGTCAGGGGCTATAGGGTGGATAAATGAAAATGTTCCAATTGTCTCAGAGTCTGATTTTCATATGTGGCCATACTAACAAAATCCCACAGGATAGAAATCTCTAAGATTTTAATGTCTCAAATTATATATTTAAAAAATTATGATTGCCATTGCATTCATAGTAGTTCCATGACCACTAAATTCAACAAGCAAGATATTCTTTTTGTCCCAAAAAACATTAAGCTTATTATTGAACATTCTTGTCAGAAATTCTTCAGTCGAGGAGATGACTTTAGAAATTTTTCTTTCTCATTCAAATAAGAAATCCAGGTTTCATCTTCAGCGGTAACGTGATTAAAGAATTAATCTTCTTCAATCTCATAGTGCTGAAAAAATGATGCGTTGTAGCAAGATGTTTTTCTTGTGTATGCGTTTGCTAACATCTTCAGCGCCCACCTGACACAAATTATTTTGTAACCCAATTTTTTAAGTCAAAACTTCATAAATTAAAGATTATAAAGCATCAAAAACAATTGTGACATGATAAAGCACTTCTCTAATTGTTTTGTCCACTTTTTAAATCAAATCATCTGTTATCACAGACAGTGGATGCTACATTTTTCATCACGTAAATTTGTTCTCATTTCTCAAAATGAATGGTGCCGTGCCATTGTCTTAGTTTAGGCGTCACTCGTAATATTTTACCTGAAAACATCACAAATTTTCCTGCGAATTTTGGCCGCAGAATTTTTTTGCCATCAAACCCTTCACCTTTTACTTCATCCTTGGCAGAATTACAAATTGTAGCACTCATTACAACAACAACAAAATGGCTAAACTATTATTTCTAACAGCTGACTACTGATTGAAATAACTGAATTACATAAGCACTATTTATTTACATTCATATGTAGGTGGCAAATCTAAAACAGACCTTACTTAATTTTGTATATTTCATAAAATGTTGAAAGAAAGAGTTTAAAAATGCATCATTACACGATTCTATTTGTAATGCAGACAGAAAATTTTAATATTTTTTATATATATTACACACACTAACAAAGACATATTTATATATATACGTTGGTAGCATTCATGAGCATGACACAGCTGCATCACATTTTTCATTTTTTGCATACAAGAATATTCTGTTTCATTATAATGCATGTTACAATGAAAAATATCTGCAATTTAACAGCACAAATCAAATTTTGCATTTTACTGCTTTAACAAATTTTTAACATTAATGCTGCTTTAACAAGCATGTGGAAAATTTTTAATTAATTCAACAGTTTACGATTAGTTAAGTGTTTTATTTTACTTTCTAACTTAACTTAATAGTAAATATAAGGTACTAAATAAGGAAATGGCAGCAATAGTTTTCCATCCCAATGAAGAAACCTGTTATTTTAAATGACTTTAATAAATTCTACAATGCTTACACTTATGGTGAACTAACATAAGAATTATTCCACTTATCAAAAAATTGTTATCTCAGATAGTTCATGCAAAGAAGAAAAAAAGACTCATTTATCATAGATTATACTTGTAATATTATGTGTGTGTTTTCACAAAGATTATTGTTATACAAAATTAAAACTACGTGTAACTGCAATTTCTATAACAATGTATAATCAAACAAAAAGTAATAAATATGAACATAATATAAATAATCAGATGTTACACAACAGCTGATATTATAATACGTATAAAATAATACATTTGCAACTCTGACAACATTCATCAAATTGTGGTATATTATCATATATTATAAATTGTTATAGTACCAAACCGAACACAATCAACAACCTGACAAAAACACAAATCAATTTTGTTCTCAAATCAATTTTTATACAGAAATAAGGTTCTACTTTCTGTTTTAGTAAAATTAATACTAATAAAGCCATTCAATTTTTATCAAATTTTTTTTACCAATTTTAAAGTTCAAAGTATGCATTATTATAAAAGGTTTTTTTTAATGATGAGATTTACATCTTTTTATTGCAATTTCAACAAACAATGCAATAAAGAATCCATGCATGGATTGCATGGATCCATGCAAAAAAGTCAGTAAAATATAATAATATAAACTGAGAATTAATATTCAGTAAAAATGAAAATCAATCATATAAATTAAAAACTGGAATCAACTACACAACATAGTTAACTTTGTTAATTATTTCATCAATAAAAAAATTAGCATTAATAATTATTATATTAGAAATATAATAATTACTATTTTGTGATATGATTAGTACCTACATATATACTGCATTAGAATACTTAAATTCTTGTTTTAACAAAGGGAAAAATGATGAGATTTATTGTTTATTTTAAAATGCTGTTTTAAAAAGTGTAAAAATACATTTCAGACGTAAAATGACAATTGTATGAACAACCGGTGAGCCAAATTATTATACTGTATCTATGTTGTACTATTATACTAATGTTTATATTAAAATATAGTACAGATTTACAAATTAAATACACTACTTTAGTTTCACTAAAGACACAATGAAATTGATGCCCAAAAATTAACAAAATAAAAATTAGAACACTTTCAATTATAAATTAAAAAAAAAAAACAACAGAAAATATTGAAGAAATAAACTTATACCTACAATATTTGTAGTATATCACAACTCAAGAGAATGATGCTCAAGAAAGAAATTACAGTACAAAATTAGGTTGTATGCAATAGATATTAGATGAACAATTAAAATTAGATAAAAAAAAAATAATCACAGCTGTAAAAAATGGATAAAGGGTTTAATGACATAGAAAAGAAAAAAAAGAATTAGAAGTTTCTTAAAGGAAACCATTAAAATAACCATAATAATTAAGAAGAATAAGTATTCTTATAAAAGTAAATAACTATCAAATAAAATAATAATTTTATATTTTAAGTAATGGTAAAAAGGAAGAGCAATACAATACAAACATTTCTTTTAATTTCACAATGCAATAAACTGAAAATAACAAAAAAAAATACGAAAAACAACTGCATGCATGATATTAAAATAGAGCACAATTTTCTTTATATAAATTAATAATAATGAAAAACAATTTCAAATCGATTGAAAACCTTATTATAATCAATAAAACAATCAGTTTTATTTAATTATCATAAAGGTACATCAACAACTGCAAACCTCATTAAACTCTAAACTTTGTAATCATTATAAATAAAAGAAGTCAAAAAAAGTAATTTTAAATTGAAAGACTCACCACAAACCGATTAACTTTCGGTCTAGCTTTCTCTTTGGGTTGTTCAGACTTCAAAGATTCAAAACGAGCACGCAAGGACTTTGTCGAGTCAAGACTAGCTTGGTCAGATTCTAGCATGTTAATAGCATTATTCTTTGATTGCTTCTCCGGTTCCCAGTGTTCAAACTTTTCTTTAAGTGTTTTTGCTCTTGCTGCATTTTGTGCCTAAAATAGAAAAATGAATTCAACATATTATATACGAATTAAAAATACTGATATAAATATTAAAGCAAGGTTAAATTAAATTTATTCAATAATAAATATTTATAGGTATTTGTATCAATCACATGCCACACAAAAAATTATTCTTCAATAAGAATAATATTAAGAAGCAGGTAAACACGTACACTTTAAATCTCACTTTCTATAAATTTTAATGAAATTCCAAAATTATATTTATAAACTCTAATATTTAAAAAAAACTTAAAATAACTTTAAATACTTATAAACAAGCTGAAAGTTGAGGAAGCTTAAAAATACTAATCATTAAAAAATGGCATATCCATTCCTAAGAAGAACAAGTACACCCAACATCAAAATGTCAGTGATAGTCTGCCCTTCAAATAATATTTTCTGTAATGTACACAAGTTAAATTGGTACCTCTGATTTTTTTTACATGAATTACAGCTACAAAAAGCAGATTCGATCAGCTAATATGAAACAAATTAATCAATCCCTTTATTAGGAAATAGCGTATTAAATGTATTATGTACTAAATGCTGTGCCTTATGTATAAACATGGCTTTATCCACTGACATTTTAATTTACACCCTTCAATTACAAGTAACACTCTGGTGTTGGGACCCTCACCTTGATAAATTTTTTAAACATGTCTGAATTACAAAAAAAATGAATAAACATGTTATCATAATCTAAGCCTATCTCTATCAATAAAACACTAAAAAAATTACCAAATTATAGTAATGGAACTAGAATCAAGAAAACCCCACAATGTATATAGTACATCATCCTGACATTAAAAAGTAACCTCTGCTTGTGTAGGAGAATTCATCCATGATAAAGAATCAAAATTTAATTCTGATAACTCAAAATTAAAATTAGTTCGGTTGACTGGCTTGAATAATGGTAAATTTTACTGTAACTTTAACTCTAATTTCATTATTTTTACCCTATTCAACAATTACGCCACAGCAGTCCATCATATATTTTACTAAAAGGATTAGTACATTAAGTTTTGATAAATTTCCATTGTTTTTTTTGCATTTTTCTGCCTAGTGCATCAATAATTTTTAACTTTCTACAATTCATAATCCTGTAAAGTTTTTCTATAGATTATAAATTTTTGATGAAAATAAATGAATGACTTATTTCATCAAAATGTAAATATTAACACACTATGGATCAATACAAGAATAAGAAATACCATTAGAATTTATTATTGTGCATATCATTAAAAAAATTTTGGTTTTTTTTTTTACAAAAATTTATAAATGCATGAAATAAAAATTTTATATCAGATCAAATTCCTAAATAACTGATACAAGTGAAGGTACTAATTATAAACCAAGCTTCTAATAAAAACAGAATTATAAAATAGCCAAATATAAGACGTGTAGACATATAATATAAGATGTATCAAGCATTAGGGTTTAATGGTTTTTATGTTGACATTGACTCATACCATTTTGAGAAAAGTGAATCATAAAAACTGATCTCAAAAGGCTACTGACATTTAGGCAAAGATTTCTAATCAAAGCATGCTGAATTCGAGTATTCATTTATAACATAAAGACTGATGTTAACAATTTTTTTTTATTCAAAACCTTTCCCAGAGCATATTTTTCAGAAATCCTTAGCAGTTGTATTTCTCAGAAACCAAAAAATTCTACCTAATTCCCTAACCCATGAATATATCAAACTGGGAAGTTGTATCAACTTCACGACAAAGTAAAGAAAAGACTTTTTATATCAAAACATAAAATCATAAAAATTTGTCAAATTTCTTAAGTTCAATTTTTTTAAAAAGAATCATGAATTTGTAGAATACTTTCCTCTTCCAACTAACAAAATTAACTATATGCATCTTCTTCCCACTTCAATCAATCCTCACTATTTCAGCCAAGGGTCACAGTTCAGGTTGAGTACTAGCTCAGAACTAAATTGAATAGTTATTTATTCATTTATTCCCTTATTTTCAATATATACAGAACTATTATGTAAGAAATAACTTTTCAGTACTGCCTCACTAAAAATATCTTAATTTTGTTTTTTTAGCCAAGGCTTTGCTTAGAACTTTTTTACTTGTAAAGAACAAATAGATTACTTTCCAGTTTAGACAAAATCATAAAATGTAAAGAAATCTTTCTGAATGATTTACTGATCTGAGAAACAATAAAAAACAAAAATAACTTTAAAACCCGTAACACAAGATAAAAACTGAACTTTAAAAATGAAACTATATAAATGTGTATATGTGTGTGTGTGTGTGCGCACGCACACACACAATCATTTTCTATATATCACTTTCTCTAGAAGAATTATAATGCCACACTTTCCATTTTAATAAAATAAATTTATAGCAGTCATCTAGAGCCCAATTTTTATGCAATGAGTTTATTGTTAATTTAGAGACAAAAATTTTGCATTACACACAAATTACAAAAATAAATGTAAATAAAAATAAAAGCACAAACAAACCTGTTTTAGGAATTCATCTTCAACCTTATCAGATGCACGAACAATGCCATTATCTTCCTCACTTTCCTCTTCTTCTTCTTCCTCTTCACTCTCTTCTTCCTCTTCAGTACCTGATTCTTCTTCTTTGTAATCTGGAGGTGGTGTGAATCTTTTCAGTGGTTTTGGACCTGGGAAAAAATTAAAGAAAAAAAAATCATTTTACAACAGTTTTAGTATTTCAAATTAAATATCACAAAGAAATAAATACCAACACCTACAATGATCAGAAAATAAATAGTAGATTCTCAGATCTACTTTGAAATATTTCAGAACTTTGAAATATGAGATGTTTTTTAAGTAAGGGCTGCTTTCAATTTACTGCCATTAAATGCGAAGGAAATTGATGGCGATAGTATAGCATGTTTATTTATATAAACCATCATCTGTTTGCAAAAATAGGTTAACAGTCACATTAGTTGCTGTATATAGTATGGCTGAAGTGAGTGCTACAATAAATAATCCTACAAGTTGTGAAGTGTGATTAATAATTTATCTATTAGCGAAAAACCACAATCTGCTGCCGATATTCATAGAGAAAAATTGTTATGTTTATGGACCCAGGTTATGTGCCAAGATAAAGTTCACCAATGGTGTAGTTGGTTTTGCAGAAAAAGAACGTCGTGATCGCCCAACTGTCATCACAGATTAATTGACAAAATGTGAATGCAAAAATCCATGAAAACAAAAAGCTTACCATTTCTCAATTATCGATTGAATTTCCTTTTGTTTCGAGATCAGTAACTTACAACATTTTAACTGAAAAAACTGGGTTATAGGAAGTTGTGTTCCAGTCGAGTACCAAAAATTTTGAAAAATACAAAGAAGCTGTAACTCAAAAATTTTTGAAATGCTACAAAAGTGAAGGTGATGATTTACAGAAACATGTTGTGACCAGTAACAAAACAGCAATCAATGTGATGGCAGCAATCACCATCCCCAAAGCCCAAAAAGTTTAAGCAAGAAAGTTCAATGAAAAACCTTGTGGCTATGGTTTTTTGGGACACCGAAGGATATTGCTGATTCAATTCCTAGAATGTGGAAGAATTGTTAATGCCGAAAGTACTGTGAAACTCTTACAAAACTAAGATGTTCAATTCAAAACAAAAGGCGCAAAATAAAAGTCGGTAGCAAAAATGTACTGGAATTAATGACGAATATGTAGAAAAAATATTCATATGAAAGTTTCTTTTGTTAAAAACATGCCTCATATATCTCAAAAATTATTTACTGATAAAAAGGAAATTGTCTTACCATCTGGAACTGATTCTTTAGCCTCCTCCATCTGTCTGAATATAGACAACATTTTTGATGTAGTTTGGCTTCTTTTGATCACTGAATCATCTTCAACTCTGTCATCACTTCTAATAATTGTTGGATCTCTGTAAATCTCCCTATCAGGGGATTCAGCCTGAAAAATGTATAATATATATAAATAAGTACATATCTGAAATTTATATACGTATAAATAAAACATTAACTATTTTATAATTATGTTTTTACAATAAAGAATGAAAGATTATAAAATAATATCCATACATTAAAGTAAATATCTATATAAAAAATCATTTATTTAAATTTTTTTAAATGTAATTAATCCTTAAAAAGTCACCCAAGTAGAATAACAAGTTTCTCATTAAATAAACATGGAAATTAAAATGATAAATCAAATACCAAACACTACTAATTACAAGCTATCCCTTGGATATGGTTACACCACAACAGTAACAGAGATAAAGTGTCACATTAAGTAAACATTAAATTAGTGTATTCTAATCAAGCAATGCAGCATTGCAAGACTTCACCAATCTTTATTAATAATTTATCAATGGAAGAGAATTTTTCTTAACAAAAACTTTTACCTGCAACTAAGCCTCTCTTCTGTATCATTATTTCCTAAGTATAACTAACCACCAACCATTTCACATATGAGTAATAGGGAAATAGATTCCACCAAATAAGTTAACTTAAGGTGTCAAACAAAACAAAATATATCTCTAGATATGACCAATTTAATTTAACGTATTGGTTTGTTTTAAACAGATAAGAAAAAATAACCGGCTGTTTAGTCTGGTGGTTAAACTTCTCATGCAAAATTAGCTGATTTTTTAAGTCAAGAGTTCTAAGATTTGGGTCCTTGCAAATGCAACTGCTTTTATATGAATTTGACTGCAGATACTGGTGTTCTTTGTTGGTTGAATTTCAATTAACATGTTTCAGGCGTGGTCAACCTAAGTCTGTTCCAGACTACATGTTTATCAGTACATTTACACATATTGCACTTCTGCAGCTATATCAGACCTGGCAAGCTGGTAGCAATAATTGCATTTGCCTATACACATTAGCACACACGCGAGCAAGTGTGCACACACATGCATGCACATGCATGCGCACACGCACACACACCTGGTAAAGCTGGAAAACTGGTTGTAGAAATATATAAAATCA
Source organism: Lycorma delicatula (assembly GCF_047948215.1). Lineage (NCBI taxonomy): Eukaryota > Metazoa > Arthropoda > Insecta > Hemiptera > Fulgoridae > Lycorma > Lycorma delicatula. The sequence goes on along the minus strand of NC_134462.1, from coordinate 132,933,270 downwards.
AAAGAATTAAATATTTATCTAAATTTCTGATTATCTAATCAGAAATAACTTTAAAAATAGTAATTTATCACAACAAGAGTTTTTTATTTCAGAAATTTTTTTATTGCGTAATTTTATTTTTAAATTACAACATTTTTTGTTGTTACTTTTGTTTCCAACAATACAAAAAAATCTTGTTGATATATTCACTTTCCTTTTAAATGTGCTATAAAATTATCAGCAAGATCCACTCAAAGTTAAAAAATATATTACATTTTAAATTAAATTTTAAAAATAAAATATTTAGAACCAGAATCTTTAAAAATTCACTGGTAAAAATAAACTACTAAAACACATTAAAAAAAAAACCCCTTTTCCCATACCGGAAGGTGGATGTAGATTTCACCGGTGTGAAAAAAACTTCAAATTTACTCAATACAACAATGGTTGCATGTGAAAAAAGTTTCACTTGTTTAGTATACGACAAGTTCCATCTTCTTACAGTTCCAAGATTTTGTAAGGGTTGGTCATATCAAAAATTGTTACAGACAAGTTTTAGATAATGTTTAGAGGACTAACGACCACTTTATACTGATTCGATGCTGTGCCTATTAAGGAAGATATGATTTTTTTTGTCTTCGAAACCCCATTTTTTCCACCCCCTTGGCAAATGATTGGTGATATCAAAAGGCTTTACTTAGGTAAGTTTTAGGCCCTTATCCAAAGAATAGTAGGAACTTTAAACGAGTTTGATTTTTACTTATTAAGAAAGTTATAGCAATATTTTGTTTTTTTTTTTTTTTAAAAAAGGGCCCCCATTTCCATTGTCATGATTTGATTTTGCTCATTAACAACTCAACCAAGATTTTGGGTTGTTATATTTTATGTATCAATTTGAAAGTGGTAGAATTGGTAGAAAATTATGGCAGTTATGTATATATATAAACTTTTGAATTGACTGTGGTTTTGGGGTCTGGGGAATGTGAAACGTGAATATATATTAAATTTTCCAGAAGTTGAATCATGGTGCCCCCATTACAATAAGTTTTTCTTATGAAATATGATTTTTGAAAAAAACATTTTTCAATAATACACATTAAAATGATATTACAATGTTCATTGAATCTGATGTACCGCATACTAAAAGTAAAAATAGAATCATAAAACTATTAAGATTTAGCAGAATATTCAAATTTCTTACATTAAAGATTACTATTTTTAAAACAAATATATTCTTACACAATTCACAAAGCAAAAAATACATATTGCGTACAAAAAAAAAAGTCAACACACTAAAGTGACTTACCAAAAATTATACAATTATAACAAAATATAGGAAAACTAGGAAAAAAATAAACAGTACTTTCCAACAATACCACTAAAGTAAGAAAGATTTTGGTTAACTAGGGAAGACCACAAAAATTTTGAGTGTTAGAAGTTACAATACATAAAATCATACAGTATTATTAGAGATTTTTTTTAATAAGGATAAAAATAAAATAAAATGGCTCATTTGATCACTCATTTTAGTTAACTGCAAAAACAACATAATAATTATCCATCATCTGCTCTTTTCTACATAAAACTTTTATAAAATTAAACATTTCAGTGACAAATTATTGAGTCAATATTCATATTGTCATAACCTTACAACACAACAGAATCTTCCAAAGTTCAGGAATTGGCATATTTCTCAATTTTATTAGCCATACTGCCACAAATTGTCAAAAAATATTCTCTCATCACTTACATTCCACTATTTTTGTATTTTTATTGAAAATGCTTATCAGGACACTAAAACAACAGTATATAAAATAAAATCATAAACAATGCAAAAAAGGATTTGTTATTGTTAGTTACTCCTAAACATTTTTTTTGCTTATTTTTATGGTCGAATAACTGTCACTTGAAATACAAACAAATGTTGCTTTTTTGTCTATTTAAAAAATCACTGCACAATTTATTATTAAACTGTACCATAGAATTTAATTTATTGAATATAAATAAATTGTTTTGCATCAAAAAGTATTCAGGAATGACATGCGCTAGTTATATAGAGACTTAATTAAGATACTACTTTTAAGTAAAAAATATGTACACAGCTGACAGCAATAAATTGACCTATTGTATATGTAGTTTTAGTTTACTACATTTTCTACAGATTTGTGGAATTAGCTTAGCAAAAATTAGATAGTGTGTGAATTCTTTTCACGGACTCTTTTTTTAAAAGTAAATATTTTACTTTTAACACATTTTTTGACTACCGGTACTAAAAATATTAATTTATTTAAACCTAACAAAAATATCTGATCTTTAAAAAATAATCTGACAAAAACCAAATTTATACAGATTTTAAATTATTTTCATTTTAAAAAAGATGAATGGAAACTTATAAAAAGATCAGATGATAGATAAAATACAAATTAATAAAACACAACACAATAAGCACTCAAGAAAATACTGCAACAGCATACGATCTTAAAAACTTTATTCTTTGAATAAAGTATTTATTTATATGCTTGTAGTTTTTAGTATAAAATCAGCAAAGCACAGATACTCAAAAAATTCAAAATTGACCTTGACTTGTCCCTCTCTTGGAGGAGTAATTCTGAATGCTTTTCGTTCTTTCTCTGGTGCTTTATATGTTTCAAAGAATTTAAATTTTGATGATACATCAGCAGTTTGTACAGTAACATCTTCTAAAGTATCACTTGATCGTACAATATCTTCTGTTGATACCTGACGCTTGGCATTAGATACCTGAATACCCAATCTTTAATTTATTAATGTTTAGTAAATTTTTCTATTACTAAATATATGAAATAAAAAATTACAAAAACCAGACTATTTTTTTCAACAGTCTTCTGTTATAATTGTTAATTAGATAAATAATCAGTTCATCATGAAAACCAAGCAGACAAATGAAACTTCTAAGAATTTATATTGTATCTAGTTTAAATTTACATTACACTTTACTAATAGAGCAATTTCAATTTGCAATAGAAAATTACAAATATTTTCACAAATTCAAATATATATTGATAAACCATCAATAATTTATGAAATAATTAAATTTAAATTGGTGCAATATTTGAGGGAGTTTCAACACTAATGCTGGCTACATTTCCTTTTATATTCCAATATCTGAGCCTGAGAACATAAAATTAACTATTCTTAACACTGAATTTACTACATTAATGACTTATAATTAAAAATTAAAATTGAAGAACTTTCAACTAACAAGTTCTGTTTTATTACTGCCAAATGTTATTTATATCTGTTCTTAATATTATGTATCGCGCCTAATTCTAAATATCATTAAACAAACTGAGAATGTTAGAAATGTAAAATATTTAAAAGATTTACCAACTTTCAGTTCCCTATGATGTATGAATCACAAAAGATTCTCCTAATAAGATTATGGGTAAATAAAACAAAATAATCTAATTCATAGTTTGTTTTTTTTTTAAATTATAGAATAACCATTTTCAGCCAGTTTAATAACTACTTTTTCAACTTTCTGATGGTTAATTATTTCTTTTAATTGTTGCTCAATACAACAATGGTTGCATGTGAAAAAAGTTTCACTTGTTTAGCATATGACAAGCCCCATCTTCTTACAATTCCAAGGCTTGGTCATATCAAAAATTGTTACAGACAAGTTTTAGATAATGTTTAGAGGACTAACGCGACCACTTTATACTGATGCGATGCTGTTCCTATTAAGGGAGACTTTTTTTTTGTCTTCAAAACCCCATTAAAGTGTTTAAGATCGAAGAGGAAGAAAATGACCTACTTTCAAAAATTCATTTTTTTTAAATTATTGGTTTGAAGTTAACTTAATGCTAATTTAAGAAAATACAATACTTTCACTCACAGTAAAAAATTAATTATAAAGATTTTTACATGTATTTTTTAAATACAATTTGGTGTTCATGAAAATATTATTCTCTTAATAACATTAATATTAAAATATTTATGTTATCTTAAATCCTCTTAGACTGTTAATTCATATTTGGTAAATTAATTGGTAAATTATTTTTTTCCATAGTTTTTAAATTATTTCAAATTTGGTAAATATAAAAATACTGCACCTTTTCAACAGAACAACCGAAAACTCAAAATATAACCTACAACCAAGTTAATATACCCATCTGCTACAAAAATATTCATCTAATAACAACAGTACATCAATAAATCATTTACTTACATTTGAAAGTCTTCTAGGCCCTTCAATATTATTAACAGGTTGTGATACTGGTGAAAGGGGCATAGCTGTTTGACTTTTAGCGACATTAGCATCCATCTCCAAAAATAAACTTCTTGATTTCTTTGATATACCTAAAATAAAATTATACTAACATTTTAAACTTAAAAAAATAAAATTATATTTATTATTAAAAAAAAAGATACATAATTACGGTACAAAAATGTACAGGTAAAATACAAATTTTAGAGTACTTTAATTTTATCACACACCACCACTTATTAGTACAATAAGTTTCTATATTATTAAAAGTAAATACATATATCACACACAAGCCTTAAGTTTATGTACAGTATTAATTATTATATATAAAGTCAATACTTATAAGACTAATATTCCTCTGTACCAAACTGTGGGTTTTTGATTATAAAAAATAAAATATATATTTACATATGTTATGAATCAACATTTAGTCACATTAGCATTCAACCTGCAAGATGAATAAAATAAAAGATAAATACGGCTCTGAATATTCAATTAAGTAACAATGACGATTGTTTTACCATTCACTATTATAATTTTCAGCAAGAATATGCCTTTGAATATGGTAAATAAAATTATATGCAACTCTAAAAACAAAGATAAAAATTAAATAAGTAAATTATACTTTATTTAAAATAATATTTTAATGAAAAGATTTTTTTTAATATTGTAACACTTCATAACATTATTTTCAAATTCTCTTATTAGATTGGAAGAATTTTTTTACCTTATAAGAATTAGTATGATAATATATATACATATAAGCTTTTGAAAATTCAAAAAATTCACCATTCTGATCAATGTGCCAATTAACCACAAACAACAAAATAACAATTGTGCAACTGTGTTTGGTGGTTATTTTGTTATCTGAGATGAAATATATATATATCAATAGCGTAAGAATGAATTTAAACCCTCTGCTGGCTTGTATCAGTTCAATCCACAAGAAAATTTAACCTTAATAAAAAAAATTTAAATCTTCAAATTTCAATATAATTGTTTTTTTTCACTGAAATATATACAACTCAAGAATATTTAGTCTGATTTTAAAATTTAAAAACTTGAGTAAAAATAGTAATTTATCTTAATTTAATTTGTAGACTATAAATTTTATAAAAAAAATCTTATCAAGAGATTCAAACATTCATACACAATAAAAACATTCTTTCATTTATATCTTTCATTTAAAAATTTGATATAAATTTTTTTATTGTGTAAATTACTAAAATTTTCGTTTGTCTTGTATAAATGAAAGATATTTAATTTATTTTTCAAATAAAATAAAAATTAAGATTTGAGACCATGAACAAAAAAAAACTTAGTAAACATTTTAATACAGCCCAAATGATATAATGCATCAAGAAAAATATTTTAAAAACTCAATAGAGGATCAGAACTTCAAGACAATCCAGCCATGGATTTTATTGAATAGACCAGTAGATATAAAAATTCCTATCAATGCTAATAACAGTATCGCAGCTAACAAACCTTATTTTAACCACATAACAGCAGAAAAAACATACATAATATATATATATACACATTACATTATATTATATTATATAATATAGTATAAAATAATATTATGAGAAAATTAAATAATTAATTTACCAGCTTCAAAGATGCTCATATCTTCTTGTTCTTTAGATTTCTTCTCTCCTTCTTCTTCAGAATCTGAAGGAAGAACCTCACCACGTTCAAATCTTTCTCTAACAGCTCTTGCTTTATCACTTTTTAATGCTTCAACTTCTTTCCTGGCGATACCAGTACCACCCCTACCCTCACTTTCTGCAACAGCTTGTTCATACATCTCTTTCATTTTACCTTGTTTTCCCTATAAGATAAATCAATAAAATTAATTAAAACTGTTATCGATATCAAATACTAACAGCTAAAACTTAGCTAATAATTGGCTCATAGAAAGAACAGTATTTTATGTCAAAATCAAAGACCGAGACATTCTCGTTCTCAGCAAGTTATTTTTATTCACAATTTTAGATATTTTTTAAGTAACATTAACTACAATACACATGCCTGAATAGACAGGGAATTATTTTTTATACAACACAAATTTATTATATCTAAAATCAAAATAGTATTAATAGTAGTACTGTTAGCCCAAAAATGTAGTTAATGGTATAGTTTTTAATGTATGTACCAGTTAGTATGAAAGAATTAATTTTTATAGGCAATGTCCTATAAAATGTCCAAAATTACCTCAATAAACAAACAAGAGTATTCACCTTGCTGTAAAAAACTAAAACTAAACAATGCATAGTTTATCCATAATTCTTGATCCTGCAATTATTTAACAGATAACTAAAAGTACAGCATATGTAAAACACATTTAGTACAAATAAAAGAAATAGGAAAACTCAGTAACCATAGTCTTTTTAATAAATCATATTAGCAACAGCTGTTAGAAATTCTGCCTTTCATTTTCTACTGAACATTCTAACAAAAATAAATATAGGCCCAAATGAAATTAAAATAAATATATAGTAACTGCCACATATAAATGAAACATTTTTGTCAAAAGTTCAGTTCATGTAATAGTTCACAGACCTATTAACATTATTCTAAGGTAATAGAAAAAAATGCAACTGAACATTTAACAATAACTGACAAATTGTTATCAATAGATATAATTTAAAATTACAATCTTAAATAAATTTACCATAAAGAGACGAGAGCGAATTGACTGTATTTCTTGTTTACGCTCCTCACGGCGTTCTTCTTTACGTGCTGCTTGACCACTTTCCCATGTACGTTTTACATCTTCCATTTTACCAAATGAAGTAGGTCTTTCAACCAGTTTGCTGCTACGAACTACTCCATCCTCTAAATTATATCACAAGACATATTCCGATTAAATTAATGAATTAGTATTAATTAATTATAAACAAAAAAGAGGTAAACAATAATCAATAAAACAAATTTATAAAGAAAATTTGAAAAACAGGAAATTCAATAAGGAAGTTAAATACACTGTTATATACTTTAATTAAATTTAAAAGCTTATACTTAATGCTACATATTTTAATGTTCCATCTAATATTAAGAAAAGCATAAAAATTATGCGACATAATTAAATCTATTTTTAAAAAATTGACAAAAATAATTTTAATAAAAATAATTAAAATGTATTTTAACTGATAATAAAAAATTATATGAAACTTTTTTTACACAAAACTCATACAGAGATATAATACCTTTTCCTACTATATTCTCACACAAAATGCTTTAAGCTGATGTGATGAGTGAATCGACCTCAATTAAAAAATAATTAAATGCCATCATATTCATTATATTATCACTTAGAAATAATCTCCCATTAAAATTATAATGTTACACTCCAATTTCCATCATGCTGGCAATGTTAATTATGTAGGAATTAAAAAACAGTAATAATCTTAACCGTTTCATGAAAGTGTTAATGATGTTATATGTTAATTAAAAATGTAGTGTTATGTTTAATTAATATTATAATTTATAATTTAGCACCATTTAAAGAAAGGTATTTAGAGCAAATCAGGAAAACAAAAATATGAAAAAGCAATATACATTTCATTAAAATGATAAAATGATGTTATATGTATGTGCATGTATATATACATAAATGAAGGTGCATGTATATATATATATATATATAGTGTGTGTGTGTGTGTGTGTGTGTGTGTGTGTGTGTGTGTGTGTGTGTGTGTGTGTGTGTGTGTGTGTGTGTGTATGCATATGGCATGTACATGTGTGTGAATAAAAATAAGCCAAAATCATAACTTTATATTTGGACTCAAATATTTTAAGTACTCAATACTTGAATAAATTGGTACTTTTTTAAATTACTCCTGTGAATGATGGATTTAATAGAAATTTAAAGATATAGACTTAAAGGAATAGAAATCTGCATTTTATATATTAAGTATATATACAAGTTTGAACTAAATTAATTCACATTTATATAAATGACTGATGTACAATTAAAACTTTAATCTTAATTATTGTTTAATTATAAAGTATTACATCTCTACGAGTAATAAGAATGGATAAAATGTTTAAGTACGTCCATAAAATTATGAAATCATAAATTGATATTTTTTTGTGAAAATTAATTTCACTTTAAAAGATTTAACTATAATAAAATACAAGTTTGAAAGAAAGTTATAATTTTTCTCTAGAGTGTCAAACTTAATTAGATAAACATAAAATTTATTTAAAAATTTAATATATTACTGAACACATTTTCTTTTCCTTTATGATAACTCTATAAAAAAGCTATAAAAATTGATCACCGATGAAGATAATAACCAAAAATTAAATTAACTTCAAAAATCATTTATTATAAACCACAATAACAACAGATATGATTAATAAGTAAAATGAAATTCTTTATATATTTTTCAAGGAATCAATATTAATTATAAATAACAATTTCTCTACAAAACTGGTATAACAAAATTAATATTCCACTCAAACTGAAACAAATACATAATTTTATAAAAATTACTATTTTAAAACTTTTTATACCTTTAAGATTTCTGTGAAACCTATTTACCATTTTTTTACAATGCGTCATATGTCTAATTAATAAATGCTTGTTGTATCCATCAAAGATAAACTACAAATAATAAGTAGATGAGTAGACACATGTAACACATCAAACAATTTAAGTAACCTTGAAATGCACCAACTCTTTTCTACAAAGAACAATGAAATATTTTCCCAAGCAAAACTTTTGTAAGGTGAGAAGTGAATGAACTCAAGAGCGGAACAAAAGTAAACATAAGTAACATAAACTTGTGTATGTGTATGTGAATGTGTTTATTCATAAAGAGTTAATAAGTAACATTTAGAAATTCATTGAGGCAAGTGGCAAAATGCAGAGGAAAAACAGTAAATTTTCTATAGCAAGGTACATATAAAAACCAAATATTCTAATTTCTTTCAATTACAATATAAAAATTAAGGATATTCATTATTCTTTAGTACAGATTCCAATCCAATTTAAACATTTTTCCAAACATGAGAAGCTTTATAATATCAATCAATAAAATTGCATCCCTATTTTCCTGTTTGCCTATTATGATTTCACTTCCTAATTAGTTTGAGAGTAATAAAAAAAATATTTTTCTTAATATGATTTCTTCAATCTCTCCTTAATAATAATCCAATGAAAAAGTTTACCTTTAATTTTAATCTATCATTGATACCTCCTGCAATGTAAGCTACATAGAATTAACAATAATTATAATTTATATAGCAAAACATAAATTGTTCATTAAAAATAAAAAAATGATCGTCTCTGTCCTGTAGTGCTAAATATTTATTTACAGACCCTTTTTCTTTGCAGTTTCTAATTAATTTTTATTGTAACATCTTAGTTGTGAAATTTAAAATTAAATCCAAAATTGAAATTTTTTTTCAAACAAAACAAACTGTCTTCCAAAATAATCTATACCACCAGCTCAGTAACTGTTAGTTTCTATTTATTTGAAAATTTAAAGGAGTAACTTTATACACAGCAGATCAGCAGGACATTTTTTAAATGAAGCAAAGTTAATTTTTAGTTAACAATAAATATAAAAAAATGAAGAAACTCAATCCTCTTAATTCAAAACTATTCTTGTAAAAGTGAACATACTAAACTCTGGCTGGATTTAAAATTATTTCAAGATCCCTCAATTTTAATTTGGGAATTAATCTCAATTTATTCCAAATATAAACCTTTTAACATCTCTATTTAGTTTCATTTTAATAAAAATTTAACTTCAAAGTAACCCCCAAAAAATTTAGTCAAAAATGAAAGAGCAATCAACAAAATCAAGTGCACAGGAAATATTTTCCCTTTCAGACAAACTTTCTCACTATGTTCTATGTATCTGTATGGATACTAAATTTGGCAATTTAACAAAACTGAATCCATGTAATGTCAGCTTTTTTTATTTTTATTTGGAATATGAAATTGAGATTGATGTAAACCTGATGACAAAATAATATATATGTGCATCTCATCATCACTGTCATCTAGAGACATCAAACAACCTACTTCTTTTATATATATATATATATGTATCTAGTGCATTAGATACATCCAATAATTCACTTTTAATGCATTTTGTAATGCCTAGTGTTTGTGTAGTACTGTAAGTTAGGTTGCACAATGGAGAAAACGTTATTAGAAACACATTTGACTAGTTTTATTTTACATATTTTTATTGTTACATCTTCCTTCAGCTTCTAAGCAGTTACTATTCATTCAGACATTGCTGCTGCTAACTAAAATGGATACAGGGAAATGTTTAAACGAAAATACTCTTTAGTGGTAATGTTACAATGTATTTATTATAACTATGATAATGTTGTTTCAGGAAGTTTTAAAAAAAAATCAAGATATCCATTAGTTAAACAGAGGATTAGATATGTTACAAGTTGTTGGATAAAAACTAATATATATACATTATAATGATTTTCAAGAATGTTAAATTGTAGAAGTCATTACAATAGTAGGTACTGTGAATAGGGATTGAATTTCTTTCCCATACAGACATTACACAATTTTTGTGAAGCAGCTCTATTGTACAGTTCACCCATTTGGGTTGGTGAGATAAATTTAACACTGTATAACAGGATTTTACTTGATGTGCAGAGATTAATTTCAATTAGCAGTCCTATTATATAGCTTACGGCAAACATACTCTATTGTCAAGAGATTAGCTCAAATTGATCTCAGGCTTTCTCATATTAGCTTGTACACGAAAACAAAGAAAAAGCAGCAGGTACAGTATAGTAAATGCTAGAGCTATAGAACAGTTAGCAGTGAAATAATGTCAGGAAAGATGAGATAATACTGATAAAGCGAGATAGTAAAAAAAGTAGGTTACTGAAGTTCATTTATTGACAGTCCCTTATGCCAGCCATATTTGAATGTAGCATTTGAAACATTTGGTTCATCCATCAAATTCAATATAATCATGTTTGAAAGTTATTCTTAATAAACAAAAATATAAATATGTCAATATAACATGTGTCAATTACGAACAAAATATTCAGTGATTTCAACTAAATTTTTTTATACTTTTTTAAATGTACCTTAATTTTGAAATGTTTCTGTTATTATGGCAAATGAATGTTAAAAACAAGATTATATTTACTCTTTATTTATTTAACTTTTAAGCAGTGTTTTTATTAGTAGGTGAAATATAAAACTTAAGAGAGATTATTTAATATTTCAATCATGTCCACCTATTTTATAAGCCCCATTTGTAATATAAATCTAAGCAAAACAAAATAAAAAATAAAAATAAAGCTTCTTCATAAACATATCCTATCTGTAATTTCCATCTCATCATTATTTAATTTATTAAAATAAATACTTCATATACCATAAGAACACCATGACACCATAAATTTTCACACCAATAGTTTTGAAGCCATACAATATTCTACAACTGTAATTACTTTCAAACCAATTGTGTTCAAAACAGTAAACATGATTTAAACGCTACAAAAATAGCCAGGTAAATTAATATAGTAGTATAATAAAATACAAATAAGGAAGTAAAGGTGATGAAGTCAACCCATATAAAAATAGAAACATTTTAATATATTTTAAGTAATAATATAAAACTTAAGGCTAAATATAAATACAAAGATTGTCCAGAAAGTAGGTTCTAGTGACTAACCTCAAAATTCCCCATTTTCTGTATTTGTGTAACCACAGATGCCATTAAATTGAAGCTGTTTATGATTGTTACTCAGCATTAAATATGTTAAAATAGCTTAACAATTGTGGTTATTTGTTTCATCAGGTTATTCGTTTTGAACATGAGCAACATGTGGCAAAGCAAAACTCATTCAGCACATCTGTTAAAATTTGTTGAGTAGCAGATGATTATGGGTTGAAATATTTAATAAAGAATAAGGGAAGGTGAGCAATGAAATTCATGATAAAAGGTTCACCTTTGGTGAATGATGATTTTCACCTTTGGTGAAGTCTACGAAAATGTTCATATGGATTAACATTTTACAATCTCTCCATTCTCCTCAGAATTTCCTGAAATTCTGTCATTATGCCATATGAAATTGACATAAACAATCTGAATTATCAATAAAAAACAACTGTGTCAGTGCATGGACATGCGATGGAAGCAAAGCTTCTTATGCAATATTATATGAATTATTAATGGTGAAAAATAATGTATAAGCAATATACACAAACGATAAAATTTTTTATTAACAAGAAATACTAACTAACAATGAAATACACATCATAAAAAATATTTACTTCAAGTTGTGTATAAAAGTGGGAGAGGGAGGTTACCAAGCATGTACAGAGCACTGCATGCTATCTACATATAGCACACAGTAAGCACAGTGGGAGAATCAGCTAGCATGTGATACTTGTTTTTTCTCAGTTGACTCCCCATCTTGAAGCCTGCATTAAGAAGCTTCGCTTCAAAAAAAAAGTGGCAGATTATTGTATTATAGTATAAAAAGTTGTGTCTCAGTAAGCACCTCAAGAATATTGAAAATTATATTATTAAACTGTTGTTATAAAACTCAAACTTACCTCAAATTTTGAGAAAGTTTTCTAAAGGAGGCAGAATAATTATCTACTACCCTTAAAAAAATTAAAATATTCTGAATTTGTAAGAAACTGTCTATAAGAAACAACACTCATGAAACAAGATTCAACAGAAAAATTTATTTTTTATTTTTTTTTTTAATTAAAAATCCATCAGAAATTTTAAAACTACATTAATTTCATAAGGATACTGTTTTTATTTAATAAGAAAATAAATAACTTAATACTGTTATTGTCTTAGTAATAAGACAATTACAAACACAAACTATAACAATACTCTACATAACTTCAAAGAAAAATTCCTAAGTATAACTACATTCTCATACAATGGACTTATTCAAATCAAACAACATTTAAGAAATATGATGATAAAGGAAAGTGAAAAGACAAACTAAAATATTACATTATTGAAAAAAATAAACAACTGGAAATGTCTACAATAAAATGCTGACTAAGAGGAATATACAATGCAAACACAAAAGTACATTAAGAAATCAACCTACTAACATAACATACAAACGAAAAACTACAAAAATACAAACTTGGGAAGAATACACACATACTAAATCAATGCTGAATATAACAATACATTTAAAAATAGAAAAAAGTGGTACAATAAAAGTCTCACACACTGGTGCATGTGCACACACACACACACACACACACACACACACACACACACACACACACACACACACACACACACACACACACACACACACACACACACATACATACACACACACACAATGGATTTAATGCAACGTTTATTATTCTGAGATTAATTATTATGAGATTTCTGAATAAATTGAACCATTTGTTAACCTTGTAGATATATATGAAATGCAAATACAAAAGATAATTCAATGCAAACACACACAAGAATTCAATTTTCACATTTTACACAGAAAATCTGTGAATTATTGAACATCACAAAACCCCGAAGAAGACAATCTCCTTTATATAATAGCAGACAGTACAGTTAATCCCAATCAATAACAGCTTGAAAGATACAACAGCCAATTACTCTTAACTTCAGACCAAGCTGTAATGCTTGTTACCACTGACTTCATATTATCAAATTTCATGTTTCATTATTAAACCTGATTTTTTAATCACTTCCCTACCATCATTCTCGTTAACCATAGCTTGTATTATTTATCCATAAAACTTGGATAATTTCAAAAATCCTGCCATAACTTAAAATTTAATTTAAGTTATAAATTACCATTACGTACTAAAGACTAGAATATATGCCTTTGAGAGATAATATTTTTGAGAATTCACACTCGTGAAGTATTCATGAAGTTAATAATTTAAAAAAAGTATAAATAACTAATTTTATAAAGACAGAACAACCCACATAAACAGTAGAGTTAAAATATTTATATTTAAATTTTAAGCTGTGTTAAAATAATAAGCTATTTGCAGTTTCCCATTAATCAAATCTGCTGTTAAAGCGTCAAATAATAAAAATTTATATTTTTAATTTATTAATCAGCAATTAATATGATGATAATCGTGATGATTTGTTTTTTTATAAAGCATGCACAAATAGCATAATTAAGGTAATAAAAACCATGCTTCATATCTGGCCTGCTTGATTGTTTGACACCCTTGGAGAATAAATCATATCTTACTGCGAACTGTTTTACCATCTTCATCCTCGCTTGAACTTGATGATTCTTCATAATCTACACCATTCAATGATTCATCTGTAACTCCAACATCCATTCCTTTCTTCTGAAACCTAGTACAAAAAAGATGCACATGCATTAAATCTTATTTAATACAAAATTTATAGAATTATTAAACATACCCTATGCAAATTCATAATTATATAAAATATTTACTGCACGCACAGAAATGCCTCAAAATACTGTATTCCTGAAAATATTAAGTAAATCTGACTTTAATAACTTGAGTATCACAAAAAATAAAATTAACCCCCTACAACTTTCAATTTTATAAATAAAATTAAAATATTGTTACTGAGTAATGAACAACTATTTGTTTGTTTATATAAGTCTCATCCATTTTAAGAATACTTAAAATGGCATCTAGTTAAACATTTATTGGGCTGGTGAAAACTAAATATTATCCTGCCTGACTGATTATTGCAACTCTTGCCAATTAATTAAAAATTTCTAAAGATATGATTTCTTTAAATTTCAAACAATCCTAAATGACTGACTAAAAGTCAGTAAAAGTAAATAAAGCAGAAACCCAGCATTTTATTCTATTCACCTTAAGAGCTATCCTGTTATAAACAAACCATGTGGCATTGTAATAGAATGTCTCAAACATTACACAGGCAAATTATGTTTTATGTTTGATTTAAATCTGATTTATGTATGATGTTTTCATTTGGCACCAACTGAATCAAGTTATTTATGAATTAATTACATGGCAGCTATATTTAGCTTTTTTACTGTAGGCAAAAACAAAATAGATAAAGCATTATATATAAATATTGGTAAGAACTAACAGTCACCTAGTACATTACTGCACTAACACAATAGCACAAGCTACAGTAAAACCTCACTACTTCAACCAACAGCAAGGATAGCTTGTTAAGCTGAACCTGCTTTTGCAGGGCTGATGAGCTCAGAATTGACCAACAACAAACTCTCTCAGCACAACCAGACTCATTTGAATTGCTGCTTTGTACTACCTCTTCAACATGCACATCTTATTCATTACAAAATACAAATTTTATGTATTTATCAAAAAATGAAAATTACCATTCAATGATAATAGCAAAAACATATGCTTTGCAGTTGTTTAATATAAGAAAAACTCCCACAATTAACTTAAAAAATTAAATTAACATATTTATTTTGTATCATTTTTTTTCAATTTTTTCAAATAATAATTATTTTATGGTACACATAATTCTTTCTTTTTTTTTTACAAGTTGTGATCAGTTGTTTCTTTACTATGTAATTCTACTTGCTACTGTAATATAAAAGTATAAATTCAAGTGAATTAACACTTTTTTTACAGTTCTGTAGTCAATAAATTAACATTATTTTGAAAATGATATTACATACAGAACACAAAACTTAACAATTAACCCATTTATATTGATATTTTATAATATAAAAAATATTGTAATACATAAAAAATAAGGATGTGGGTTACGGGTGTTTACTTTTCTAGTAGACAATTTAAAGTGAGTAATAAAATTTCAGTGCATACCATTTCACAATATATTATATACTTACTTCATTTTTATACTTAACTTTCATGTAATTAATATAAAGATTAGTTTTACTGATTAGTTTACAGATTAGTTTTAATAAATTAATAAATATAAATAAATTTGTTATAATTAACTCCTCATATTTTTATAGAAATATGTTTCAAAATATTTTTTGTAAAAATATCAGTAAAATCTTTGTAAAGGTTTTTAATAGTGAAATCATGTGGCTAAAAATTTAATATTTGAAATATTTTATACTACAGTTCGGCAGAATCCTTTCTTATTTTTAATAACAGACTACAACTCAATCTATATTTTAAAATAAAAATTTTTTAAATTATACTTACTTGGCTAATTTACTCAATATACTTGGAGATCGTTTTACATTAACTGCACTTGGTGAACGGTCAACTTCATTTTCACCAGATTTCTCAAAAACTTGGAAGCGTGATTTTACATTCAGACTGTTCAATTCCTCAAGACCAAGATCTGGTTTGTCACTCGCTAAAAACAAAGATAAATAGTAATATAACAAAACAATAATGTTATCAAAAAACAGGCTTTACTTCCATTAATTAAAAAAGCTCAACATTTAATTAAATTATTTTTTTTTTTTTTCAAACCCTTACTAATCAAATCAAATGGGATTAAAGGCAATACAAATGCATATTTAAAAAAATTCCTAACATAACCTAAAGTTAACTAATTTGTGCACATACATTAATAACTTGCCAAAAAATTATATATCTTGATTGAGAAAAAAAAATTTTATAATAAAATATAAAAATTATATATAAAAATCCTATTTCCACAAATCCATAAATGAATATTTATAATTAAAATAAGATTTTTTCAGTCACATTTTGTAATAAATAAAGCCACAATATTTATTATTGTGAGTAATTTTGTTAATACATTCTTCAAATGTAATTAAACCTATTAGTTTACAATAAGTAGCAGTGTATTAATTTTTAAAGAAAAGGAAAACTAAATCAAAGTAATATAAAAATTTGCATGCATAAACAACTATAAATCTGTGGTTTCTTGATTATAAAAACAGATTTTAATAAAAATAAACTATCCACCTAAAAAAGCTAATTTAACAAAAGAAAATTTTAGCAAATAGATTGTGAAATATGCTCAGATTTTAATTAAAATGTGTATATATATATATATATATATATATATATACGATGATAATAAAATGCTGCAAAAGATTATTATCAAAGAAATAATATTAGATTACAAAATATGAATCTGAAAGTATTAAATTTTTACATACACATTATAAAAAACTGGAAAAAACAGCACAAACAAAAATTAACAGAATAAAAAAAAAAGAAATCAACAACACAATGTTGGCATGCAAACTATGTGAAGTAGCAACTATATTAAAAGAGAATTCTGTCAGCTCCAGACACTGAAATTTGATCCTTCAAAGTAGACAAGGACATTGAATCACTCAAGTGAAACAAGTTTAGAAATATGAACTGCATAACACCCTTGACTTCCAAGCAGAAATAATAACAATAAAAAACATTGCTTTCTCTATAAAATTAACAGAATTTTTAATTAAATTAAAAAAAATAATTTGAAATTAAAATAAAAAACAAAATATGTTCAAGGACCAACACAAGATTTTTGAAAAGCATATTCGTAAATATTTTAAAAGTATCTGTGCCTCTTAATAATATCAATTAACATAGGTAAATATCCTTCAAATTATTTTATCATTGTTTATAATTTCCCTAAAAATCACATTCAGCATTAACATATGAATACTTATACACAATAAAACTCTTAAAATAGATATTTATAGTTTGGCTAATAAAATTAATTCATATAACAAACCAAAAATTAGAGCTTATATATATATATATATATATATGACATTTAAATAAAAAAGATTTATAAGGTATTTTTTTTCTCTTGTAAAAATGACAATTTGAAAAATATAACAATCCTAAAAAAGTATTTAAAATATCAACTTTCACTGTTATTCCTTAAGATCGGTCAGTCATTTAACAACTTTAGATAATGAACAAAAAATTGTGATCAAGAAATTATTATGATTATGATTATGATCAAGGGAGAATTAAAGTTCGCACATAGCAATACAAAATACTGTAGATAAAAATCTCTTAAAAATAGTCATGAAATTAATAATCAATACTCATGGATTAGTTATAAACGCTTACCAAAATATATTGGTAAGCGTTTATAACTAGTATAGGAGTACTAAGTATTGTGTTGTAAAACCCAGTTAAAATTAAATATCTCTATAAAAAAAACTCTAACTGTTATTCAGTGACCAGCAACAGCAAAGTACAAATTCCACTTCTCCTATCTCTAAAAAGAAGTGATGGGCATTAATGACTTTCATCTGGAAGATACTGGGTTTAAATCAGTCAGCTGTGCATTTTTTCACTCACATTTTTCTTATCAAGGAAAATTTTTTTCTTGTCTTTTAAAATTAATTTAAAGGAAAATTTCAGATATTATCTTGATTAAGGACTACTGTTGCTGAAGTGACTTTACATGACTGAAAACATTTTTTTGTTAATATTTTAGCATACATTTTACAAAATGTTAATTATTAATAAAATATTACAGGCTTTAAAATACAATATGATTCTTTAAAAGATATTTACAAAACTATAGAAGTTGAAACTAAAGTGCCTTCTTTTGCTAGCAACAGAGCAAGATAAACAAAAACCTATAAATAAATAAACGAGTAACAATAAACTTCTCACAATCTTTTTTTTAATTTGAAAATAAAATTGAAGCATCATAAATAAAATTGAAAATAAGAAAAGCAACAAAGTTTTACTACTTAGCCTACAGTTACAAAGTATACAAATACCAGCTTTTTTATTGACAATTATACATTATTGATACTTCATGATTTATTAAAAAAAAAATATTCCAACATTTAAACTACATAATAGTGCAGCTTTACAGTTAATTAAAACTTAAAAGTTCATATTCCAGAAGTTCTTAATTTAGTTTCAAAAGTTCTTATTTAGTTCTTCAGTATATATTTATACAGAAAACTTGCCATTTTAATACTTAATACTTGTAAACAACACATACTGACAGATAAACTAAAATAATCAATTAACACCTTTTTTTCTATCTGTTAATTTAACAAAAGCTATACAAATCCATGAAGGAAATAGGGATTTTACCACTGTCAGATACATTTGTTAACAGCTACTATATGTGTTCTGTATCACTCAGTACACAGTAAAACTTATGTTCATTACAATGTTAAAACAGTTCACTATTTTTTTTTTCAATGTAAAAAAATCTGTGTGTTTAACATTTATTTAAAAAAACAAATGCTGTGTATTCCAAAAAAAGAATGGATGGATTAGCATTTGCTCGATTTATTAATGCAATGTATAAATGTATTTGTACCAAAGGTAGAAAAACTTAGCAATACATCAATTGACTGATAAATATCTAAGTATAAAATCTGAGTAATCACAAATCTTTCATCAATGTTTAAATAATAATGAACAATAATCATGGTCTTTTTTATTATTCTTCAGCCTAAATAAAAGTAAAATTAATAATTATATTGGTTTGATTATGGTTATATATTCATTTTAATAAACCTCCTAAAAAAAATCATTAGAAAAATTTAAGTAATTACCCATGCTGTGTAGGAAATAATCACTTTTTATTTTTAAAAACAAAAACAACTATAAATGATTATTATTATATTTCTCAATAATAATGTCACATACTTATAACAAAATGCACAGTCAGCTATAACATCAATGGAATTCCTAACACTATCATAAACTACAGTCAAATTATTTAATTAAATGAATAATATTTAAACATTAAATCAGATGATTCATCACGTTTCCTTTTTTATTTTCTAACAGCATTCTATTTTTTAAACAGAACTATTTAGGAAAAATAAGAAACTATACAAATTAAATAAAAAAAATAGTCCAAATTATAATAAAGACTTGAAAAACTTAACTTGGCAAATGAAGATGTAAAATTGTCTGTTTGTACACTGTATAAAGTTTATTTAAAAATAAATATGGTTAACCACTCATGACAGAAAAATATAATTTGTGGTTTAATTTATCATTTTATAAAAATAAATTTACAAAGATAAGAAGTGCTACATGTCATCAAAACAATACCAGCTATTGGTAAAGTTAACTATTTTATAATCAAACTTAAATTATTAAAAAAACATTCTGAAATGTAGATATATCAAATGGTAATAGGAACATTCAAAATTACATTTCGTTATATATTATATTTTATCTTTCTTGATGAGAAAACATGAGCCTAATCATCAGAACATTATGGACAAATGAGTTTGTATTTCTACGATTTAACAACGTATTGTGGTAGGGTATAAATAAGGAAAAAACATACCACAATAAAACAAAAAAAATTTTTGATGCGTGTTTATACTCATGAACAGTTAAAAGGAAATTGTTGTGGTAAATTTTGTTTATAAATTAGGAAAATAAATTTCTACATTAAAAGCATTATGAACAATTTAAAAATTCATTAACTGTAATTTACATGATCTTTATTCATTAAAAAAAACTTCAATTCAGTAAAAGGTTAATTGAATGTGATATATGCTTTTCTATATTTTATAATACAATTCTTTATGACTGAACATTAATAAATGACCAACTAGTCAAAATATGATATATTACAATATGTACATTACATAAACATTCAATTTATCATAATTTTCATCAGAGGCTTATTATCACTGCATCCCTAATAAATTTCATTAATCTATATTGTTATAAGCATATTAAATGTCTACACATTTTATATTTTTATGAAAAATATTTTTAAGTAATAAATTACGACCTTTATTTCACAGTTTTATAAACAAGGCATAATTCAGGGTAACAAGAAATATGGTGTTTGTAATTTATGTTTCATTTACTTGCAATAATAAGAAAACCATCAACTATGTATGCTGATTTACCACAGCAATAGCTTCCTACATCACTGTTGCATAACCTACAAAAATAATCAGCACTAATTGGCTGGCAGTCAACATAACAGTTACTAGCCAACATGTTACCAACTACAAAGTCATTTTAAAAGATTTTTTTCAGTTATAGATTATAATGTAGCACCTAATCATATTCACTTTTCTGGGACAGGTATCTCAGTTAAAATAAACCACAAATCTTTTTCACTCTTTTCCCAGTTCAACCAATATTTCTTACCTGTACTGGCTAAATGATTACAATCTGGTACATACAATACTTTAATTGAATATACAAACAGTTATTCTGCTTTTACAGACCTATACTGTCAGCCTAATCCAAAAGGGCATATACAGGATCATCAAAAACAGTTACAACAATAAAAAAATATCTCTCCCTGTGAAATTGAGAAAAGTATTAACTGGAACTGCAAAATTGGAATTTCATCAAGTTTTACTAGATGTGACTGGCCATGACCTTGAGCTGATGTCCACAAGATGTCCACAATGACACAACAGACAAAGTAAAATGCTTAATAACATTGACGAAGATGAAACGCTTTTAAAACATGTTATGTTTACGGATGAAGCTACTTCCCATGTCAGTGGTTGTGTCAACCGGCATAATTGTAAGATATGGGGATCTCAGCAACCCAATGAGATTATTGAGTATGATGTCCAATCATGTGATTGGCCCATTTTTTTTCCATGAGCCCACTATAATAGGGAATTTTATTTTTTAGACATGCTACATCTGAACGTTTTCCTGCAAGTTAACCAAATTGAACAAGTAATGTTGCTGTAATGTTTCAACAAGATGGTGTACACCTCCACACTTTAGCTTAGGCATTTGATGTACTATCAATGAAAGATTCCCTTATCGTTATGCTGAAAACATTGTCTTCAGTAAAAAATCAGGGATGTGCAACATTTAAGATGACTGATCACCGCTGCAATTGCCGCAGTTATGCCTATAATGATCAGTCGATTATTAGCTGGATGTTTTAGCTTATATTGAAATACTATAAGGTATGTAAAAAAAAAAACTTTTTGAGTTATTTTTTGTATAAACATACCAGGTGTATAAATATGAAACCGGAGTTTTTGTATAGAAAATACGCGTTTATTGTATGAAAATGATAAATATTTTATTCAAAATATTGTCCATTGCTAGTTATACATTTTTCCCATCTCTCTGACAATTTATGAATGCCACGCCAAAACAACTGTTGTTCTTTTGAGGCAAACCAGTCATCGAGCCATTTTCGTACATTTTCATAAGACTGAAGTGCTGCTCAACAAGTACATGTCCCATTGATGCAAATAAATAGTAGTCTGATGGGAGCCAAGTCTGGTGAGTAAACCGCAATGCTTGATTCAAACCAATCTTTGTTGTTGGTAGCGTTGAGTATTCATAACAGTTTCGCCAGGTTTTAGCAGCTCATAATAGATCACACCTTTCTGATCCCACCTAACACAGAGCATTGTCTTCTTTCCGTAGCGAATTGGCCTCGAAATCGATGTCGATGTTTTGCTTGGAGTTACCCACAATTTTTACGCTTTAAAAATACATCCACTTTACTCTCAAAATATATCCACTTTTCATCACCTGTCACAATTCAATGAAGAAATGACGACTTTCTTTAGTACCTGGCAAGCAGCATTTCGCAAGTGGTTTTTTGGTTTTCTTGCTGACTTTTATTCAGTTCATGTGATACCCATTTTCCCATCTTCTGGATCCTTCCCATGGCTTTCAAACATGTGGTGACGGCTTCTCATGTTAAATTTAATTGATCGGTGAGTTGTTGCATTTGAGCATCATCCTCATCAAGCAATGCTTGTTTAATTCACTGTCTTCAAACTTTTTCGGTGGTCTTCCATGTTCTTTGTTTCTCACGTCTAAAATTGCCACTTTAAATTTTTTTAAACCACTCAAAGCACTGTGATTTACCAAGAACATGCTCACTGTAAGCTTCAACACGCATTCGATGCGATTCTGCAACAGTTTTCTTTAAATGGTAACAGAACATCAATGCTGTCTGTAAATCATAGTTTGTAGTTACAAAACTAGACTTGTACAAAGCTAATTAAAACTATGCTGTTGTATGAAAATCTTATTGTTTCTGTCAAATAAAGAAAATGGTGCCAATGATGAGGTTGATGGTAACTACTAACAGCTAGGGCCATCTATGGGCAAATTCTGGTTTCATATTTACACACCTAATATTTCAATCTTATCTTAAATAATAATTTACTAAACAAAAGTTTTCTTAAAAATTTTTATTTGAGATTAAATTAATTGAATTAATAGATTAATTGAATTTTTATTTAACATTTTTAGATTGTTGACTAAATTCAGTTCTCAAACATTTACACTGTTGGAATTTGTTTATTACAAACTCTGCAAATAATGAAATTAACTAAAATTGATTTCTAGTGTTTCAAAATTCAATTCTTTCAAATTTATTTTATAAATAAACAAATATTTAGTAAAATAAGAAGTTTTTATAAATATTTTTTTTTGAGTCTGCAAGCCACAAAAACCCTTGAGGCAGGTCACAACATGCAACCTGTGAGACCCATATAAACTAACATTTAGAATTGAAAATATTTTTAAACACTGAGAACAATGTGAAGCAATTTGCAATACAATTTTCAGTTATTAAGACAACATATTGAAGAAAAATTATTAAAATAAAATATAATTTATATATTATAAATATATATATTAAAAAAAGTAATTGTTTATCAGGGTAGTTTACAACAGTAATATCAGTATATAACAGTGAAAGCACAAAATATTAACAGCAAACTGAAAATAAAATATATAAAAACAAGGTAGGAGGTAGGAGTTTTACCTCGTAAACATGCTTTTAAAATTGTTTTCACAAAAGTAGATACTTGCACGTATATTTATCATAAGCACAAATAAAATACTAAAACATGAGAAGCACAAAATAATATGAACATGCACATTAAATAAATCATTTTAATAATTTTTTGATAAGTAAACCTAATGGATTTTAAAAGCACAGTTTATAAAAAATATTTACAGTAAAAAATGTTAGCTCACAAAAAGTAATACCTGAAAATTAATAAAATTTCAAGTTAATAAGGCAAAAACACACTCATTATTCAGAAATAAATGATTTTTTAATCTGTTAGCTTTTTTTTTTAAAGAGCTTTAAAAAGACTTCATAAGAATAATACCTCGCACCACATCTGGTGGTAACTCCACAGGTTGATTTTCTCGAATAATCATTTCTGGTTTTCTCCGCCGCACTAGTTAACAAATTATTAAATTTATCTACCATAATTTACTTCAATTTTTAGTAATTTATGAAAAATAAACTGATTAATTGTGAATTTAGTTAAAATATTAAAAAACGGTTTTGCTGGATTTTTTTTAATGCTCAGCCTACGTATACATTCAGCCATTATACTGGAATGCAGTCTTCTAAATTTTAAGAAAATAGACAACTAACTAACTAGAATAAAATATAATTTCCTCATAAAAATTTTGCCAATTATCAAATACTTATGATTATAAAAATTTACATTAGTCAATTTGTATAATACAATTCCTATATTATATGTTAGTTTTGGTGTGAAAACCAAACTTCCAGTAAATTTTTGCTACTTAGGCAAACAATTTTCTAAATAAAAAGATGTAAAAATGTATTTGTATTTTTTTATATACTTGAAATTAATGGCTGAACTATTATAATGGATCTACTCACTATTATAGAAATTGGATTTTACATTCTGTTAAATATATAACTAACATTTCCATACAAATTAGAAATTTCCAGCAAAAACTTATCAAACTCAATTACAATTTTTATCATTTATCATTAGTCATCTATTGTTAGTATTATTCTTATATTTAATGATAAAAAAAAATGTTTATAGAAATATATTTGAATATCCAAATTTTGTTTTACTCATTGCTTTTATTAACATTTTACAACATATAAAAATGGGAATTCAAAATTCTTATAATATGGCAGAATATTCACTTTTTAAAAAGCACAAAATAAAAAACCAAAATAGAGTAACTAGAAGTAATAATTGTCAGTAACGATAGTAAAAAAGAAATAATAGATCAGAAAAATTAGAAATTATTAAATTTACAAATTTAAGTTTAATCATAAAATTTCAACCATCAATTAGTCTAAAATAAGTATAATTAAAATATGTTGATGCCACATTAAGATGATTCATACTGTTGTTGATTATAGTTATTTTACAGATACAACCCCAGATCTGAAAATATAAAATTTATACTCTGTCTATGACCAGATACTGAATTGGTAAGATGAAAACACTTTTTTCAAAACATCTTTTTTTTTAATATTAAATGTTACTATTACTAGATTATAAATAATAACAATAATAAAAATTAAAACTAAAGATACCCAAGGGATCAAAGACACATCACCAGTGGTGATTCTGTTTTTATTCTATTTATGAGATTTATTAATTAATAAAGATATTTATTTATTATCAGCAAAATAAAGTAGGTGCTGTATTTGTACATGTGCATTTATTTTTAAAAATTTGCAAATTATTTGCACTGCACACAGTTTTCACATAATAATAACAAGTATACATTTCACAGTTTAAGACTAGTTTTGCTGCTTTTCTCAAACCATCTTCTGGAGGACTGAAGGAATTTTATCTTTCTTAAGTTTACTGGGTTTTTTGTTTTATTTAAGTGTTGTATTTATTTTTACATGCAGTTAAGTACCATTAAAATAGATACAGCAGAAATAATTATAGTTTTGAACGAATCTTATTATTAAATGCAAGTATTTTTACTCGTAACTGGGAATATCATATATACTGTAAATCTAATGACTGGTTTGGTCAATGTATTTTTATCACATGTCTTTTTATGTTAATCTTATAAATAAATAAAAGAAGCTCAGTAATAAACTTAGAAGATGCTTGCTAATACAAAAAAAATCCTTCAGACACCATAAGGCTTAATATCACCAAAAGATATAACTGAAGTTCTACATGTATTATACAGAGTTATCATAAAAGAATGGTGCGGTTTCAGTAATTCATAGGAAGATTGTAGGGAAATTTCTAGATGTTGTATTGGTATCCCTGAAAGCCTCCAACCCAAAAGTTTGTTTATCAGCAGTTGTAACCACAATGTCAGTTCTTGTATTGTTGTTGCGGTGAGTTTAGTGAGTTACTATGTTCTCGGATAAAGACAAAGCAAAGTGTGTTTTATTGATGGCTGAATTAAAATCCGTAATTTTAGTTTAACATGCGTTTCAACGTGAATTCGGAAGAGATCCACCACACAAAAATAACATAACACGTTGGTTCAAACGATTCGAAGAAACTGGATCGGTTAAGAAACAGAAATCAACCGGCAGACCAAGTGTACCAGACGAAATGGTTGAACTAATTAGACAATCGGCAATTAGTAGTCCTGGGAAGTCCATCCCCCGTCGAAGCGTCGAATTAGGTATTCCAAAATCAACAGTTTTACATAAAAAACTGAAATTACACGCTTATAAAATCCAGATACTGCAGGAATTGAAACCCGATGATGGTGTAGAACGTTACAATTTCGCTGTTGAAATGTTGGACAGAATAAGTGAAAACGTATCATTTCTAATGATATAATTTTTACAGACGAAGCTACATTCCATGTGAATGAATGTGTTAACAGACACAATTCACGAATATGGGGCTCTGAAAACCCACACGCAATTATTGAGAAACAACGCAATTCGCCTAAAGTTAATGTTTGGTGTGGTGTGGTGTGATGAAAAATTGTGTAATAGGGCCTTTCTTCTTTGCTGAAAAAACAATTAATGGAGTTGTGTTTCTTGACATATTAACCAATTATTGCTTTTCTCAGCTGGATGAAGAAGTTGCTTTCCTCATCAACTTCATTTCCAACAAGATGGTGCCTCCCCGCACTTCAATGCATTGGTCACAGATGCTTTGAACAAAAAATTTGGAGATCGATGGATAGGCCGGCAAGGACCCATACTTTAGCCTCCAAGGAGTCCAGACCTGACACCTTGCGATTTTTTCTTGTAGGAGTACATCAAAAGCGTTGTTTATAAACAAAAAATTCATGACCTAAACCACTTAAAAAAAAGGATTAACGAAGCAATGACAACCATAAATGAAGAATGTTAACTAATGTTTGGAGAGAAGTTGAGTATCATTTGGACATTTGTCGAGCGACTAAGGGCCCACATATTGAAATTTATTAATTATGTAAAAAAATGTGAGATGACAAATTTAAAAAATAAAAAACAAACTGTAAGTAATTCTGTTTTAATTTAAACAATGTTCAAAACCGCACCATTATTTTATGATAATCCTGTATATTAAATTATTAATGTGAAATATGTTTCCATTAATACATTTTATTGCTTTAAAATATGTGCAATTTCTACTTACTGTGTTTTTTAATTACTAAACATTAAACATTGAATTATGGATAAAGAATGATGATTTTTACAATTTGATCAATCAGG
Organism: Lycorma delicatula; assembly: GCF_047948215.1. Lineage (NCBI taxonomy): Eukaryota > Metazoa > Arthropoda > Insecta > Hemiptera > Fulgoridae > Lycorma > Lycorma delicatula. The sequence goes on along the minus strand of NC_134462.1, from coordinate 132,905,751 downwards.
ATTTCCTTCCTATCATTACCAGATATCATCAAAGCTGTATATATACATATTTATTCATAAAATAACATGAAATTGCATCAAATTCCACTTTAGAATAAATAAATATATAAAGTAGACAATAAAAGAAATATAACTTTCACCTTGGAAAGAATACTACATTAAGAAATAAAACTGTTATTTTATGATTACTATTTTCTTTTGAAAAAGAATACCACTCAAACCCACATATCAAGAAACAGTAAAGTATTCCATGCACATAAAACATATACTGCACATTAATATACATACACCAGTTATACATTTAAAGGAAAAAATGTACCACAGAGATAGCTTAGTAGATGTACGAAAACCAGAATAAACAATACACCCGAGTAGTAACTTTAGAAGAAATTTTTACAACAAATACATACATACCCCAGTTATAACTAAAGATAATGCTTTGAGAACAAAGTTGGTGCTGTACATAAAAAAGTAAAACAGAACCAAAGAAATTTTGATTACAGTTTTAAAATTTAGTTAAAAGATATGTTTGCAAGATCAAAATGATACAAAATTCAAGCAAAAACAAGAAAAACTTAACAAAACCCCAAAAAAATGTTAAGCCACTTGACAACTTAATCTCAATTAATTACTCTCAATATATACAATTATAAAATCACATTAACTAGTAGTAAAAAATCTTTTTCTTTGTCCAAAACATAGAAAAAAATAGCAAATTAAGAAGGCAAAAATACATCGCATTTGAAAAACATGATTTATTAAGTTTTTGATGTGATTTATTTATATTAAATTATATTTTTCTATTTCAAGACACCAGTATAATAAAAATTCATTTGACATTAATTTAAACAGTATCAAACATTCAAAAACGTTGGATAAAGGAAAATAAATAAAGCCAAACCCTTTGTAATTATTAATATCTCATATCTCATTGAATCTAAACAATCCAACATGGAACATGTTACCACAACAGATGAAATGAACAGATTGAAAGGGTAAAATATTAAATAAAGGATAAATACAATGTTTGCAGTGAATTTATTGTAATCTAATTATAGAATGTTTTCATTATTACCTACAAAAAAAAATTCTGTAAAAGGGAAAATTCTGTAACACTTTTTGAATAGTATTCTTTCACAATCCCACAATTCATTCAAAATATAACATTTGATTGGCAGGTACTATATCCTTTATATGACTGTACTAGGCATGATAAATACTGCTTACTACATCACAGAGAACGTTTAAAATTATTAATAACGCAGAAGTTTTGTAAAACCCATTAAAACAAACTTTCAGAAAGAGACAAAATTTTCTACCACCAAATATTTATATATTTTATCTTTTACAGCCGCAAAGGATCAGTTACTTTTTCATACGTTTGGATCTCAGAGCACTTTCTGATGCTGAAATGCTCATTTTGAGAGTTTCTTTCTTGTGTGAACCATTGTATCAGTCCTTGATTTTTTTTGTTTAATTTTATCTTGTCTGTGGTGTCTTCTGGTGAAAGGTCAATTTCCTTCAGACCCTCTCTTATTTCTCTGATCAATCTGCAACCTATCTTGGTAGTTTTTAAGTGAAGACTACTGTACTAGCTATTACAGAAGTATTGAATCTTGCATTCTCATGACGTGTCCAAAGAATCCTAGTTTCTTTTTAGACATGTTATCAATGATGGATTCTAACTCTACACACAACTTTGTTGGGTACGGTCCATTACTGCCTATCATTATGGTACTTTTTGTTAATGCAGGTTCTTCCAATTCCTCTTTCGATTTTCTGGAGTCTGTCAGTCTTTGTTCGTTCAGATAGAAGAATATTTCTGTTGCATACGTGGCTTCTGGTTTTATAATTATGTTGTAGTGTCTTCTTTTTGCATCTATGAATAAACATTTTTACTGTAGGTGTACCAAGTTAATTTTTGTGTTTGTTCTTGTTTGAATTGAGGGTTCTTTGTTTAGGTCATTTCATTATTATTTCTCAGAGGTATTTAAATTGGTTACTATTTTAACTTTATTACTGTTTATGATTACTTGTTTTAATTGTGTTGGTTTTTGAGACATAATTTTTGTCTTTTCAAATGATATTTTGACGCCAATTATATTTGCAATGTTTTGAAGTTCTAATATCTGTGTTTTAGCTTCATCATTGTAGTTTGCTAGCAGTCCCAGGTTTTTGGTGAAACCAAGGCAGTGTTTTGATTTTTTGGCCTATTTTTCAAAGGTCTGATCTTCTCCCACCACTTTCTAATTCTTCATCTCACCCAGTGCTTGGTAGATAACTTCTATTGTGGGAGGGTTGATGTTTTCTGGTGGTGGTATTATTGGGTGCTGGTGTCAAAGTTTCGGAATTCTGTCAGTTCTTTGCAACTAGGAGTTTGTTAAAATATTTAGCTTCGATTTCTGCATTTGTCTTTATTTATTTTCCTTATGGTTCAGGTGGTTTCTTTTCTCTGTTTTACTAGATTTTGGAAGGATTTTTCTGATTTTTAGGATAGGTGAAATAGCAATGTTTGATTGTCCCTTCTTCACTGTTCAGTCACATTCGCTGTTCCACCATTGATGCTTTATACAGGGTTCTATTCTAGATATTCTGAGTATAACTGCAACTGTATTTTTTCTGTTATCTATATTTCTTTTAGTTTTAGGAGCTTGGTTTTGTTGCGTCCTTCGGGAGTGAATTTAACTTTAATTTTGACTACATAGTGATCTGAGCCTGTGTTTATTTGAATGAGTTTTATGTTGTAGATCTCTTTGTAGTGGGGTGTTTGTCCATGAAGACATAAACTAGTTGTCATTCTCCCTTATAGCTATGGGGGTTTTTCAGGTTGAGGTTTCGCTTAAAAAATGTGAATTTCAGGATTAGGTTGTGGTTTTCTACAGAGATCGATGAGTCTGTTCATTTGCAGTTGTTCTCTTTTGGTCAGGCAATTTTCCAAAGATGTCACAGTATCTTCTTTCTCAGCCTAGTTGAGCATTGTATTCTCCACTAGTTTAGCATAATTTTTAGGGAAGTTCTTTACAGTCTGGTTAAATTGGTCACAAAACTTTTCTGTTTCTTTATGGTCTTTTGGAGATTTGTTTTTGTTATTGTGGGGCATGGGTGTTTATTACAGTGTACATCTACATGCTTTTAGGGTGAGTGTTGAGATTTGAGGGGATTGTGACTTCTAATACTTCTTGGGAATTCTAATTCTGGTACAGACATTACAATTTTAAGGCTGACCAAAAAGCCTGTTCCAAACTGTGGGACACTTTTCATTACTCTCTTTCCAGGTATACCTTTGTAGAGCCTAAATCCTTAAGATTCCATGGCGTCCTAATTGGTGTTTCTTATTTCTTACAATCCCATGATGAGAATTTTTTGTTGGTCCATTAGGTGTTTTTTTTTAGTTTACCAGTCTACATGAGTGAGTTTATATTGTGTGTGGGAATGTAGGCGATTTGCTTCACTTTGATTTTGGATTTTGTGTTGTCCTTGTTCATGTGTGTGGTATTAGGACATTCCAATGCTTCTGATCACATGTTACTTCTAAGTGGCAGCCCACCATATTCGAGTGCTGCCTTCTCTGAACTCTGGTGTTGCTTGGTTCAGCTGGTGGAGCTTAAAAAGACCTTTCATGGTTGACTGCCAAAGGGGGGACGACTAGGTCCCAGATTACAACTCCAGATGTGATCCAGTAAGGTAACAGTGGGATATGACTTTATGATAGATGAAATTGTGAAGTAAGTTTAGATTGAGTTCACCGGACAAATTTCTCCTATTTGTTCCATTTATCTAGGTGTACCTCATGGTATATAAAATTAATTAATTTACATAATAGTGAAAATAACTCACCTGGTTCATCTTCATTGTTATCAACAACTGCCTTTGGTTTGAATAATTCTCTGAAATGTGGTTTACAATACAACTGGCCTTCATGACTGCTATAGATATCCAACCTAAAAATGTTATCACTTCAATTAAAATTACACAAAATTGCATCATATTATATTATCAATTATAGGAACTACCAGTTTTGATTCTAATTTCATTAAAATTCATATTATTCATTATAATTCACACTAATTTGTGATTTAAACATTCATATTAGCTAAACAGAAAATGAAAAATTTTTATAGAAACTTACGTCAACTGCTTGTTGCATTCTTTACAACGAAAACAATTCTTGTGCCAAACACATCTTTCAGCTTTAATTTGTTCCATAGCAAAAACAGTCTTTCCACAAGATTTGCATGATGGATTGACACCAGGGTTAAGTGATTCAGTACTACCCTGAAAATAAAACCAAAGAACTCAGTTAAAATATTTATTATTATATATTATTAAAGATGAAATAAATGTTTCCACAGAAATTTAGATAAAATAAAATTTACAGCAATACCCTGACAGAACAATTCGTTATGTTCAAGCATTACAAACATATGACTACAGATGAGGCAGCAGCAGCAGCAGGCAACTTTTGTTTCATTTATGCTTTATTCTTGATTTGTAAACATCTGTAATTTTCTTCAGTCACTTTTTATCTATTGTTTTAACTGCTATACTTATTAAACATTAAACATACAAACATCCAACACTTAATTTCTAACTTCAGTGATCTATGGTAATTAATATATAATGGATCTGGTCAGCGACTTTTTTATTTTACACTGCTCAATTTTTAGGATGAATGTTTTCTCAACAATACAGGTATTTTGAAAACAAGAGTAAAACTTTGTGACAAAGACAGCAAATTAGAAGAACAATATAAAATATATATCCAGTAAAAGCACTAAACCATAATGATATGTAACAAAATAAGCACTTCATAATGTCACTGAAAACTTTTGACACTTCTTTTATAGTACATAGAATACAAAAATATAAACAGGATTCAATAACAGAACAATAATCTCCTTTTCAGTTTACAGTCTTGCCCAGGATCAAAACAGTAATTAAGAATAATTATTAAGCTCTTAAATGATAAAATGTGTGTGCTTTTTTTCATTTAAAAACAGTATTTTTTGACAATATTAAACATAATTAAGAAAAACTGTATATTACACAAACCTAACTGGAACTGAGCGACCAACTATATATCAGTAATATACAATTGAGAGCTACTTATATTTTTCGACATTCTTACTTACAAACAAACCACACACACACACACACACACACACACACACACACACACACACACACACACACACACACACACAGAGAGAGAGAGAGAGAGAGAGAGAGAGAGAGAGAGAGAGAGAGAGAGAGAGAGAGAGAGAGAGAGAGAGAGAGAGAGAGAGAGACACACACACACACACACACACACACACACACACACACATGCGCGCGCACATACAAAGTCTGTTGAGAAAATAACCGAACATTTTTAATTACGCACCAACTAAGATATTTAGTGATGTGCAGTTGGCAGCATTGTGTTTCGCATAACCTCCTCTGTAACCACATGTTCTTGGATTGTTGGTATCTTGTTAAATTTTCTTGTTATTGTTATAAGAGTGCAATATGTGTCAAGTGTTATTAGCAATTTTTGTAATGTGCAATTTTTACAACGTAAAGTAAGAATAGGAGCAACAATACAACATAAAATTTTGCATGAAACTGGAAAAAACTTTCACAGAAACATTTCAACTTTTCGAAAAAGTTTACAGAAATGATGATCTAGACCGTATACAATGTTACGGTCTTCGATTTAAAAGTGGTTGTCAGTCAACTGATGACCATCAATCAGGAAGGCCTTCGACAAACCGACACCCACATTTAGAAAATCAACAATCTGGTGCATGCATATCGCCAATTGACTTGTCAGAGAATTTGCAGAAGAAGTTGGCATCTCAATTGGATCATGTCACGACATTTTGACTGAAAATTGAATACACAGAGTTGTATTTTAACACAACACAGAAAACATGTTTTCTAATTTTCACAACATTTTGCAATAACATTCTTCTTATTAAAAAAATATTATATGTGTTAGATCATAATTTTTTTTTATTTTAACAGGCATCCATTAAAAACTGCTACCAGTATAACTTTTGGAAAAAATCATAGAATCACTGTATGGTGAATTTGTAGTACACCTTAATTTAAAAGTTTAAACTTTTTCAGTTGTATACAAGTACAAATTAGAGAACACTTACTTTTTTATGTCAATCAAAATATTTTCAGGCTCAAGCCTATCTTCAGTGGCATTTTTTATTTTAATAAATTCTTTGTTTACATTCACACAATTTAACTTTTTACATTTTATTTTGTAAAAATTGTTTGTTAATCAAATTTAAAACATTTAAAAAATTTCAGTCAAGAGAATAAAAAAGTATTGCAATAACTATTAATTTATCAATATCTTATCATTGTATGCAAATAAATAATTTTAATAAGAATGTCCCCATCAAATTCTGTTTGCATCCTTGATCCCAAAAATGAATATTTTTAAAATCATGATAAATACAGCAATAAATACATAAACGATATACAGGAATTGCATAATGAAAAAAATAGTATAAAAATATAGTTATAAAAAATGGATATCGTACATCATTAATTGATAATATATATAAAAAATATAATTCAGAATTTTTCAATAACACAAACATTACTATATCATTAATACCCACAAATAAAAATAAAAATAGTGAAACTATTTAAATAAAATACTCCTACACAAATAAAATTATAGAAAACCTGATTGATGCACATAATAAAAAAAATATAACCTGCTTATAGGCCTGATAACCATATAATAAAACATTTAAAATATTATAATAAAAAAGTAAAAAATAAATATGATTCTTTCAGTATTTATAAAATAAAATGCAACAATTTCAAAAATATATAGATATATATTAATAAAACGAATAGGTCCTTTAAAATACATTTAATGAACATTTTAGATCATTTAAAAATAGAAAAATGGGTTTCTCAAATATAGCAGACTGTTAAATAAATAATATAACTAGCTTAGAAGATAATTTAGAAATAGATGTAAATTGAACATGAAAATAGTAATAAAAAATTAGAAACAAATTCAGCCTTATAAATCTGCAAACAGAATTTGATGGGGGACATTCATATTAAAATTATTTAAATTGGCAAACAATAAGATATTCATAAATTAATAGTTATTGCAATACTTTTTCATTTTCTTGACTGAACAAATAACTTTTACAAAATACAATGTAAAAAGCTAAAATTAATATGTAAATGCGAACACAGAAGAATTTATTAAAATAAAAAATATCAAATGTCATATCAAAAAAATAAGATGGGCTGGGCTTGGGCCTTTTTTATGTTCATTTTCATGAACATAAAAAAGCAAAGATAAGAGTGTTCTCTAATTCTGTACTTAGCAAAGGCTGAAAAAAACTATATATATATATCAATAGCGCTTTCAAGGAATTCTTAACCATCAGTTGATTAAAATTAAAATTCCAAAATTACACATTAAAGGTTTTTACATATATACAATTTTTTTTTTGTCTTCAGTCATTTCACTGGATTGATGCAGCTCTCCAAAATTCCCTACCTGGTGCTATTTCATTTTGGTATACCCCCTACATCCACATCATTTGTTTTACATACTCCAAACATTGCCGCCTGCACAATTTTTTCCTTCTACCTGTCCCTCCAATATTAAAGTGACTATTCCAGGATGCCTTAATATGTGGCCTATAACTCTACCTCTTTTTTTAACTATGTTTTCCAAATGCTTCTTTCTTCAATTTTCCGCTGCACCTCTTCATTTGTCACTTCATCCACCCATCTGATTTTTAACATTCTCCTATAGCACTACATTTCTAAAGCTTCTAATCTTTTCTTCTCAGGTACTCCAATCTTCCAAGTTTCACTTCCATATAAAGCTACGCTCCAAACATATACTTTCAAAATTCTTTTCCTGACAAATTAATTTTTGATGTAAACAAATTATATTTCTGACTGAAGGCTTGTTTCATCTGTGCTATTCGGCATTTTATATCGCTCCTGCTTCATCCATCTTTAGTAATTCTACTTCCAAAATAATGAAATTCTTCTACCTCCACAATCCTTTCTCTTCCTATTTTTACATTCACTGGTCCATTTTCGTTATTTCTACTGCATTTCATCACTTTTGTTTTGTTCTATATACATATGTGTAGTGAAATAATTAATGTAAACATGTTTTAAAAAATTTTAATTTTGACTACACATATTTTATAAATGTAATAAATTTGATATTTTAATGTGTACCTTTGAAATTTAAATATTAACCAACTGATGAGGAATTCCTTGAAAGCACTATTGATACATAAGAGGTAATAAAAATGAAAAAATAAGGTAGAGCTCTTATTTGGTTTTTTACTGTGGTAGATTGCTGTTTTTGGATTTGTATATATATATTTTTTTTTTAAAGATATGCTATCTGAGAATTTAGATGCTTCCAAATTGAACAAAAAAAAATGTGGCTATGATTTATATTAAAAAATAAGTCTAATAAAGAAATTCCTCACTTGAGAAGGATGTGTTGAAAAATCTAAATTTTGCTTAATATACCTAGTGTAAATATAAAATTTAATATTTTTCCAAAATATACCTACCAGCTCAATTACCAGCTAATTTAATAAGCTACATACATTAAAAAAAAAACATTACACAGCATGAATTTACCTGATTAAACTGTTTCTGAGCTTTAGCAGAATCAGAAGATCGAACATGAAGAAGAGTTTTCTTTTGAAGTTGATCAAACTTGCTGAAACTTGATTTCTGAAACAAAATTATAATATTAAAATAACAAAAGCGAAATAATTTACAGTATTTTTTAAGCAATGACCATTTTCAACAGATAAATAATGTAACAAAAGTAACATGTGAATTTACATAAAAAATTTTTTAAATAAGATACCTTATTCTTATTTATTAAGGCATATTTTTGACATTATTTTTACATACTGGATGTTGATAACTTATAATAATTATTAATTAATGGGCAAGACCGGTAGTAAATAATCATCATCAGAAGTAACCCCCCTCTGTGAATTGATTATCAGTTTCCTTTATCCTTCCATTTTCATTAACCTTGGATAGATATCCTTTTCTCGGATATATGCTCTTTAGAAATTGTGTTAGGCACTGTGCTGAGGTATCTTCAAATATCTGGTGGAAAGTTGTTTTCCTTAATTTGACTCGCTTCTTGTAAACTCGGTTGCACAAAAAATCAAACTAGTAGCATAACAAATAAGTTACAGTAACTCATATATCTATGTTACGAGGATGTTTAGTAATTAACGAGACAAACTGATATAGAAAAAAATTCATTCAATGACAATGAAACTTTTTGGGGGTAAAGTTAGCAACCTTGGAAAAACATTTAATCAGCTGTTTGATCATAATTATCTACACATAACCTCTTTTGTTGATTTCAAAATGTTAGCTTCGCTTGAAATGTTTATGCCGAAGAGTTCTTCAGAAGGTGTGAAACCGGCAGAAATTTACTAAAGAATGTTGTATGGTGAAAAGTGTTTAAACTGCAGTAATGTGTATAAGTGAGTGAAACAGTTTAATTTGGGCAGAACAAGTATAATTGATTCTCCATCGCTCTAGAAGACTAGTTGGAAGTTTTGACTAATGCCAAGATTTCTCAAATTGCCAGTTTGTGTAATATGAGTGTTGGAACCACACATTCAATCTCGTTCATGACATGCTGAATCATCACAAAATGTGTTCAAGATTGGTTCAAAGACAGTTGACTCAAGCTCATACAGACATCCGAATTCGCATTTATTCTGAGCTCAAAGAACAGTTTGAAGCAGAAAGTTTTACTTTCTAGATTGTATAATAATCTGTGATAAAATGTGGATATACCATTTCGAGCCCAAATTCAAACGGCAAAGTCTTGAGTGGAAACATATGGATTCAAAACTCACACATCAGCCAGTAAAGTGATGTAGACTGCCTTCTGGGACATACAAAGCCCAATAATTAGTGACTATTTAGAAGAACAATTTACCATGAACAGCAAGTATAATTCTAAATGCTCAGAAAGTGAGACCCATGATAAGGCAAAAACGTCAGTGCACTCTCAAAAAGTGTAATTTTCTTGGATGACAATGCATGACCCACATCACCCAGAAAACAGGAGAAACACTTGAGAAGTTGGATTGGGAGGTGTTGCTGCATCCTCCTTACAGCCCAGAACTCACCCTGTCCTTACCATCCCTATATAGTATGTAAATAGAAAATAATATAAATAAAAAGGGTTGTTTTAAATTAAAATTATGAAATTCTTAATAAACAATGTTAATCAAACATTTTAAATCAGATGTGAACACTAATATATATCAATTGTTTACCTTCATTTTCAGTGCAAAACAATTCTATCGTTTAAAGTACTTTATAATATGCACTTTACATACATTTATCTCACACTCAGCTGAAAATTAGAAATAATTCTCAATTTAGCTCCTTTTTTTAAAAGTTCACTTTATATGTGTGATCACACACTCAATACTGAACAAGATCCAAAAACAAATTAATTAGCAGTAAAATAAGAAATTTTAAGTTAAAATCTACTTAAGTGCTTTCTTAATAATCTCAAAAATTATTAGTTTATTACCAATAATAGGCTATACAACACCATAATAAAACTCAACAAAAGCAAAGATTAGGTTATAAATTTAAATTTATTTTGCAAAATTTAACTAATCTTAATTACAAATAAGATTTATAAACACATTTTATAAGCTTAATATTGATATTCTTTAAAAAATTACTATTCGTAAAAAAAATGTCAAGTTATTTAATAGAATTTTGATTGCTACTTTATAACATACTTTATAAGGTACAGTACTTGCATATTAGTTCGTCTACCAATAAATTGGAAACTTTTGGGTTATTGTTTATTGTTAACATCACTCGATATAACCATTATATTACCATTTTTATTACCATTTATTTTTATTTATTTTAAATATAATTTAACCAACCTTAACCTACGCTCACTTCACTCGCTAACCTTGACTAATTAACACAGTAATGTTTTGAGTATTTAAATAATAAATTCTGTAATTATTGCAATTATTTATTATTTAAATAATCAAAACATCACTGTTAATTATTCGAGGTTAGGAAGTGTAGCTTAAGTTTGATAATTTATAATTATAAGCAATAATGCTTATATTTTTAATATTTAAAATATGCTAATGATCCTTTAACTTTGAAGTAATTTCAAAGTTATGGGATCATTATGGTTATGGTCGACAAGACTAATAAAAACATATAAATTATAATACATTTTTTAATACAAACCTGTAATAATGAATTTACAGCACTGTCAATTGTTCCTTTTACCTTTTTATATTTTATATTAAAAGCAGCATTAAACAAATATAAAAACATTAGTACTTGAAAATTATACAAAAATAAAATAATTATTAATAAATTTATAAAATAAAATTTTTATTAAATAAAATTAAAAATACATTTAAATATTGTAAAAATAACAATATCACAATACCATAACAAAAGAAATTATTTAAGTTAGGTAAAAAAAATTGATTTAACGTACACTGAATGGCAAGAAAATGACTTCCTATGTATATTCTTGGATGTACGGTTACATCCACACAAATTAATTTTTAAACAGGTTTGTCAATAATATTACTGGAAATGTATAGAAAGTAAATAAAGACAGACTCAAGAATAATTAACTTAGAAAAAGAAGATTAAAACAAAATATATAAAACTATTTTTCATAATCCAATACTAAATTTCATGTCCCCAATCAATTATTAAATAAAACAAGAATTGTTTAACTACAAAAAAAATTATCTATAAAAAAAGGAGGATTTATTTTACTAATATTTTATATGATTAGTTTTAAAAAATATATTAAACTATTTAAACTTTTAACATCTTAAATACCATTACAAAATTAAAAAAGTTTATTTAGCTACAAAATCAAAAAAGAGAATATTTAAAACCATTTAACACAAAATAAACTAAATATGCATTTCAAAGTGAAATCAGTAAATGTAAATACCAAAACAAAGATTAAGTGAGTGAAGAATAAATATCAACAATAGAAGACAATAAAAAAAATAATTAAACACTACGAAGTGAGTACTTGTCTCTATTTATATGTTCTGTTCTATTTCATCAATGCATGAAACACTTCAAAAAGAGTATAGTTCTGCGTGTTTTTAACTCTACTCTAAGTTTTTTTATTAAGTTACTTTCTTTTAGGGTTTTTTAATTTCTTTCAAATTTACTTTTACCTATTTCTCCTACATTTATCAATAATGTTTGCTTAGCAAAATGTACTCCTAGTATGACTTTAATTTCTTCAAATTTATTACAACTACTGTTTAGAATGCTCATTTTCTACCAATAATACATTAATTTTGCCTTCATCTATGTTTGTACAGTTTCTAAACATGGAAAAGAGTAATTTCTATCTGAGTATCACAGAATTAAGGTTCATTTACCTACATGCCTTTTCATCTTATCCCAACAATCAGCTCTTATAAAATATTAAAACCTAATATGAGAAAGAGTGTTATTATGCTTTCTTTTCCATATTTAATGAATTATTCTCCCATTTCAAAGATCTTCCCTCTAATTAATTTAACATTAAATTTAAAGATTTTTTTACAATACTAATTTATTATTAATTAGATTTTAATAATAATTTTATTCTGCAAACTTATTTAACATGTATGCATAGAATAATCTAATGTAATTAATACTCTCAAAAGTTATTTTATCTTGGACAATTTCATTTATTAATCTTCACATATTTATTATTTTTACGTATTAATAAGAACTTTAACCACCTTTTTATTTTTACTATTAATTTTATACTTTAAAACACTGCTCTGTTCAAAATGATTCCACAATTCCCTTGATCTTTCATGGTAAATTTTAGGACTTATTTATTTACAGAATAGCGTACTGCCACCTACATATGAGGTCTGTTCAAAAAATAACCCATCATTTTTAATTATGCACCTAGGGAGATAATTAGTGACATGCAGTTGGCTGCATTATATTCCACATAACCTCTGTAACTACACGGTTCTAGGATTGTTGATATCTCATTTAGTTCTTGTGTTATTGTTATTTCAGTGCAACGAGTTAAGTGCAAAGTAGCAATTTTTATAATGTGCGATTTTTGGAAACAATGATACAACATAAAATTTGACATGAAACTGGAGAAAACTTTAATAGAAACATTTTAACTTTTGAAACAAGCCTACGGAGATGATGCTCTGGTCATATGCAATGTTGTGAATGATTTTCATGATTTAAAAGTGGTCATCGGTCAATTGAAGATGACCCTCAGAAGGCCTTCAACTTCAATTGATGACACCCGCATTCAGAAAATTAATGAGTCTGGTGCATGCTTGTAGAAGAGATTAGCATCTCAATTGCATCATGCCATTGACATTTTGACTTAAAAATTGAACATGCATCAAGTTGCAGCAAAGTCTGTTCCTTATTTGATAACTGAACAACAGAAAGAACATAGTGGATTTTGTCAACAACTTCTTCAACAACCTGATGATGATGAAGCATTCATGCAAAAGATCATAACACAAGATAAAGCTGGGTTTACAGCTATGACATTGAGACAAAAGTTCAATCATCACAATGGATTGGCAAAAGATCTCCACACCCCAAGAAAAAATGTTAGTCTCAATCTACAAGGTGAAGCAGTGAATCGTGCATACTATCAAGGCATTTCACAACAGTTACATAAATAATCCATCAAAAGAGACTAGAGTTGTGGCGAGACAACTCATGGTTCCTTCACCACAACAATACATCTGCACACTCAGCTTTACAAATTCATCAGCTTTGTCAATCCATCAGTTTTATGCCAAAAATCAGATGACTGTCCTCCTCCCTCAGCCTCCCTACTTGCCAGACCTGGCTCCTTACAACTTTTTCTTATTTCTAAAATTAAAATCTGTGATAAAAAGTATACCATTTTGAGACTATTGATGACATTAAAGCAAATTAAAATCACAGACCTTAAAGACCATTTCAAATGAAGCTATCCGGGACTGCTTTGCTAAGTGGAAACACCACTAGAAAAAACTGTGTGAAAAGAGGAGGGGAGTACTTGGCAAGGACCAAAATTAATAATAAAGATTTAAAAAAAAATGAATTTCAGTTATTTTCTGAACAGACGTCATAATATAAATACTAATATAAATATCCTAATAATTTATTCATTTTTGCATTTTGCCAGGAGAGTAGATAACTCAAAACTACACAAATTGCATAATATAAATATTTAATTACAGATACAAATCAATTTGGTAAACAAATTTTTAGAATCCTCATAATAATAAAAAAAATCCCCCAATAAGATAAGTCAGTATCCTCCTATCATTGTCTTTGTTACATTTAATCTATTTGTATAAATGAGCAACTTGCTAAAAGCAAATACGTCAAAAACTCATGTTCTCTGATTCCCATATTCTTTGATTTACCCGCACCAATTAAGAGAAACTCAAGAATATGATTACTGAAGATTTTAAATATTTTTCATGTGATAGCTACACCAAAATTATCAGTAAAAAGATATATAAGTAATGCAAGATCAATCAGATTTGACTGTCTGAAAAACAACTATATCTCAAGGGATTAGTACTACACTCAAATTTAACATACACCCTGCTTTACATGCAGTTATCCTTTTCGCAATTTATTTGTACAATAGATATCTTTTATTTATATTAATTTTCAATGAGAAATCTTAAAATTTCAGCTAAAATAGAAGATGTTCCTGAAAAAGATTACTTTTTTATTTAATAATATGCAGCAGGGTAACAAATAAATAGAGGTTACATTACATAAATGTATTATACATTTAATGAAATTTTTAACAATACATATTTCATTCTTTATTAATAAAACAAAAACAAAATGAAAAGAAATAGATCATGAAACAGAAACGCAGAAAGAAAATTACTTACTGAACTGTCAGTTGAAGCTCTACGAGATTTAGAAGCATAGGGCAGTGAAGGCGTAGGAGAGCTTTCATTATTTGTAACCAAGCTCCAATAACTAGCAGCCTGTTGCATACATGCAATAACAGCAACGAACACATGCAAGTTGTTAAAATTTACTAATATTACTAAAAAAAAATATTAAATCAATTACCCTTTTTTTTTCACTGACCAAACTGTCAAAACAAAAAAGTAATAGAAACAAAAAAGTAATAGAAAAAAATGTTATCTAGTTTAATCTATATTATCTGCATTCTCAAATCAGTCATTCTAACAGTTTACACTACTTTAAAAAGACAAAACATCTCAACTAAAACAAAATATGTATTCAAAGTTTGTTAATTTTAATGATTTAAAACAATATATATACCTGAAATAATTTAATTTAGCAATTGTATGAAATCTATCTGACAGTGACTTTACCCATAAAAACTTTACATTACCAAAATTAGAAAAAAATCTGGAAGACTAATTTTAAACACATTACCACCGTAAATTATTTTTAAAGTTTTAAACAAATAATTATTAAAGTTAACAAAAGTTATTAAATCTTGTTTTAAATTATAATCTTGATTACCAATATGTAATTTATCAATTTAACTAAAGATTATTTCAAGAATCTACAAAAATATACTAAAAATATATTAAACTAAACTTCATATATGTATACTTATAAAAAGTATAAAAATAATTATGACATAAGTAAATTAAATTAAAACTGGTTATCAAAATAATTTAAAATTCAAAAATTACTTATTAATAATTGATAATTTTTTTTTTTAAATCCACCATTTACTTCTGTTGAAACGTTCTTAGAGCATTCGTTTTTAAAATGATTGTTTATTCAACAAAATTTCCTTTAACAAATAAAAAATTCCATAATCTTTGAACAAGAAATTGAAAAATTGATTTTATAATATCAAAAATAAGATGAACAATTTCATATGAGTATTCAGAAACTATCCTTATTTAATATAACTGGTTTTTAAGGTTGCTTGTCCCTCATGTCCAAAATAGCATTTACAATTACAAAATGCTGGTTTACCAGTCCAGGATGCAATAATTAGAAACAAAAAAGAAAAACAAAATTGGTGGCTGGGAGACAGAACCAAAAAGCCAAATTCTTAAAAAAAAAATGATTCCACAAATGAAGGAACTGTAAAATACATTATTAAAAGCTTCTATTTATAATAAGAAATGTATCAGTCATAATTCTCAAACTGTGTTAATAATAGTTCAAGAAATAATATAACTCCACATCCAATTTTTAACTTTGAAATAAAATATAAATTATGTTTAAAAAGATTAAGGAAAAAATACATTTATCTATTAATCCTGTAATAGATTAGTTACTAACTTTTAAAAACATATACTTTGAAATAATTTCAGAGATAACAGTTAACAAAAGCAAACTGGTGAATTCTTAAAAAATAAAAATTAAACTTAAAAAAAGTAATTAGAAGATTACATGATTGCTCAAATAAATGAGTTTTTAATTTAATTCATAAAATAAAAAAAAATTGAAGTGCATAAATGATTTTTTTTTTAAATAATAAATAAGTGATAAAATTGTGCAAAAAAAAATCACAATTATTAATGCTCAAACTCACCAAAGCTTTAACAGATACGCCAGTATGGACTGATAATTTTGTCGGAGCATCAGAGAGTCGTCTTAGGTCACCTAGCGAGCACGCTTTCTATACCACAAGCAACATGCTGTTAAATATTACTTCTAATATCACTACTACAATCATTAAAATATACAGTAGAAGGATTAGATATTAAAGTTCGCTGACAAAGAATTTTTCATATACTTACAAGCCATTATTACAGAGTCTTTTAGAGGAAAAAGATTTTAAAAAAAACCATGATTATTTATCTTCTATGATACAAAACCCAGATGTTGTTGAACATAAAATTATAGTATACAACCTAAAAGAGGTTAATATAGAGTTAAACAATAACTATTAAAACTAACCAATAAGATTTTTTTTATTATTTAATTCTAGCACTCCAAAAGAAAACAATACGTAACATAATCAATGCTTTTATCATTAATCATTTGGCTAAATGTGTTTACCGTTCTAACTTGATTTTTAAAACTGAATTTACATTTTGTGAGGAATAGAATAAAATTTTTACCCAGTAGACACCTCACCACAGTCTCTATTCTAAATACAACTTCCTCTCACTTCTGGACAGGAAACAAAATCCTATCTCGCTTCATCCCAATATAGAATAATAAAGTAAACAATAAAAAAATCCCTTTCTGCATGCCGAAAGGCGGAGGTACATTTCACTGGTGCTAAGTAGGGGATAATAAAGATTTTCACCTTCAAGTTAAGAAAAACTTCAATACGACAATGGTTGCATGTGATAAGAAGTTTCACACGTTTAGCACATAACATGGCCCATCTTACAATCCCAGCAACATTTTGGTCATCCCTTGCCGTAAGGGTTGATCATATTAAAAATTGTTTCAGACAAGTTTAAGGTAATGTTTAGAGGACTGATGACCACTTTAAACCTATTTGATACTGCCTATAAGGGAAGTATGATTTTTTTTGTCTTTGAAACCCCATTTTTTCCAGTTTTTTTACTTACTGGGCCAATGGTTGGCGATATCAAAAAACCTTACTTAGATAAGTTTTAGGCCCTTATCAAAAGAATAGTAGGAACTTTAAACGAATTCAACATTTTACTTAATAAGAAAGTTATAGTAATATTTTGTTTTTCAAAAAAGCTCCCCCATGGTCCAAATTTGCCCATTAACAAACTCTACCAAAATGTTGAGTTGTTATATTTTATATATCAATTTGAAAGTGATTGGTGCAATATTATGGCAGTTATCATGTCCACAAGAAAGTGTAATATAAATACAGTATATATATATAAACTTTTGAACTGATGGTGGTTTTAGCATCATAACAATAGGTAGCTTTTTCTTATAAAATCTACCTAAAATGGCATGAACTGATGAATTATTCTCCTTATCACTCCTTAAGTGTCATTGTTTTCATCTACTATAACCTCTTGTGGATTAAATAGTAAAAAAAGCATTAAAAAACTTACTGAACTCAGTAAAAATTTTAAAATTCTCATGCTTCAATAATATTCAACTACTTTAAAATAATATATTAAATATATATATATTTAATATATACACAACTAAATCAAAAATTGATGAAAATAAAAATATTATTATGCTCTTTGCTATTTAAAAAGCAAACCTCAAAATCAATTACATTTATCATAAAATCAAAATTTAAATAAAGATAATATCTTGTAATATTATAGTAATCTGCAAATATATTTTAATTCATTGCTTTCTTGTAAGTTAATTACCCAAATACATTAAAATAATATAAATAAAAACTAGTTCAAATGCAGTCACTACTAATTACATATATGGTTAGTTTAAGCTGGTTAGCATAGCGGTATCTAAGAATATATAAATTACAGGAAGAATAGCAGGCAAAGCATGAAAAGAATATAAATAGTTTTTAGATAAATTAATTTTTTTCAAATGAAGGTACGAAAAAAGCTAGATGGAATATCAAATACAATTTTATTCATTTAAATAATAAATTACGTCACAATTAATAAATAAGTATATTTAAACATAACGTTAATAAATTTATCAACTTGAAAATTTCCTAATTACATTATAATAAATAAAGTTTATTATAATATACAATTTTATTTTAACATTTATACAAATTTCACAGCAAATACATTTTTAATTCTTTTGAAAAACACCTCAAAAAACTAACAATAATTATTCCTGGAGATTAAACACTAAATAAGGCTACCATGACCTGTTTTGTAGTAGAAGGGTTAATCCTTGTTAGGTTTTAAGAGTTACAAGTTGTAAGGTTGTTGGAATTTAGTCCTACAAGAACATATTGTTCCTGTATATAGTTGGTCTAAAGGCCTAAAAAATTTGAAAATGTACCACAATTCTACATGAAAAAATTGTTATTTCAACATTTGTTATTTCTTCTATACCTTACATCTTTTAAACCCAGCACATATTTTGGAAGTTACTTCAATCATTTGTTTTACTACTGCAGTTTACTGGAATTGGAATTTATATTCCACAAATGGAAAAGATTAAAAGTACTTATTTTGAGAGAACTACCACAACATTGGTGTTGACAGACAATGGAAAGTTCAGACATTGGTTAAGAAGATAAATATTGTCGGTGATACTTCATGCAGGTTAAATAGAGATCACAACATTGTACTACAGTCTAATTTTTTTTATATACAAATATAGAGGACTAACAGATCATGTTTTAATCAATCAACAGATAGTTACAAAAATTGATATTTCATCAATTAAGCGTTGAAGCAATGGCCAAAGCGTTGGATTCTCATGGTCAGGAATTAATGAATTTGTTTTAATTTATTGCTACATATCAATACTTGAAAATCACATTGACATCCGTACTAGATCCATTCCAGCTCTTCTGCCTGATGGCAATTAATTTTCAATAAGTATATGATCACAGGCTGAGGGATATACAACCACCGTACAATATCAAACATTGCCAAAGAAAAAGTTGTATGGAAGAAGACACAAGCACTATTATAATCAGCAAGCTAGAAATGGTATGAATCATTGGAGTAGAGATATAATTTTATTATTAAATACCCAATTATGAAATTTTGTTTAGAAATTATAAACAAAACTTGAATATTTAACTAAGCTTCATTTCTCATTCTATTTCTGATTCTTTTTGCAATTGCTAAAAGAATGAATCATAATTGAGCGAGTTAAGTATGAATCACAAATCTCCAAAATATCACAATAATGTTTTCAGAACACTGTTTAGACATTAAAGTACGACAAATGCATTCATAGTAAGATACCTGTTTTAGCTAATGGCAACTATTGTTTTACAAAGAGAATATGAATATTCCAGATCAGAAATAAGTTACCAGAGAATTCACATTAAATACATTCAGTAACTTGTTTATGTTATCGTTCTGTTTATATGTCAAATAATCTAAGGCATTCTGTTATTTCCAATCACATAAACCAGAACTCATGTGATGTACTACAACATAGATTGGTACTTTTCCAATAATGACGTTTCTTTTCAATAAAATGATGTCTTTAACTTACACAAAATGGAATATCTCTGAAATTATACACATGAAACATTGAGGTTTTTTATATTAAGATATAATTAGGCTTCACAAGAATTTTACCTCCAGCAAGACATTAAATGGGTCATCAAATATGACAAAGAAAAATTTCTTCCTGGCTATCATTCTTGATAATTAATTATCAAATTAATTGATAATTAACATAAGCTTTGAATTTAAATTCTCTCAAATAAAAATAAACTGTAATAAAACAGGAGTTTGCAAGAAAAATTACTTAATGGATCTAGTACTCTAATAAATCATAGCAGAAAAAAAATTAACAATTGTTTTGATTAGAAAGCCTGTAAAAGTGTTCTACACAAAACTGGTTTCATGTAAAAAAAATGTATACGTAGCGCACCCTCACTGATTATTTTTTGTTTCAAACTTCAGCAATAAAATAAAACCTAAAACTTTCATTTATCAAGACTTTTTATGTTTTTTTCTTGCGGTTTTATATGAATGTTTCCTTTAAGTCCAAAGTTAAAGTGTTAATCAGCAATTTAATATTAATATCAGAAATATAATAGTTGGAGATAAGGAGCTTACTGACACACATCATTACATGATTAAATTTCATTAAAATTAATATAAAATTAGAAATTAATAATACTAATAAGTACACGTTAGCACACAGAGCTTTAACTTACCACTTGGGCATTGTTGATATTAGGTTGTTCAACTGGTGTAAGTTCGGCATTTTCACAAGCTTTATGAAGATCACCAAAACTTCGTCTCTGAATTGAATAGTTTTGTAAAATGACAAATACAAAATTAGCATGCAAAATTAGTAAAATAACAGCAAAATTAATTTTAACAAAATAATATAAATTTGTTAAAGAAATCTGATAACCACAAAAAACATTCATAAACGGAAATATGATTATTATATAAAATAATGGAGGTAAAATTAAATAAAATATATAAACTAAAATATAAGAAATTAGTAAAAATATGTAAAACAAATTCACAGGGTATTCCATTTCATATTAAACTGGTTAATAAAAGTACTTCTGATAGACTGGATGAATGTTAGTAGTGTAAAGATTGTTAGACCGATACAATCCCTTACTTTTCAAAGATACGCTCTGGTTACTAAATTTAATAATACTATATACACTTCACTGTCATTAGATTTAAACAACATTAACCTCTTATGAATTTTATTAACGACCATACTGCTCTCTCTTTCTACCTAAGCCAAAGTTCTCATTAAATGTTTTCTTATAAGTTCTATACCATGATAATAAGAACCATGCCTACAATCAAAAGCAAAAAAAAAAACTATAATTTTCAGATTAAATAAATATATTACTATAATTACTATAATTTAACTCGTATGGATATTCAACATAAGAAACGAAAAATAAGTACTACTTAAATGAAAAAATTAAACGACATTATAAAATGTTACCAGTAGGTCAGGGTTTCTCAGGCAATGCAAACCACAACTGGATTATCTACATTACATAAATTGGAAAATTAATTTTAAAATTGGGCCTACACAAGAAAACTGTCATCTTACACAACAGAGTTTAAGAGTGAATTTACTACAGAAAAATGATTTAAACGTGTGAATTTCAGTAAAGCAAGCTCCTCGACACACTACCACGATACATCATGTACTAAAGAGCCAAGGAATGCAATTAATAGATATTAATTCTAATAAGCATAAAATGTAGGAAAATATTGTTAGAAGCAATAAATTAAGGTGGGCAGGGCCCAGAATAGATGAAGGAATAATTTTTTTTAAGAACAAAGAATAAAACTTGCAATAAAGTAGCAAACTTGAGTTATAGAATAGCAAAAAAAAAGTTAAAGATTGTATTACAATGGGTAGAACTACTAAAGGTGGTTAGGATATGAGGTATGATTGTTTAAGCCATAATGACAGTATAATTTATTTTACTAATAACATTATAATAAGAATGCACTAACCTTTAATGAACTATTTTTTATCTTAAAAGGTCAAAGCCTCAGGTCAAAGACCCAGTCCCATACAAGGTTGACAGTCCCAAAACTATCAACCTAACTAGAGTACCTCCAGTACCACTAACTAGAATTATACACGACAAGTTAATGATGGGTGAGGAGAAATCCCAACACAGCAGAGAATAGCCCTACCATTAATTTTATCGATGCAGGACCCGTAAAAAATCAGAAACAATTGGTAAGCATAAAGTAGCATCGCTGCAGAACTGAAATTTGCTGAGACATTATAGAAAATGAAAATTAAGCTTATTAAGCTAATGTTTTGATTTTCAAAATAAATTAGTTTGAAAGAGATTTAATAAAAAATGTTCAGTTTATAAACAAAACCAAAAAAAAATTAACACAACTCAGACTGTAGAGCTTGCATTATCTAAACGTCCTTTACCCTTGTTCTAGATATATAATTTATAAAATAAAATATAAAGCTGTTAAAACAAATTAATAAAAAGAAAACTAAATAAATGAAATAGCATTTTTATTAAAACAAAAATACTTACAAGCTCTCTGATTGGAACAGGAGCAGCAACTGGTTCCTCTGAACATTTTTTTACTGTTTTTAAAGTTTTTTCAGCTTCACTACAATACGTTTGTTTCTATTATAATAAAACAAATAACATACAAAAACAAACTACTGTAAGTAAAAAAGCAATTGCTACAATACTAACAATTTTTAAAAAGGCATAAAAATAAATAAGGCATAAATCTCACTGCTACTAATAATAAACAAAAAGGGGGAAAAATATAAAATAAAGCCTAATGTTAAGAAAGATTGCTAATTTAAAAAAAATATATACTATTAATAAACCAGATTACAACAATTTGCTAACAAAAATAATTTATAATATCAGCTCACATAATATTAGAATATTTTTTTCCTTGCACGTAAGTGCTTAATCTCAAATACTTAAGATTACACACAATAAAAAAAAAATAAAATAACAAAAAAAATTCCAGATAGTTTTATCAATTATAAGCATTTTACAAACAATTCAGTAACAAACTTAAAATTAGCCACTGAATTTGTTAGTTGTTCAAAGTATGAATAATTATAAAAGATATGTGTGTAATGAAATATATAATTAAACTGCTTTGCCTTCAATTTACAAATGTAATCAATATATTAGCAGTCTCAGGCAGAACTTCGTGTCTACAAAGTGTAAAGAGCAATATAAAATACAATTTTAGGTTTTTATAGAACTTTAATAAGAAACTTTCAGTTTTTATTTTGAATATATCAAGCTAACAAGACATTTTTTATGATTCAATCAATCAAGATTTATTTTAGCAATAAAGGGATAAAGTATTAAAGCATAAAATAACCTGCAAAAAACTTTCATTGTTTCAGGAATTCAACCGGTATTTATATTAATTGTAATTGGTTTGCAAAAGGAAACAATACAAAACTGTCAAAAACATAATCACTCAGATATTACAAACTTGAAAAGAATATTAGAATAATGCGACAGAGGATTGTCTTAGTGGTTTTGTTATGTTACAGTTGTTCAATGGTTCTCTAATTCCAACCAATGGTTAGGTTAAATAAAGTGGATGAACTTTGGGGGAATTATATTATCACAAATAATTGTAAGATTATAATATTTGACATATTACTAAAAAAAATAATTATATGCATGTTAACACCTGATAGGCAAAATTTATTAAAAGAATTTCTTGTTTCCCCTAACCTAATTAACTAAACCTTATAATAATATAATTTATAAAGCAGTTTTAAAAATTATATAAGCCTATTTTATATTACAATGCAAATGGTGACATGGTTTTAACTGCACATCAATTTACTTATTTAAAACAAATTGTGTAATTACTAAATTGTGTTATCAGAAACTAATACAATAAAATATCTGCTTAAATCTGTACAATGTTTATGCGTAATTATGGTCATAACCTGCCAGGTTAGTCCAGTGGTTAAACTCATCACAAAATCAGCTGATTTTTGAAGTCAAGAGTTCCAAAATTTCAGTCCTTGTAAAGGATAGTTGCTTTTATATGGAATTGAATACTAAGCTGTGGATATAGATATTCTTTGATGACTGGGTTTTACAGTATTTGGTGGAAACACCAAATTACAGGTTGGGTAAACCATCTGTAAAACCTGCCAGGAAAATTCCAAGGAATTGGAATAACCAAGGGTCGCACACGTCTAAGGCTAATTTTTTTTAATGACAACAAATAATGATAAAATAGGAACATCAGAAAAGAAAAACTTTAATGAAGTATGTAAACATATAAAACAGCTACAGGTAACAAAAAAAGGGAAAAATTTTACCAATTTAAATTTAAAATAAATAAAGCAGCAATAAAAGTACCTATAAAATACATTTCAAAATGTTTACACAATATTCTAATTTCATCGAATTGTTTTTGTTTATATATATACCTAGAACAGAATACCGAGATAAAAAATATGTTAATTTTTCACGAAAGTACTTTCACGGGTTCCCACATCTTGTCATGACTGAAATAATTCTGTTATTGCATAATAAAAATTGAAATTTAAAAACAAAAATACTAAAATAATGAAAATTTAACATTTGCAAGTGCTACAATCTGTTCCATTTTTTATAAGACTGTCTCTCTCAAACACTGTCCGATGGTTTATAAAACAGAAATTTTATATTTATATAAATGCAATTTGTGTGTAATATTTTTCTAATATATTTAATTTAATGTCTTCATTATTAATTTCTATTATTTTTAAATTTGTGTTTTATCAGAAATAGAAGAATGTTTATAGTTTATTAGAAGTTCTGCCATATTAGATAAGCCTAATTAATTATTTTTGTTAATTTCTAAGAAATCTAATTTTAAAGGATATATTTGTTTTTCCTATATAAATACATATAATCACAATCATTACATTTAATTTGATAAATTCCACATAGTTAATATTTTATTGTAATTATTAGGTTTGCAT
Source organism: Lycorma delicatula (assembly GCF_047948215.1). Taxonomy (NCBI): domain Eukaryota; kingdom Metazoa; phylum Arthropoda; class Insecta; order Hemiptera; family Fulgoridae; genus Lycorma; species Lycorma delicatula. Next base: position 132,880,677 of record NC_134462.1, on the reverse strand, counting down.
GCTGGTTAAATATTTCTTAATTGTTAAGTGTTAGCAATGTTTTCATTACGACTGATTATGCATTTGTTGTAAGGTAGCTCTTTTGTTTTAATACTTGTTTTTTTATAAATATTATTAATTAAAGTAGTATCATATACATCCAATATAAATTTTATGTTTATTTCATAATTTAACTTTTCTTTGTTATTATGTGTGTATTTGATTGCTCTATTAATCATATTTGTATAAATGTTAAATTTATGAGAACAAGGGTGATTGGGATGATTTGATTTTTTAAGAAATTGTTATATAATTAGATGTAGGTTTTTCATATACTGATGTAGTTTTGATTGAATATTATTTATACATATTTTATATTGTTATATTATTTTAATACGATTCATTATCAGTATTATGACTGTTTACAACTGATTGAACTTTTTATGGTGCTAAGTAAAAGTAATAAAAACACTTGATAGTAATTTATCTGAAATTAATAATCAATTATTTGAAAGTAATAGGTGGTAATAAGTATTTAAGAGGGTGTGGTGTGTATTATATTTTCTTTATATAGAGAACATTTATTACCACATTAACAGTGTGCATGCATAACAATTTAAAATAACCTATATATATATATATATATACTAATAATCAAAAAAGATAAAATTATGATATCTGCAATTACCATAATAACTTGCTTATCACAAAATATAAATGTAGTATTTTTATTTAAGAAAAGTAAGGGGAAAAATTATATTACAATAACTTTAGTAACATGACAAAACTGTTTTCCTTTATAATGTATCAAAAACCAGTAAAATCACATTCATCTACAGGACCAGATGTTGTCTACACTTTGGCCAATAAGTCCCTTTTCATATAAAGGAATAAATATGAGAACTGTTTGTTATTGGCTTATTTATATTTTTACATACAATTTTAAATTACATCTGTATCTGCTCTTTCATTGTCCTCACTATGTTTTATAAACTGCCAAGTGTATTTTAGACATTCTCTTCAATGATGAAGGAACAAATTTGTAAAAACAGTGTCTGACAGCAGTTTTAACATCAACATTTATTAGTCGTACATGAAAAATTTTCTCTTTGATTATAATTCAAAAACGGTTGTCATAGGTTGTTAAGACTCGACTTCAAGGTGGCGCCTGAATTTCTCAGCCCCTACAAATCCATTGTCCTTCAAAATGTTTATTCAAAAAGCTATAATGAGCTGGAGCTTAACTTTGTTGTAAAATAGCACTTAATACCAGTCAAAGCTGAGGAATAAAATAATTTTCAAACATGTTACGGTATACAACAATGTTAACATTTCCTTAAAATATGGCCCTATAACATTGTTTTAAATATCACTGTTTCATCAATATGAGTACTGATGGTATGTGATTTCCTCATACATGTGATTTCCTCAAGTGGGAGAGATTTTCTGTACACCAAAATACACCTCAAAGATTTATTATTCAGGTAAAAGTAAAACTTGTCAGAGAATAAAACTGGTTTCTGTGATTGAACATTGGGAAAGATCTTAGAAGATCTTTGGAACAAATTTCATTTAAAAAAATGTCTTAATCAGAAACCTCATTAACACAAGTAGGCTTAAAAAGGTTTAAATTTAGAAGTGTTGAACAAGTAATATTTAGCTCTGAAGACCTTTTCCTTGTCAATTTAAGAGGAAATTGTAAACAGGATTCCTCAACAATGTTATTCTATTTGACTGTTACGGCATCTAAATTGTTTCAAATCTACAACTAATCCTGGCTCTCTTTTCCCACTTTTGGTGTTATTACTAATGAATGGAGCTTCCTTACTATAAACACTTAATCTGTCTCATGATTTTGTAGTTTTCATTTGCTCATGCAACCAAATACTAGCAACAAGTCTTTTTTCAATTGAATACTCGCTTGTGTCAGTCATTTTAAAACAGTGCACAAACCAAAATTCTCACTGAAAATGTAAAAATATCAACTTCTACACTTTGTTCAGTAAACGAAATTAGATGATTAATCTCTACAATCACGTGATGATGTACAGTGATATTATAACCTGTATATTATATCATGGAAAGGGACTTTATGGCAATTATGTAGGTGAATTAATGTCAAGAAATTCAGAAATATCACATAGACCACACCTAGAGATCACGCGTGTAACGTGTAAAATACAGAACTTATTTTAAATCATTTTTAGTGTATATATTAATATAACTTCATACTTTACATGTAATAAGGTCAATTTTAATGAAAAAAGGGCAAAACAATATGCAGTTTAATTTCCACTGTTACAACTATAACAGTTTACATTTTACATATACACATTTAATGAATGGGTCTTCTTAAAGAAGAATTTCATAAAAAATAAATGTAATGTTTAAAATATATCCCTACATTAAATTGGGTTGGATAATCCAAATCAACAGATAAATTTAATTCAAATCTATAGTGTTAAACCGAAGTTTTATTTGGAAATCAGCCATTTAACCCGAACATCACTCAGATGTGTCCACTTTTGCATCAAACACAAATTTTCTATTAACCGTATATAAAATTTATCTCATACACAGTTTGAAAACAAAGCAGCTTCTGTGGAAAAAATTTAAAAGTGTCAATTCTAAAAAGTTATTCAAGTTTATTTATTTAATAACAAAATTACTTACCTAACATATATAATATGCAAACAGGATGTAAAAATTTTTATTTAATAATTTTATTCATGGAGATAGCATGAACCACAATATATAAAATATTATCAATTATAGTTATTGAACCAAATTATTTTTTTTAATAAAATTATTTGAAGTTAAAATTGAATTTTGTGTGAACTAAATGAAATTAAAGTCATCATCAAATCAATACAAATTATGAAACTTAAAAAAAATGAATACACTGTAGGGACCACAAAATTACAATTACTTACAACAACATTGATAAAAGCAGAGGTGTAGTATCTTTGATTTTTTATCACTTTACTTCACATTAAACAGATAACAAAGTTGTTCTATTTATATATAAGATTAAGAGTATAAAATGATTTTTATTTATAAGCTACTCATACTTACTTTGTTAGCATTTATTCCAAAATACCACAAATACACATTTCTAAGACTGAACCAAACAAATGGAACGAGGACAAGCATTTCAAAATTTCAGATAGAACTGGATTAATAGTTAAAATAACAGCAATAAATCGTAACTTACTTATCTACACACGTACTTGAAAGTGAAAAGATAAGGTAAATAAGGTGTAAATGATACGATAATTACAAGCACAAGCTAATGACAAACACAAACATAAAAATATACATTACAAATAATATATAATAATAGATACTTACCAAATCTCGTACACATACGTTAGACAAATCATCCTCTTCGACAGTAACAACTACTGGTGTTTTAAGTAATTCTGAACTATGTCCATTTGTCATCTATCAATAAATGACATGAAAGCAACAAACACAACAAAACACAATACACATAAGCAAAATTACACTAAATTATATTAGAAAACATATTTTATAAATAACAATTAAAAGCAATCACTGTGTTAGTATAAACACAAACACTTTGCGCTGTTATTTATATTAAAACAAAAACAAAATGCTAAAGCACTCAGCACTCGGCAAAAAACATAATATTTTTTTTTAGAAAGCACTCTTCTCATAGCTATTTCAAGCAATTATTTTAATAATTTTAATTTGAATATAAATAAACATGACTTAAATTTAATATTAATACAAATTGGTAATCAACAATGTAGAATAAACCGAAATCACTTACTCTCATGTATCTAAATGAAGGTTTTGTATAAACTTGAAAAAATTACTTTAAATTTGATGATATAAAAAAAAAAAAACAACAGGAGATTCAAAAACAAAATTTAAGGTACTATATCACAACAGCATTCATATCAATAATAATTATTTGATATGACAAAATCATAACATACTACTGCCTCTAACATTTATAAATAAAAAATTTTTCTGGTTAAATCCAAATAGAATCAAAATAATCTTAAGATAGTTACTGAATGTAAAGATATCACACGAGAGATTGTTCAATAATCTAATACCAAAAGCAGAGAATTGCATTACATTCAGTTACTTTAGTAACAGTGTAGCTTTTTAAAGGGGATGAACTATTCAAGTAATGTATAATCTGAGAAATACAAGAAATAGAATACTGCACCTGCTTCAAACTATGAACCACCTTAAAATTTTGATGAAAACTATAATAAACATAAATTTTTCAAAATGAGATGCACAAATATAATACAGCCTTTAAATACAAAGCAGTATTGAAGCAAATATGACTCAAACAATATTCAAATAGCATAGTGGATGCATTACACTGCAAGCAAAGAATATAGGAATTTTACAGGAATGCCCAGTAAGAGAAAATTCTGAAAGTTACATGAACATGAAGCTCCATCCCTTAGAAAAACAAACATGTAGAAAACACTCATAATAATTGAATAAGCAAAAAAATTGCCACATGAATCACCAATATATAAGGAGAAAGAGTAAGGAAATGAAAAAGAACTAAAAATTAAAATTAAAATTCACTGAAAAATTGTAATTGATTTCAAGCTTTTAAAAAGTTTTTAAATTTCAACCACATCATCTATGTATAATATAGACACTGAAATGAAAGGAAACATGTATCTATATGTAACTAATGATTTCATATTAACAAATGTTTATGTACAGCAAATGCTAAGCATCAGTAACGTATACATTATACATTAAATATTATACTTATACATTTATTATGTCTTTCAATTTACTATTCAAAAAATTTAATTTTTAGTTTATTAAGAAAAATACAAAAGAGCTAAATGTTATGAAGCAACTTAATGAAATTTTATTTAACACAGTTATACCATTTTATATGTCGTCATAATGCAGTGAAGATATCTCTGTTTCTAATGATAGTGCTATCTAAATTAAAAATAAAAAGTTATTGAATATGATTTCAAGATTCACAAACTATTCAAAAAATAAAATTTAAGTACACTTAAAAAAGAGAAAATATTTAAAAAAAATAAAATTTAACTACACTGCCACAATTACTGATCAGAAAAATACAGGAGCTTAAATAACAGGATCACTAAGTAACAGAAACATAGCACAAATATGTAAAATTGAGTACGTAAATGAATTTTATAAAGGTTAACTGAGTCACTGAGAAAAATGAATCTAAATTTAACATTAAGAAGTGGGAGTTAACCAGAATGAATATACATTAGTCGCTAAGACGTAGGGTAAGAAATGAATGGTGCCAAAAACTGGAATTCTTGCATTAAAGCATATAATTATTCAGTAAATTTATGTAACTCAAATGAAACGAATCCATTAAATTTAATAAAGCCACAATTTTATGGAATTCAGATTTTCTAGAACAATTAACAAAATTATTTTTTTCAGAATAACTAACCAAATATGTAGCTGCAACTGCTAACAAATTATTCAAATTAGTTCACAACCAGTGAATTTATTCCTACAAATCCTTTAAAAAATAACTGTGGAACAAAGAATTACTCGAACACCTGAAATAACATACTAGGCTATCTTCTATTAAACATTAAACTGTTACAATTTATAAAACCCACAACAGAAGATTTAATGCATTTCAATGTATTTATAAAGGCCAGATCAGAAGACCAATGCTTTCTACACCATACGGATGTCATGTAATAGAAGGGTGAACTTTTTAGTTTTCAAAATATTGATCTAGATGTTCTAAAATTAAGACCTAATAGTTTCTTTTTTTTTTAATTTAGTTTCAATTTAAACAACCACAATTTAGTTTTTTTATTATTACATTATTTGAGTAATATAAAATAACACTGGTCAACAAGATTTTTGTCTCAAGAGTACAGATAGATGTACTTTAATGCAGTTTTTTATCCTGTATTCAAATATATATTTGGAATTTCTCCATCACCCACAATTTTTTGTTGTTTTAATTCTTTTAAATATTTTAAAATGTTTTTTTCGTCCATTGTCAAGTACAAGCTCCAAGAACATTGTAAATATGATGGAACCAAATGAGCTAACTCAAAGGGTAATGTTACTATTGTTGTGCATGTTCACACGTGTATATACATATACAAACATGATCTAGTGTAGCACACATTCATCAGAACAATGCCAGTTGTGAGATAGTAGTGTACTACTAAATACATCATTGAAAGTGCTTTTAATTAGTCGTTAGTTACAAAATGCCTACAGTTTAAGTCATCCTAACAATTTTTGTTATGTATGTGGTGAAGTGACGCTCAAGTTTTCAATAGAGTCGTTGGGGGAAAGGGCAAGTGATATTAAATCAAAAGCATATACCTCTTTGTGGGACACAACGTACACTCATGCCAGATACAACAAACCATATAACCAGACTAACCATGAATACTCATGAAAATTTTCAAACCACCCAGAAATCTTTTTTTTTAAATGACCATTTTTATTTTATGTTTCAAAATTATAAATCTTTTTCTTCAGATATGACAAAAACCTATAAAACCAAGCTACTATTTTAGCAATTTAACTGTCTTCTAGCATGTTTAACTGTCTTTTAGCATGTTTATGTCTTCTCAAAAACATGTTTTGAAAGTTTTCATAAATATTTTTATGCTACAATTTTTCATAAAATTATTTTTTTTAAATATATTTTTTACAAATTTTTAAATTTATAACTGAATTTCTTAAGATGGTTTATATAGTTTTAATAAATTTTATTATATTTAAGTGGAACACATTTTTTAGTACCTGTATCCACTTCATTATATAAAAAAATTTGAAATTTTTTTCATTTAAAAGTATTTCACTCTACTGGCAGCCATTTGAGGATGTTAATCAATATACTTTATATCAATGAGATTTCAAACATCAGTCACTACACAAACAGATCAAAGAATGTTGTTCGATCCCTGCTATCAAAACGACACGTAATAGACGTTTGAACTGTCCAAAATTAATGTTTTAATTAAGTACCACTTAATTTTAAGCATGTAATTATATTTATTTTAGTCATTTTAAATATAAAAAATAATGTAGCTAATCTAAAAAATATAAAACTTCATATTATATTATTTAACAAACTTTTTCTTTGCAATTAATTTGACAGGAATATAAATTCTTTTTTTTTAAATAATGAATTAGGCTAAATAATGTAAATAAATTATCTAATATTCTGCACACATAAAATTAATCTTAACAGTTAATATTAAGAAATAAAATTGTATAAGATCAAATGATAAAATAATTCTAACAACAGCAATTTAACAATGAACAAGATAAATTAAATGTAAAAAAAGTATTGGTAATAATTTCAAGTTCACTATAATGATACTTTAAATACAACATATTGAAGTGATCAGTTCATTGAAATTTTTTTACTAACAACATTACATTACACAATGAAATTTTATAAAATTAAATTCAATTAACAATTTACTTATCAATGGAGCATGTATTTACAATGCAAATTATGTATTTAATAATAAGCAAACACAGCAAACAGGAGAAAAAAACGAACATTTTTTAATAAAAAATATTATAAAGTAACTTACAACTGAAATATGATTTTCTTTTTCTTCAGACTTTTTCGTTTTCTTAGTCTTCTTAGTTTTTGTTGATGTAGTATCAACACCCTCGCTGCTTTTCTTCTTCTTTACTGTCTTCTTTTCTGAACTGACTGATTCAGTAATTTCACTCTGTTAAAAAATAACAGAAAAAACAAATATGTTCAATTCAATGTAATAGATAAGATAAAAAACAAGAAAATTTTAATTTAAAATTAAGATGATTTTTTCTGATGATGATGATGATAATTTATTTATTTTTATAATAATTATAATAGATTAACAACCATAGTATTAGTAAAATGGAAGAAAAATTTTGTAAGATGTAAAAGGCTATACATAATCAAGACTTGGATCCGAACCACGAGATAAAAAGCAGTTACACTAAAATTTCACTTTGGAGATAGGCAGAATGGTAGTAAAAAAATTAAAAAAATAAATAAATGAGATTTTTTTTAATTGAATTTATAACACAGACCTGTCAATTAGTCGAAAAGTAAAAAAAATAGTCTGCAGTTAGTTTGAATGATGTATAACAGAAATTTCTTATAATTAAACCAACATGGACATCAAAATGTACTTAATATTTAATTCAGTAAATGCAAAAAATGTCAATTATTTCAAGTGACAAATAAACATAGGAGTATTCCATTTTAATTCAATATATTCCCAAAACTTTTATTGCAACAATATTTTTGATTTTATTGATATTTGATATATGATAACTACCCACTTTATAGTGGCCAAAAAATATTTTTTTTATATTTAAAAAAAAAATGTTTGCTTTAGTAATAAACTTTTCTTACTTGCCAATAGGTAAAATCAGCCTCATTTCATCACTTTTTCCATAAACTGTAGCATTCTTATTTTACATCACACAGAGATCAAAAAACGTTTTTTGGAAAGAGTTAAACATGGAACTTCATCTTGGTGAACTCAAATTCACTGTGTTACATAACCAAATCTTGTAATGTTTAGAAGTTACATTTACATATTGTTTTTAAAATTATAGGCCCAAAATAAATAATGAAGGGGTTAGGATAACAGAGCGGTTTTTTACCTTTTAACTCTAAGGTACTAGTAGTACTTATAAAAAAAATTGGACTGTTACAACACAGTGTACTTCATTTAAACAAAATGGCCGCCAAATCGTAAAATTTTAGAAATGTTTCATTTTTGGCGTCCGAAACCACATGTGGAACAGGTAGCAAAAATCTTTAATCGGGTGCCACTCACCAAAATGTAAAACTCATGTTATCTGCTCTAAAAATGAAATTTGATTATATAATTAATTCTCCTTTCAACCAGGGTATGTGATGTAGCAAATTAAATTCGCATGCTGTCACAGTGTGAAAAATGCCAGGCACTAATGAAGTGCTCAGATTACTGCAAGAGAGCTGGGATGATTTTGATTCTGAAATTAACTTCAAACAGTGTTTTTCTGTACCCGTTGTGAACTAACTACTCAAATTCTTCCATTTCAAAAGTACTCAGATAAACTTACTGAAAAATTTAATAATCTAAAATGCATCATTTTTTTTAAAAAGAAACAAGCTAGTTCCTCAACATTAAAAAGGAAAACTTGTTGGAGGGTGAATGTATTGCTATGGAAAATTTTCTTTTTGTGATACAGGATGAAGTCCAATCATATCACTAGTCAAAAACTTATGTCACAGTACATCCATTTCTCAAATATTTTAAAAAAGAAGGAAAATTAAAAAGCCAAACTACTATGTGATTAGTGAGTACTTGAATCACAGTACTACATCATTCTTCTACTTCCAAAAGCAAGTTATAAATAAAAAACACTTATTACAAGTTACACATGTTTTTTATTTTTTTCATGGCTCCTCAACCCAGTATAAAAACAAACAAAAATTTCATAAATCTGTGCTACCACCAAGAAGATTTTGAAATTACAGCTGAATGGCATTTTTTGCCTCATACCATGGTAAAGGACCATGTGATGGTATTAGTGGAACTATAAAAAGGACTGAGTAAAGCAAACCTACGAAGGACAATCAACAATCAAATTGTTACACTTTCTGAAATGTACAATTATTGCAGAGACAATATTAAAAATATAACATTTATTCTCTGCTCTAATAAAGATAAGAGACTGAAGAATACCTCAGTTCTCATTATCAGATAATCACAACAGTCTTAGAAACAAGAATCTTTCACAATTTCCAACAAGTCAGAAATATATTCTATAAGTCCAAGCGATCTCTGAATCAAAAACATTTACATTAATATCAATACAAAAGGACAGTGTTTCTGATTGCTTTATAGGTTTACCAAAGCCGAAATGTAAAAATTTTGTCTGCTGCGTATACAATAGCATGTGGTGGTTTTGACTTCAAGTTATTGAAGGTCAAAATACATGAAAATGAAGAGGAATATCGAATACACTTTTTCCATCTGCAAGGTCCTGGTACTTAGAGAAATCATTGAGGGATAATCAAACAGTAACTGGAAAATGTTTTAAAGATTCTCATACCTTCAGAGTTTTTTCTATCAACTACTAGAAGAGGACACACAACATTACATCAAAGACGAATGAGGAGTTCTACTCAATAAAAAAATGGCAGGAACACTAAGTTTGATATCAAAAAGTGCAAGATTTATTCATAACTTCCACTAGTAGGAGTAATATAAGATAAAAAACAACTTGCTAATGAATTTGAATTGTTTATCATTTTCAATTATTATTTATCATTTTGTAATTAATATTTATCATTCTATAATTGACTACATTAATTATCAATTTATTTATTCTAATGAGTTTATTTGTAATTTTTATAATCTGAAAAAAATACATATCATTTTTGGACACACTGTTTACGATTAGAAGGAACCGTGTTTTTAGCGGTTTTGTTGGCTTCATTACTCATCAACCTCTTTGAGCAACAAAATAATTTTATATGGTTTTAAAGCACATAAAAATTACTTACACCTGTAAACATTTCAGAGTTTTTCCATCTGTCCCACATGTGGTTTTTGAGCCCCAAAAATGAGACATTTCTAAAATCTTATGATTTGGCAGCCATTTTTTTTAATGAACACTGTAACAGTCCATTTTTTTTTTAAGTACTATTAGTACATAATAGTTAAAAGGTAAAAAACAAGGCCCGTAACCCTAATCCCTTTATTATATATATTTTTATAAATAATTATTTATTTTGGGCCCAAAATTTGAAAAAACAATTTGTAAACATAACTTATTAAACATAACAAGATTTTGTTATATAACAAAATGAATTTTGAGTACACAAGATGATGTTCCATCTTTACTCTTTGCAAAAAGAGTAAAACCTTTTGACCCTCTGTATGATGTAAAATAAGAACGCTACAGGTCACGGGAAAAAGTGACGAACTTTGCTGTTTTTACCTGCTGGCAAGTTAGAAAATAGGTTATTACTCATGAAAACAATTTTTTTTAAATATAAAAAAAATTTTTGGCCACTACAAGGGGGTAGTTATCATACATCAAATATCAACAAAATCAATAATAGTGACGCACTGATTATTTTTTGAATTAAAATAGAATACTCTCATAACAAAGTGATTAAAAATATAAAAATCAATCAAATTAGAGTAAAATACAAAATATCAAATCTATTTTAATAATGATTTGTTGTTGAATATACTGTAACAAATATATGTGATTAAAATTTATGTATTATTCAACTTAAAACTTTATGATAAATGTGCATAAATGCTGAGAACATTAATAAAAAAAATGAATCAAAAATTTATAACATTTCTTATAGTTATGTAGCTAGAAAATAAGTTCAATGATCTAACTATTTTCACAGAAATTCTAAAAGTTGTAATAAAATATTCATAAATTAAAATAATTATTTTCAAATTTAAAGTTCTTCTATGTTTCTTGAACATTTCATTGAATTAGTAATTTTGTTTAAAATTCCCCTTTATAAAATCGAGAACATTTTAAATAACATGAATGAATTACATACATTTAATATATTGTGAAATTAGGTTTAAGCTTTATTGATAAAAGATGATGACTGATGAACCATAAAGACAAGCATTACTTTTGACGTCTTATTATACACTTTTAGGCTAATATAAGTACAGAGGCTTGTACATTTTGAATCTTGTACAGGCTCATTAACCAACCAGCAAAGTATCCACAATCTGGTATTCAAATCCATATAAAATAACTGCCTTTACTAGGATTTGAACCTTAGAACTCTCTATTTTGAAATCAGCTTATTTGCGATGAGTTCACCACTAAACCACAATAATAATCATTATCATTATGGTAAAAAAATATGAATAACAGACACTTTGCATTAAGACATTGAGAATAAGATGTTCTAGAGATTGATTTTGGTTCCAGAATTTAAAATCAAATTTATTTTATTTGGTTAATGTGGTAGATTTTAAAGTAAAATTTTTAATCTAACCAGACATGATAAAACAAAAAAATCTGATCTGACACCACATGACGACTTCCTTGTACGGCTATTAATTAATTACATTTACAAATTTTTTTTAATGAAAAGTACATAAAATTTTATTTCATTATTATCTAATTATTATTCACCGTACATTTTTATTTTTACAATCTGAGGTTCATTTATTAATAAATCAATATATTATATTAAAAAAAAATTAAAAAAAGGAAAAATGTTGCAAATAAAAATACTAAGAGAAAATGATAAATATAAAGAGGAAGAAAACGTTAAGACTAAGGAAAGAATAAAAAAATTAAGAGAGGATGATGAATATAAAGAGAGAAAATTTGGAAACTAAAGAGCGTGTACACAAATTAAAATCAGAAGAATTACATCAAGCCACTGAGCGATTAAATAACTGGCAACAAAAGACAAACGAAATGATGACAACTCCGACTTAGGGAGAATATTGTCAGACAATTTCAGAGGAGTAATGAACTAAAAGTAAGATTTTTTTATAGTTTATTAAAGATTGGGCATGTATGCCTCAGTGTATATGTTGTTCTTGTGAGGGTCTATTTTTCAGTCACTCTGTAGTTAACTTTAATGTAGATAAAATTAAACAGAAATTCCAGAGTAATTAAATAAAATTAAACTAGAAAATCCAAAAATAATACAATTTAAATTATAATTTTCAATTAATATTAATCACCAAATCTATTACATATACACATTAACGCCTATTAAATTACATATATACACATTTTTAAAAGTACGTAGAATTTTATTTCACTAATAGCTTCTAATTTATTTTCATATTTTTTTTTTTTATTGTTATTATTGAATAATTATTTATCATAAAACTTTTTTACAATCACGGGTTAATAATTATTAATAAAACAATATACTTAAATAAAAGTTAAGAAATAAACTTTAAAAAAAAGGTGATGAACCGATTTAAACAGATGTGCCTTTCCTTTTAAGACTATACCTCTGGTACCAATGAAAATAGTACCAGTTATGATAAATCATTGAAAAGCTCTCATGAGAGCTTATTACTGTAGTTAAGAAGTTAACTTTCTGAATTTTGGGCTTTTTGGACACTTTTCATTTAGTCGATTGCAATCAAAAGGAGAGGAGGTGCACAACTAGATGTTACAACAGTCCTTAATCAAAAATTTCAACATACTACGGCTAATTGTTTTTGAGTTATGCGAGATATATACGTATACGTACGTACATATGTACAGACGTCACGGCAACACTAGTCATAATGGATTCAGGGATGGTCAAAATGGATATTTCCATTGAACTCTGAAAACTGAAATTTTTCGTGATTACAATACTTCCTTTAATTCATATAAAATAAAAGTTAAATGCACAGTCTAATACAACAACTATGAGAGATCACGCAATACAATATAAATAGATATGTGATGCACTATACTAAGAAATCACTATTACACATCTTTTATAACCGAGTGAAATGTTTAAAAAAAAAAAAATTATTATGAATCTAATTTCTGAATCTGTTAGTTAAAATAATTAAAATTTTATTGGTAAGATAAACAAAATAAGTTGACAATTGTGTTTTCAAGACAAAAAAGATAATTGTTTTTATGGTACCAAAACAAAAATATAAAACAAAGAATGTGTTTTCTTTTCTACACTGTCAAAATATTTTTCATGAGTCGCTAATTAATAGAATTTAGATTCTAAAATCATCTTTGTGATGATTATGCCAGTTTCCATTAGAATCAATTAAAAATAAATATTATACCCAATAAATGAATAAATTTATTTTTTGTTATATACTTAAGGAAATAAAATTACCGAACTAAATTATAAATGGCTGCTCGAAAGAACACCATTTTAAATATTCAGAAAAAAGGTAATAAATTTCTGTATCAAAGATAGTAATAAAATAATTACGTAATAATATTTCTAAAAATAATAACAAATGATTCCATGACCTGACAACTCCATGTGCATTTACCCAGCCAAATGTGTCAACGCTCTCAATAAAGAAATTCACTGACTCAGTTCACAAGTTTAAAATGAAAAAAATTACATATGGCACAGGACCAAATGAATTCCAAGGACCTGCCCTGGCAACTATTCCACTTTAACAGTAGTACGATCAACTGATGTATTAATTGGGTAATTATAAATTCTATATCCTATAAAATCAAATTTTAGCTACTAAATTTTCTTGAATAGAATAAGTATTTAATGATTAAATTTATTACAAAAGATTTTTTTCTATAAAATAAGTTATTAAAATAAATTTTGCACTCTATTTTCCCTTCAAAATATTTAAAGACTAACAACAAATTGATTTAAAGTTCTAATTTATCTTTAAACTGCACTATCTTTATTTAATTATTTTAGTATAATAAAATAACTTAAAAAATTATCGTCACTATCAAAAATATTATATGTACCATAAACTGGTACATATGTCTCCTAAGTATGTATGTATGTGTGTATTTGAATGAATATGTGTAGGTGTACATATGTATATATGAATGTATGTATGTATAGTGCATACGATGAAAATAAAAGCTTGCTTGCACGAGGCAAACAGTCGCAGTGGAGGGAAAAATATTACTCTTTTCTCATAACATTAGACTCATTCAGAAACCAAAGTATACTGCAATACAGTGTTTAACAATTTTCATAAATAGCAAAAATTCTTTCCACAATTAAAATTGTATTATTTTTTTTCATTTCAGACAATAATTTCTTTAAAAATATTTAGCGTACCTATAAATATTTCTTACTGCATACAGTAAAAAACCGGATAGTTCATACTTTTACTAATAGATTATTACATGCACTCCCTACAAATGTGGATGTATGTAGGAGATATATATATATATATATATATATATATATATATGTGTGTGTGTGTGTGTGTGTGTGTGTGTGTGTGTGTGTGTGTGTGTGTGTGTGTGTGTGTGTATGTGTGCGTGTGTGTGTGTGCATGTGTGTGTGTGTGTATGTGTGCATGTGTGTGTGTGTGTGTGTGTGTGTGTGTGTGTGTGTGTGTGTGTGTGTGTGTGTGCACGCGTGTGTGTTAAAAATAAATCATATGTGCTAATACAAATCAACTAAAATTCACAGCAAAATACCATGTGTATCAAAATGAATATCGGGGTTTTAAATTTATGTAATATATTTATTAAGTTTTACTTACATTTATAAATTGTAAAATGAATGAGCAACTCAACTCTGTTAAGTGTTCAATGTGAGTACTATTTGTCACACAGCTCATATCCAGTCTATAGGAAAGTTCATCCCATACTTTAATCAACAAGTCTGAAGTAATTGATGCAACAGATGCTTCAATCCTGTATCACAAGTTGGGTACGTCAGCCGATAACAGTGGCACATACACATTTTATCCTTTATAAACACCCAAAGAAAAAAAAATCGAACGAGGTCAGATGCTGCGAACGAGGAGCAAACAAGCCCTGTCATCTAGTCCCGGGTGACCGATCCAGCGATCGGGGAGACTTTCATTCAATCGAACATGTACAGCGTTTTGCCAGTGAGGAGGCGCACAATCTTGTTGCCAAAAAATGTTGTGTAGTACATATTGTAGTTAAAGAAAGAGCCTCAGTCTTAGCATATCAAGAAAGTTCATTCCCGACACGCTTACTTCTGCGAAAATGAACAGCTCGTTAACTTGTCATCGGGATATGGCATTCAATTTTAGGGTCTCGTTCACACTGCAATATTTCGTGAGGATTTTCTGATCCCAAGATACGCACATTATTAGTGTTTAC
This sequence comes from Lycorma delicatula, assembly GCF_047948215.1. Lineage (NCBI taxonomy): Eukaryota > Metazoa > Arthropoda > Insecta > Hemiptera > Fulgoridae > Lycorma > Lycorma delicatula. The sequence goes on along the minus strand of NC_134462.1, from coordinate 132,864,885 downwards.
TTCTCCATTGAAATGTTAATTGGTCACAATATGACACGATAAATGTAGTATTCATCGTTATGATGCATCATTTCCTTTGCGAAGCTAGCATACAAATCATATTCTGTAGGCTTCAGAACTTGAACCTATTTCCTAGAACTTCATACAAAACTCTTACACGTTCAAATTGTCTTCGGATAAACTCTGTCGTCCTGTACTCCTCCCTTTACAAATACAGCCAGTGATTTCAAATTGTTAATACAATTTACGAATGTTATTGTCACTCGTGGACAATACAATGGAACATACGTTGAACGGTAATTACAGATTTACACTTTGCAAACTGCAAAACACAGAATCCTTTCTGTTAGGGGGTCGCATCTTTGCTATTTACGCTTTCAAGTGGAAGGTGCAGGAAACCGTTCGAGCGTACGTAGTCTAATTTTCACTTACCAATTTATATAAGATCTTAGAATCCATGCATCCATTATCAGTTATAAAACACATCAGGTAATGGTAATGCACTGTTTTCCACTCAATAATAGTTAATTAATCGATGGATTTGAAAAGCTTATACATAAATCTGTAATTTTATAATAAAACCTCCATATTACGAAAACCTCGATTTTACAATTTTTACTTTCAAAACAAAATACTAACCACCAGTACCACTTCCAAAAGCATTTCAACATTTATTGATTACATGAGCAATCTCTGAAGAAACTTGAAACATTTAAAGAAAAAGATGAAGGCGAAGTTGCATAATATTCACCTTAACATATAGCACAATGTAGTAAATTTTTAAATAATTTGTTAAGAAGTGCACTACAACTATAACATTCAATCTCAAAGTGGGCATTCAATCCCACAGAAAAATTAGAGGGCATTCAGGCAGTCTAGGAAGGCAATGACTGATTAGAAAAAAGGCAAAAATTATGTTTTCCTGATATTTCAAACTAAAATTTAAATACTTACTACACACTAGTACAAAAAATTAAGAACACCTATATTTTATGACAAAAAATGATTGTCAAACTTCTTTAACTTACAGCAAGAGGCTTAGAGAGAATAGAAAAAAATTAAAGCTTGAATACTCTACTTTTTGACAGTATACTTCAATTTCAATTTTAATAAAAATACTTCCAAATACGGAAAAATATGCGCTGTAATTGCTCTCATTTAAAATAAGTTTCAAGTCAGAAATAGGATATGCCACATTTAAAAACAATTGCAATTGCTGTTTTTAAAAGCGCATCTTAAAAACAGCAATTGCAATTATTATTTTTAACAGATGGTAAGTTTAAAAATTTTGGGGGTGCTAGAAAATTTGTTTGATTCTCAATATGGATGGGGGGGGGGCGAGAAACTTTGAGAATCAATGTTCTAGAGTATTAGAAAAAAAATCAGTACTAAGACACCATCTGTATAGACAAAAAAAAATATATATATATATATATATATATATATATTTTATATATACAAGCAGATACATATTTTAAATACCATAAATAAATACTTTAAGGTAATCTCACTTGAATCACAAGCTATTCCCATAAATGGTATAATCATTCTAAAGAATAACAACCATCCGATGCCAGACTAACAAAGCAAAGTTAGGAATAGAGCGATTTCCTGCTACATTCTTCATACAGCAGAAATACACTGATGCATATCAGTGTGTATCATATCACAAGCCCACTAATAATAAGCTCTAAAAGTGACACCTTTATTCTTTTCACCATAGGAAATGAATATATGGTACAGAGAAAATAATTCTTGACAGGTGCCCCTTATATTCATTAGCCTTAAGAAAGATATTGAGACAGATATAGCAATAAATTAATGTAAATGTGTATGATAATAATATAAATTAAAAAAGTAAAAAAAATGAATTAAAAATAAAAAAAGGCTTCAAAAAATTTACTAAAAGATAAAACACTTTTTCAATTTTTCCTTAAAATTCAACTTTTTGAAGTCTAAAAAAAGATTAAAAACATCAAAATGTTAAATTTAAGAATTAAAAAAATATTTTTTTTTTTTTACTTTATGTCCTTTTTAAATAGTTTTATGATCTACTTTTGTTATGTTTACTCTTTTATTTAGGTTGAAAAACCTGTCTGGTTTAAAAGTAATAAAATTATGAAAAGAAATGCAGGAAATTAGATAACCACTGCCAAAATGTGACCAAAGAGACATTTAAAGTGTATTAAATACATTATACTACCAATGTACTTACTACACATTGTTTCTTATAAATAGGCAAATACAATATTGTTGTAATGAGGCATTACAAAAAGGAGATGTTATAAACTAATGGAATACAACTGTGATACATCATCACACGGCTAGTTTTTAGGTTTAATTTTCTAAAAAAAATTAAACATTAATTAAAATTAACATTAAATTAATGTTAATTTATAAATAAAAACCAAACTTATTTGGAATTTTCATTAAGTAAATTATTGTTTTTACTTATTTTTTTAAAGATTCAACAAAACAGTAAACTAATGTAAAAAATGTTAATTTTTTGAAAAATTATTCTTTCAGACTAAATACAGTCTAAGATTACTCCAATATCCCTAACATAAGAAAAGATAATTAAGATGAAATGTAGAGGAATTAATTAGAGATGAGGGTAGCACAAACTAATCAAAGGAAGTAAATATTGTAATTGATATACATTGCAACAGCATTCACATATGTGATATGCTTTAAAAAAAAATCTGCTGTGGACACTACATGACAGTCATGTGGACACCACATGACTTCCTTGTACGCCTACTAAATTGCATACATACATTTTTTTAAAATGAAAAGTAGATTATTTATTGTAATTTTTTTTACAATCAAGAGGTTAATAATTATTAATAAATCTATATATTTAAATTAAAAAAAAAAGGAGATGAGGTCAGATTTGAACATGTGCCTTCCTCTTGTAAAATCCAAATATTTCAATAATTAAAATTTTATTTAGCTATATAACTCTGGAACCTATTAAAATAAGCACCTTTATATGTAAATTAATTGAAAAGCTTTCAATGAAGGCTTATTACTGCAGTTAAGAAAATGTCCCAAGATTTTTTGGAATTTGGGTCTTTTGGGCAATTTTGGTCCAATTGATTGCAATCAAAAGATGATGCCCCAACTAGATGTTATAACAGTCAAAAATCCAAAATGTCAACACCCTACTTCTAATCGTTTTTGAGTTATGCGAGTTACATATGCACATATGTACTTACGTCACACCAAAACTATTCGTAATGGATTCAGGGATGGTGAAAATGGATATTAATGTTGAAATCTGAAAACCAAAATTTTTCGCAATCACAATACTTCCTTTACTTCGTACAAAGAAGTAAAAATAATTGAACGGCCAAATCAGATGCTGATAAAGCTTATCAGGAGTAAAAGGATCACAAATAATAATCTTTCAGTGTGGAGAGAACAAAGGAAATTATAAAAATCTAAAGTACAAAGAATGTTTTATTATTCAGTAAAATTAACTACAAACCATATCAGCCCATTCTTGCATAAAAATATTATTTTTATTTCAATCACAAAAATAATTATTATCATCATCATCATCATCATTAGTCATCTAAACAATCATTCATTATACGTATCAAATAGATATCATCATTTTTTAAGGTTAATAGTTTGTCAAAGTGTGCATAAGCACACATTTTGGTGATACTAAATTTATATAACTGGAGTTTATACATACATTTTCATTTCACAAATTACTGTATTGATGGCAATTCTTTTACTATAGTTAATGCTAACACATTAGTAAAAAATAATGAAAAAATTAATACCATACACTAATTAAGTGCCATAAGTAATTAGTGCAATCCAAAATACTCCGATAAAAATATTTCTGGAGTTTTATTATATCTATGTTAATGGCATACAATTTTATATAATCATACATTTGTAATGGGAATAAATCTGAATAAATTACAATTAGATTTTGTTTAGGATGAAAATAAATCTTATTTTCATTCAAAAATAATATACAATATATAAATCATAACTATATATAATATTTCCATACTGCAAATAGTTACAATAAAATAACAGCACTTAGAAAGTTTAAAACATAGATAAATCGTTGATCAGTGAGAAATAATAATACATACATTTAATCACTACATAAGTTAGTATTCTAGTAGTTGTGTGAAATACCACAACTTCAATACCCATACCACATCAATAATTCAAAAACAGTTGATTCAATTGTGCTTTTAAATAACCTACAATAAGATGTTCTGCATTTAAAACTATATAAAAATCTGGTTATTTTCTATTACACAAAAGTTGTGCAATACTTCTCTATTGTTCTATATAACTAGGTTTTTTCTAAAAATTAATTTTTGGTAAAGAGCAAGTAAAAATATTCAAGTTAAAAAATTATATATTTTTTCTATATCTCTTTATATATCTTATAAAATCCAACTCATCCTATTAACTATAGCGGAAATCTTAATATATGGACATACATGCTTAAGATAATTTATAATTTTATTTAATTAAACAAATCATTCACTAGAATTTCTATTTGAAAGGTTTTTTCAAAAATAAATCAATTTTCTCACTGATAATATAAAATATACAAATACATTAACTGAATAGGTCAATTTCATTTCTTCCTGAATGGATTATTCAATAAAACTTATTAATTTTTCACGTGTTAAAAAAATACTTACAGTTGTTATCTATTATAAACCAGAATTAATAAAAGTAAATTCTATAGTGTGATAAAAAAATTATGGATTATCCACTTATCAGACTCAGTTAAGTTCAGAAAAATCTTTCATTCCTTTATTACATTTTATGCTATATATTTGCCTTAATAAATTTCAACTCTCTAACCCAAACTATCTCTAATTCTTCTTCTCTAATTCAGATAATCCAAGTGTAAAGTGTATCAAATAATAAACATGGCACGAAAAATATTTAATTTTTTTAAAATTATATTCCATCAGAATACTGCAATTTGTTGTTGGAACGATTGAAATGATAAAAATACAAATTTAAGTTATAAAAACAAAAAAACTGTTCCATAATTTATAATTTGTTTAGTATTTTTATCATTACAATATATTTTTTACAACTAGATTAATTCACACATTTAAAACATGTTAATGAATACCATTTAATGATATAAATGGTAAAGGAAGTTAGATAAATTAATATGCATTACCTTAATTTATAAAGTAATTATAAGTATTTATAAAGTTAATTCATAAAGTAATTGCAAATAAGCTTGTAGGAACAATGTCAAACAATGTAAAACTATTAATATAAAAATCAAAACTTTCTTTTAAATAAAAAAATAACACTATACAGCAAAACTAAGACAAAAGAGAATACACAAAAATTAATTGCAATGAACTAGCAGATTCTTCAATTTATATAGTAAAATAATCATAGAATTTTCTGATTGAACCAAAAATAATTTTTTAAATTTAATTTTTAGAAGTTTTTCAAATCGTATATATGCTTGTTTAAAATATGGATTATTGTGAATGTATGTCAGATAGGATTTTTTCTTTAACTACACATGTATTATTTATGTAATTTAAAACCAAATTTTTTTAAAGAATATTATAATAGAATCTGTTAAATCCATAGTTAAAAAAAAAAGAAAAAACAATGTTACTTACATCAAAATCACTCTCGTTAGTCACAACATGATCAGGCAAAACATGCATTTGAGCAGCACAAGAAATATCAGTTAAATCTTCTGAAGATAAGGTTTCATTACAAACTTCATTTTCCTTTTCTAAAAATTGATTAGGTATCGCATCTTCTAAAATATGACCATTTTGATAAAGAGGAGTATGTCCACTATGAAAACTTTCTAGATTTTCTACATTTATTTCAACCGATTGTGTATCATCTGCATCGAGAAAATTTTGTGAATCTGTTTCATATTCCTGACCTTCACTAACAACAACAGGTGTATCGTCATCGATCAAACATTTTTCTGTATTATCTTGAGTCGCTTCAGCAACAGTAGTCCATGTATCAAAATCTTTATCTGTATTATTTACTACTATATTATCCTTAAATTGCGGAATTTTGATTTCTTGCTCTTTTTCATCAATAACATTTTCTGTAGCAGATTTTTCTTCTTTTACTAATTTATCTTCATTAACTAATTTATCTTCATTAACTAATTTATCTTTAATAACTAACTTTTCTTCAATAACTAACTTTTCTTCATTAACTAACTTTTCTTCATTAACCAACTTTTCTTCATTAACCAACTTTTCTTCATTAACTAATTTTTCTTCATTAACTAATTTTTCTTCATTAACTAATTTTTCTTCATCGACTGACTGAATTGGATCAATTGATATTAAATACTCATTACGCTCTGCTTCTATTAGTTTCACACTGTAGGTCATGCACTCTTTCATTTCGGTTAATTGTGTTAGTTCAGAGATTACGCAATTTGTGGTATCATCTCCAGCCCCAATCTTTAAGGATGTTTGGGATTCATTAGAATTTACATCGCTAGTTATTTCATTTTCATCTACTACTTTTAAGTCATTGTTAATTAAATCAAGATCACAAGTCGAAGCAATTTTACCATTCTCAACCATACTTTCACTATTTTCTGTTGCACTGTTATCAGTTTCATGTATAGAAGATGACAATTCTTTTCCATTACTTTTTTCCAATCGGTTTACTAGAATATCGTTATTGTCATCGTTTATGTTTGTATCGTTAGAAATCGTTTCAGTCTTGTCAATTAACACCGTAGGTTCTAATGGTGCTGCTGACTCAACAGTTGGATTTATATTGATATTATTATTAAGGGAATGTAAGGAAGTGTGTTCTTGTTCATTAATAATAAATTGCCTATTTGAGTCAAGATCACAGGTATCAGAAGCGTGTGAAAATGGGATCAATGGATCAAAATCAAGCAAATTAACATTAGTATCATTAACAGTAGTAGCAGTTGTCGTTAAACTAGTAGTAGATGTATTAAGATTGGAGTTGGAGATGCGTAATTTTAGTTCTGTATCAATTAAATCCTGCAGGCTGGTTCCATCAGCCGAGTTTAATGTTAAGCTAAATGAATCACTCGATGACACTTCTGGGTCAAAAACAACACTCTCACTACTTACAACCACATTCTGTGCCACTCCTGCCATCTCCGACCTGAAACAGAAAGATGAATTATTACAATTAAAATTATAAAAAAAAAGCAATTGAATAGTATAGAAAGTATAAATCATTTAAAAAAATAAATAGAACGGGTGCTCCTTTAGTGTGTGGTCAACCCTGAAGTTTACACTTACCTAAGCAGTCTAGCACAATAGATAAAAAATATTGTCCAAACAAAATTTGTGATTTTAATGTTAATTAGTCAAGGTTAGTGAACGTTAAGTAATGTTTGGCTTAGCAACCTCCATGGCCTATGTGGTAACGTCTCAGCCTTTCATCCAGAGGTTCAAATCCCAGTCAGGCATGGCATTTTCACACACTACAAAAATTGTCATTCATCTCATCCTGTGAAGTAATACCTAACAGTGGTCCTGGAGGTTGAAAAAAAAGGGGGTTATGTTGATAAACCCACAGGGTTGGTCTAGTGGTGAACTCATCATAGCAAATCAGCTGGTTTCAAAGTCAAAAGTTTTAAGGTTCAAATCCTAGAAAAGGTCATTACTTTTATAAGGATTTGAATACTAGATCGTGGTTACTGATATTCTTTGGTGGTTGGGTTTTCAATTAACCATGCACTTCAGGAATGGTCGACCTGAGACTGTATAAGACTACATGATATGTATACCCATATCATTCTTATTCATGTTCTGAAATATCTTATAGTGGTTCCGGAGGTGCAAAAAAAAAAAAAGAAGTGATTTGATAACCTAACAAACGATACTTATGGGAAAAGCCACTCACAAAAACAGGTTTTAATATGAACAGTTTTTTAAATAAGCAATTTTTAACTGATTAGCATAAAGTAATAATTATATTTGCTGGACTGGTAGTAACACTTTTTATTTCTATTTATTTATTAAAATATTTTCCTTTTAGCTAAAACAGGTTGATACAAACACACAGCTGCATTACAAGATGAATTTTCTGCATGTGAAAAATGCTAAACCTGACCAGAATTCAAACCAAAAACCTTCTGAAGGAAAGTAAAAACAGTATCATTCCATCATCATTTTATTTCAGTGAATTTTTATTTCTGGTTTTATATGTAGGCTAAGTAATGCAGGTAGTGAATTGAACTTAAACATTACATCAAAGGAGAAAAAAAGTTTAACATTAATGAGCTCAAAATAAACTATCATTTTCCTATTCGATGCTCCACCATTGAATTTGAATTATTTCTACTTTTCTATGTACATTATGGTAATTCCTATATGGGGGATTTTTTTGTGAACAGTTATAATTACTTTTAGATTTTCATTTTTAATGCTTTTTAATTATTTCCAGGGCTCAAAAATAATTTACACAGACAAAAACAAATGCAATAGAACTGACATTAAAATGTGATACTATTTTTTGTAAAACTTACATACAATCTTAAACTTTTGGGACAATTTTATGAAAAATACACAATGTTTATTAAATTCATTCATACAGATAACCCTAATTTTATTTTAAGTATAAAAGAAAATATAATATTTGGAAATATTTCTTCACTAACCTAACCTAAAATAAAGTACCTACATCTATCACCTTCTTCTACCAACTACAGATGAAGGTGAAGAAAATACCAATATTTAAGAACATTTAAAATGCATGCTTTCATTTAATTTCATGTACTGCGAATGTTTTAATATTGCAACAAATAATCCAAAATAATTGAAGATATTTTTTTCAAATACACATAATTTTGTCTAATCTTTTACTTCTTTACTTCTAATCGTCTAATCTACTGTCCACTTCAGCAGTTTTAAATACGTTAAAAAATTACATTAGTAAGTAAACTCTTAATAAAGTAAATAATAGTGTTGTACTGTGACACAAATATCTTTTAAATTTTCCCATTCTCTTGAGATTTGTTCTAACCAAATGTTTATGGGATCACTTTTTTCACGAAGTAAAAAGTTTATAATTGTACAATTAATTATTGTTTTTGTTTCTATTGTTTACAATTAATTTTATTTAAATTTAATTTACTCAAATTAATTTATCTTCACAAGTATTTAAAAATAAATTTAAAAAAAAAACACTTTTAAATAAGTATTAAGCTTTACTTTTGATTATACTGTAACTTCAAAAATTGTTTTATTTCTGTATATCCATTTCGTTGTATAAACTTTTTTCTATAATTCAAATTATATTAATTTGTAAAATAATTTCATTGTATACTTAATACATTTTGAAAACAAAAAGAAAAAATTTAAAGAACTAATAAAAAAGTCTAAATAAATAATTGAAAAAGAAGACAGGATTACGTTAAACAGTTATTAAATGGAACAGCAAAGGGAATATTCAAGTCATTAACAAAAAATAAAAATGTAGCTGCATTTAAACTGATAATATAAATATAATTATCATTAACATATAATGAACTGAACTCAAATAAAAACTACCACTTGTGAAAGCAGTACAATTTTTTTCTACTTGTAATGATAAAATATTTTTAGTTTATTTTATTGCAAGGGTTATGAATCAGGTAGTAAATTTTTTTAGCACTCCACAGTTTTTATGTTTAATAATTTCCGTTTAATTATTTACAATTTTTAAAATTTTTATATTTATTTTTAATTAATACCTTAACAACTACAAACAGTAATTGTTAAAACATTCAAAATACCAAGTTAAAGATTTCATTTTTGTTATTAATCGTTTATAATGGGTGTTTTACTTTTTGCTTCACAAAAAATGACTAACAAAATTCATTCACCTAAGAACAAAATTTTTATTCACCAATCATCAATAATAAAGTCAAAAACATCCTCCTGTCTTATATGTAACACTGTTAATTAAATGTAAACAAAAGTAATCGTACAGAATGGTGATTTTAACACAAAAGATTTTAAATCTAAACTGGGAAGTTTTAATATGATTTTTTTTTTTTAGAAGATAACTTCTAAAACAAAAATTTTACTGAACAAAAAATGTTTTTCTTATTCATAACATCAAATAATAAATCTATTTATTTACTCACAATGTTCATGATGATTAATTTTATTGAATGACTGGACACACTTAGAAAAATTTAACGATATATAAAAATAAACACTTTTAATAACTTTGTAACAATAATGTACACATTATACCCACAAAAAAATTTCTTCTTTATTTATCCATTACATATAAACAACAAAAACAGAATAAATTTGTGATAAATTTTCTCATTAAAATTAAACTAAATTAAATCATTAAAAAAAAAAAGGTTAACTTAATTCTGAGTACATAAATTATTGAAAGTTAACAAAAAAAAAGTCTGTTCAGCGTTAATGATACCCTGCTAAAACCAATTTAACAAACTCACAATAAAGCAGTGCAACAAAATTATAAAATAAATAAGAAGAAAATTTGCCTGTAACTGCATGTAAAGTTTTAACATATGATTCCACAGTTTCAATTTTTTTTTTTTTGGTTGTCAGATAAGTGTTTATTTTTACTAATTTTATTCAGCTTATTAGTATTTATAATAAAAGTTTAATAATTAAAGCAGAATTTAAAAAAAAACAGCAAGCAGTAATTTGAATCTCTCCAATATATAATAGATTAAAAAAATCATGACATGAAAGGTGTGAAATTTTTTGAAACATTCTGTTAGCTTCTGTTGTGCTTATGTTTAAAGTTTATGTATCTTTTACATATACTCAACCGATGTAAAAGCTCTTAACTCCAGAAAAAAAAAGAGTAACCTTGCCAAAAATGAGAATTGTTAAATTTTGATATGGATGACCTTAATGTTGTTGTTTCTGTCTGTCTTCAGCAACTTAATGGGTTGTAATAAAAAAAGAAAAGAAAATGTGCATGTAGTCATCAAAGAAGTAGCATGAAATAACCACCCATTGAAATTATAAGTTGTACTTTTGGCAAGTATCCTTTATTGTGTAATTTTAACTGTTTTAACTTCAAAAAACAAAATTTATACTGTTGATTTCTGGGCATTTTTTTAAAAGTAAAGTAAACAACGCATATAAATCATTTGAACTTTTCAATAATTACCTGCTATTGTTAACATTACACAAAAATTACTGGTTTGTTTTCAAAAAGAAGATAAAAAATTAAAATTTTTACTGGAACAAAGTAAAATGATCACCAAAAAACAACAATCAAGCTTTACACTTTTTTCTGAAAGCAGCAAGGCTGTACTGTAACAACCCCGCAGCTTTTACATCATCAAAAAGTATGGAGTCCCACTACTTCTTTTTTACTAGAGGTTAAGCCTTTCCCTTGAAAATGAGAAACCTTGTAAAGAAGAAACAACCTGTATCTCTCCACTGTGAAACTCTTTTAAAAACTCACAAGTATTATAAATAAGTTTTTTTTTTTAAATTGGGCTGGAAACCCAACATGTCTCCTCTGTTGTGATTTTTTTATCACCTCAACAGCATTCAGTGTCTGTTTCTCCACTGACCACCTTCTGTCCCTTACCAACATACAAGAACATAATACAATTATTTGCTAATCATAGAAAATTATTCAAGCAACCTAATTCAATGTGTATAATATAAAATATTCTGATAGGACTCTGAAATATGCAACCCTGACACTCTGTAGAGTTAGTTCTCATGGACTGAAACAGGTTGCGTGAAGGAGATAGAGAGAATTCTTCTCTCCATCAGGTATTGATGCTGTGATATCTCAAACACAAAAGATTAATGTTCTAAAAGGTTCAAAACCTTCATTCATTCATTCATTCATTTTAATTATCAATGAATAACAAATAATCACTTTTTTAGTTGAAAGATGCCACAGCAAGAGTCTGACATTAAAAACTTCAGCCAGCTCTGTAATGTCTAGTGGGTATTGCACTCCTTGACCACAAATGCATTCTATTCATAATTGTTCAGTAATAACTCAGGCTTCATTTTTTCATTTTAGATTTATTTTATTTCCTTAGGTAGTTTCAAATCATTAAAAATTATAATTTTTTTTAATATTTAAATATGATGATGTGCTACACTAAATATGATTTCCTACGATCTTGTTACCGAATCTTTTTTCTCTAGAGAAGTTTAATACTCACCTTATTGGCATGATTAATTAGCAAACATTATAAACTAAAACAGAGAATGGTAATTATTTAGTTGAGGTGCCTCACCCCATCAACACAAAAAAAAAAAAATCAAATTCATTCAAAATTAATATTTATTCACTTAATGATGTATTTTGGGTGTCGGAAAATAAAAAATTAGTAAAATTTACATAAGTGATAACATATAACATACAACACATAACACAATGAAAATCGGAAAAAAATACTTATATCATGGTGAAGCATTATATTTAAAAGATATAAACACGAAAATAAATAATATAATCTAACCAAACTTAACCTACACTCGCTTCGCTCACTAACCTTGACTAATCACTAACCTTTGATTATTTAAATAATAAATAATTAATTAGGTTAGGTTCAGCTCTTGATGATTGCAGTTGCATTTTTCTTGCTCCAAGTATTCGTGGTTATTATTGCAATTTTTTTAGTAGTTCTGTTACTTTTTCATTCTATTGTTTGTTTTTAGTTGTTTAGTGATTTTTAGTATTTCTGTTGCATTTTTGTCAAGTTTTCATTTTTGTTTTATTTGTATCACTACGTAAATTTTTACTAATTTTCTATTTTCCGACACCAAAAATACATCAATCAATGAATAAATATTAATTTTGAATGAATTTGATTCAGTTTTTTTGTGATTTCAGGGTGAGGCACCTCAACTAAATAATTACCCAGAGAATTTATTACATAGGAAACAATTTAAAACAACATAATCTTTAGAAAAAACTGCATAAATAAGAATACAATAATAATAATTTATTAATTCTAAATTAATTAAATCCTTATTAATTATTTTCTTAATAATTTTATTTTAATCTGTACAATGTGTTAAAAAGCTAAAGTGGAAAGGAGCAGAAAGTGAAAATTGAATGATTCTTATTATAAATTGTATTAAGATCTATCTTGTCTTTAAAATTATTAACTGCACAATCCCAATATTTGAGAATGTTTTACAATTTTTAGTAATTTTAAATCATTATCAGGTTTCATCATGCTGTTCAATGAGCTTGTCTCATTATTAAATAATGTCAATTTATCATTGTAATCATGAATTAGACAATTACAAAAAAAAACGTTAGAAAAGCGCTTACTTATTTGTGTAAGGTTAGTAACATAAAATTACATAAGTTAGGTTAGTTTATAGATCAGTATCAAAATCTGAAAAAATTTATCATAATTTTAGATAGGATAAATAACAATACCTTTTGGCATAAAGAAGAATTAAACATAAAAAATCACCACAAAAAATGAAATATAACTTGAAAAGTTAAACAAATCTGTAAATTGTTTGAAGAAACAATACTTTATATTTAAAGTTTACACAACAAAGAAACATTCAAACTCATAACTTCAAATCTATTATGAACAATCCAATCAAATTTCATGATATACAATAAATAAACTTCGTTTTTGCATGAAGAAAATATTCAGAGTTAGAAAATTACAAACATATAATAGCATCAACATTCCAGTTAACTACACCAGTACACTATAGCATAGCATTGTAAAATCAGTATGACTGTAATTAATTATAGATCGGTAGTGTATTCTTCTAATCAACTGTTTTATTTAAAATCCCCTGCAGTAATTATTTGCTTTAGTAATTAATCACGTAAAATTAACCATTTCAGGACACTGGGGAATTTATTGTTGTGCCCGCTTATGTTACTGCAGAAAAATTTGATTGCTCAGTAATTAACAAGAATATTTTTATTATCTTCTTAATTAATGCACATAAATTCATTAATTGTTAACTATAAACATCATTAATTAGTTATGAATGAATTATACCTTTGTAAGCAATTCAATACAGTTTTTATTCACCAATACATCTGATCTATAAAGTACATAAAACGAAGACTAAAGATAAGCAAAAGAAATCACAAAATGGTAGAGAGATAGTAAAACAAGCAAAGAAATAAAAAAAGAAACACTATAAAAATTTTATGAACAACATACAAAACAAAGTAAATGTCTAATGATATAGAATGTGCCTGTGCTACATAGAGAAGCTGTAAAAATTACAGGACAAAAGCTTTGTACATAAAAATGACATGCTGAGTTGGAGATAAAATTTTGTGCTTATGTACCTATAATACGATACAAAAAACACTCCAAAAATTTTTAAATAGAAATACACTTAATATTATAACCAAAATATGTCATAATTTTGTATTCAGTAACCAAATTTTTGCGATATAATTTTTATAAAACTAAAATTATAAATTTTTATTAATTAAAAATCAAAAATTTTATTGTAAAACATTTTCAGTCATCTTATAATCAATGACATTACTCTAGGGTAGATGATTGAAAACGATTTAAAGTAACTTTTTAAAAATACTTTATCAAAATTTTTATTCGCTTTAACTTAGAAAAATTTTTAACTAATATTATTGCCATTCATCATGAAGAAAAACATAGCAAAAAATGTATTTTTATTTATAACGGCATAACACATGAGTTAATAAAACCTACATACATTATTTACATTACAAAAACCTACATATATTTAGTTTAAATTGATCAAGATAGTTTTATTTTCTGTAAATAGTAAACAAAAATTTTTGCAACTTCATTGGCTGTTAGTTAAACAACAGCATCTAAGTAAATTTTCGCAAAACCTAGATTACAAATAGGTCTATGTTTTTTCCAAAAAGTAAATTTTTCAACTGATCATTTTTTAACATCTTAACATAATAAAACTTGCTTCTTGGAGTTTATTACACAGTTTTTTAAAAAAAAAGTAATTTTCTTCCTTTCAATTCAAATTATAATTCATTTTAATCAAAAAAACATACAACTAAATAATTTTTTTTTTTAAATTACCCGTTCAATGTATCTCCTTTTCTTTTCAAAACTTTGTCAATAAACTCTTCGGGATGTAAATAAATGTCTTCAGACCTGAGGAATTAATTTTAATTATTTTTTTAAAAGTAAACTCATTCATTAACAAATAATATAACTAAATAAGATATATTCTGCCCTCACAGAAAGCATCACAGTTTACGGTAAAATCATACATTATTTGATATATGATAATCATACATTATTTAATCTTTTTACCGATGCAACAAAAGAATTGTACAGACTGATTTGCGTTTTTCTTTCTTTGAATTATTTTTTTAATCAGAGTAAATATCAATATAATCTTATATACCCTTAAATACATAAAGCATTTTTTAATGCGCAGTATTTATCTCTCCACCATAGCTTACAGTAGTTAGTTTTACATCCCGTGCACAGCTGTCTTCCACATGGTATTTTAAAAATTATCACCCAAGCAGTAAATGAGTGTTTCTAACACAATATCCAAATAACCCCCCCCCTCCCCCCAATTCGGTAAAACTATTTAACTTCATCCTCTGATAATTTTTTTTTTTTTGATAATTTCTGCACTTTTTTTTAATGTTTAGGACAAAGAGAAAATGTAAATTTTATTAATATACTATGTTATATTTACTAAACAATACTTTTGAATGATCAAAAGAAAACTGTAAAATAACATAATATTAAACCAAGTTAAGAAAAGTAGATTAACATGAACCAATAACACGCTAAACAAAAGTTATTTTGACTCAAACATATGATGAACAAACGATTTAAACAAAAAAATATAATAAATAGAATACTGGAATACCCGTAAATAATGGTGCTGCAAACCTGAAAAAATACCAAGAGATGGTAGTTAAGCAAAGCGCGCGCAACAGTTAAATTTAGAATCTATGCCAGCTGCCAACAAAAAGAAGAGGGAGCATTTGATATTACCTTCGAGGACGGCATTCCGTTAAATTAACCACAATCACGCGATCGGCAATCATGATAGTGAGTTTACGAGAGACAATATTACGGATTTCCTGATAAATTATTATTAACGATAAAAATAACTTATAAAACAAATGAAGTAAAATCCATAATTAATTTAACGTGAAATTAATTTTTCATTCTTTACAATCACGTACAATATTGTCCTCCTAATTTATTAAAACCGTTGTATAAGACAAACAACGCAACCGAAAAAAGGATTTAAAGGCCCTCTAGACATCAGGCACCTACCCTGTTTGTAACACTTCAGGGAATTAAAAAAACATTTTACCAAGGTGGAAACACAATATTTATTTACAAACACAAATTTATTACAAACCGCGTACATATATGATCTAACAAAAATAATTTTAAAGCAACGTAAGATAAACTTTTCCCTATCTTTTTAATTAAAGAGTTTAAAATTGTAAATTAAACGGATTAAATTGTAAAACTAATATTTTTCAACCCTTTTAAAACGTTTTTCCATTTCAAATTTTTGAGAAACTAATTCAGTAATAGTAGAAGGAAGATTAAAGAAAAACAAACCAACATACTTGGCGTTTATAGACCTAGAAAAGGCATTCGATAGCGTAGACTGGAATAAAATGTTCAGCATTTAAAAAAAATTAGGGTTCAAATACAGAGATAGAAGAACAATTGCTAACATGTACAGGAACCAAACAGCAACAATAACAATTGAAGAACATAAGAAAGAAGCCATAATAAGAAAGGGAGTCCGACAAGGATGTTCTCTATCTCCGTTACTTTTTAATCTTTACATGGAACTAGCAGTTAATGATGTTAAAGAACAATTTAGATTCGGAGTAACAGTACAAGGAGAAAAGATAAAGATGCTACGATTTGCTGATGATATAGTAATTCTAGCCGAGAGTAAAAAGGATTTAGAAGAAACAATGAACGGCATAGATGAAGTCCTACGCAAGAACTATCGCGTGAAAATAAACAAGAACAAAACAAAAGTAATGAAATGTAGTAGAAATAACAAAGATGGACCGCTGAATGTGAAAATAGGAGGAGAAAAGATTATGGAAGTAGAAGAATTTTGTTATTTGGGAAGTAAAATTACTAAAGATGGACGAAGCAGGAGCGATATAAAATGCCGAATAGCACAAGCTAAACGAGCCTTCAGTAAGAAATATAAGTTGTTTACATCAAAAATTAATTTAAATGTCAGGAAAAGATTTTTGAAAGTGTATGTTTGGAGTGTCGCTTTATATGGAAGTGAAACTTGGACGATCGGAGTATCTGAGAAGAAAAGGTTAGAAGCTTTTGAAATGCGGTGCTATAGGAGAATGTTAAAAATCAGATGGGTGGATAAAGTGACAAATGAAGAAGTATTGCGGCAAATAGATGAAGAAAGAAGCATTTGGAAAAATATAGTTAAAAGAAGAGACAGACTTATAGGCCACATACTAAGGCATCCTGGAATAGTCGCTTTAATTTTGGAAGGACAGGTAGAAGGGAAAAATTGTGTAAGCAGGCCACGTTTGGAATATGTAAAACAAATTGTTAGGGATGTAGGATGTAGAGGGTATATTGAAATGAAACGACTAGCACTAGATAGGGAATCTTGGAGAGCTGCATCAAACCAGTCAAATGACTGAAGACAAAAAAAAAAAAAATTCAGTAATCTTGAATTTGGTACTTATTTCAAAAACGTTGGAATACGTGGGCCGCCTTTTTAAGTTTTTAGAAAAACCATGAAAGAAAAAACGCGTTTTTGGTACAAATCGTTTTACCGTTTCTCAAAATATTCGCCTTAAAGATTTATACACTTTTACATGCACTCGAACTTGATCTCTAAACACTTTTTCCACCCTGAAATTGGTACCTCAAAAACATGGTTTCGGAGGGATTCAAACAACTTCTTGAGGCGATGTAAATCGCTGTCCACGCATTTTTTGTTTGACATTCGGGAACAAAAAAAAGTCGTTAGATCGAGTGAATACTGGAAATGAGACATTAATTCAATGTTTTTCTCCGTCAAATAATCAATTGTTTGACGTACTGTGCGAGAGCTGGCATTGTCATGATGAAAAATGAGTGGGACGATTTCGGTCGTTTTTTATGATCACATTGATGACATCTGTCAAAGAAATCGTTGTATACCATTTAGCATTAACTATTCTTCGATCCTCTAAAGTGATTCCAGTACCGGGACGGAACGGTGATCACAATGCTTTGGATCTACATTTCTTTCAGTTGACCATTTCCTGCCTGCGGAGGAGGCTGCAGAGCCTCGCGATAAAAGCATGGCAGCTTTTCCTTTCTTCTACCTCCATGATCTTTTCTCCTCCTATTTTCACATTCAGTGGTCCATCTTTGTTATTTCTACTACATTACATTACTTTTGTTTTGTTCTTGTTTTTTTTTACGCGATAGTTCTTGCGTAGGACTTCATCTATGTCGTTCATTGTTTCTTCTAAATCCTTTTTACTCTCGGCTAGAATTACTATATCATCAGCAAATCGTAGCATCTTTATCTTTTCACTTTGTACTGTTACTCCGAATCTAAATTGTTCTTTAACATCATTAACTGCTAGTTCCATGTAAAGATTAAAAAGTAACGGAGATAGGGAACATCCTTGTCGGACTCCCTTTCTTATTAGGGCTTCTTTCTTATGTTCTTCAATTGTTATTGTTGCTGTTTTGTTCCTGTACATGTTAGCAATTGTTCTTCTATCTCTGTATTTGAACCCTAATTTTTTTAAAATGCTGAACATTTTATTCCAGTCTACGTTATCGAAAGCCTTTTCTAGGTCTATAAACGCCAAGTATGTTGGTTTGTTTTTCTTTAATCTTCCTTCTACTATTAATCTGAGGCATAAGATTGCTTCCCTTGTCCCTATACTTTTCCTGAAACCAAATTGGTCTTCTCCTAACACTCCTTCCACTCTCCTCTCAATTCTTCTGTATAGAATTCTAGTTAAGATTTTTGATGCATGACTAGTTAAACTAATTGTTCAGTATTCTTCACATTTATCTGCCCCTGATTTCTTTGGTATCATTACTATAACACTTTTTTTGAAGTCTGACGGAAATTCCCCTTTTTCATAAATATTACATACCAGTTTGTATAATCTATCAATCGCCTCCTCCCCTGCACTGCGCAGTAATTCTACAGGTATTCCGTCTATTCCAGGAGCTTGCATTTCCACGGTCGAATATTTTGAGCATTTCCTTACACCGATTGACACGAGTCTGTTTTTGAGCTTCGGTCTTAATTATCCGGAATCAATCGGAAACAGATCTTTTTCACAGCTAAATGTTCATGCAAAACCGAATATACTGTAGTCTAACGAACACCTAAGGATGCCTCTATTTCACGGTAGGTCCCATGCCGATCCTCTTAAAACGTATTGTGCATAACATCTATATTTTTTATAACAACCGATTGTGGTCGACCTTCACAAATTCATCGCTGATGGAAACAATACCACGACGAAATTCTGCGAACGGATTAAAAATAGTCTTTTTTTGGTGGTGATTAATAACAAAAAGTTGGATAAGCGATTCGAGGCGTTGTTGTTGAATTTGGCCCTCAGTAAAATCGTAAAAAATCATCCGACGGAAACTTTCAGGTGAAATTTCAATTTTTTCACAAAACTGTTTTTTTTTTTAAACGCTCACTGTAAACTCGGCCGATTTCTGTGCTGCCACTGTTGTAACAATAAAAACGTCAAATTTTACAATAGTAATGTCACATCTCTATACCGCCATCTAGTGGTCGTTTTTAAAAACATAAAAGGCGACCTCCGTATAAAGAATTACTTTTAATTTTTATTTTGGTGCTTGCTTATTTTAAATTCGCTAGCGCCTTTAGTTTTGCTCGTAGCAAAAAGTAGCCGAGTGATTTTTTATGCAAAACTTCCTCAGCTATCTATTGGTGCTATTTACTTTTACATGCGATTAAAAATAAAGCCGCTATGGGCGAAAAACTAAGAATTTTTCCTTAATTTGTTAATTAAAAAATTATAGTTATTCGCTCATGTCCGCTAGGTACTTTTATTCTACATATTTTTCCGAACCCATTCTAATAATTTACGCGTATTTGCTGTACTGAATTTTTTCGAGGTTAAGGCCTTTTGAGTCTCTTTTGACTAGGTTAAATACACGTGCACGTGTGTGTGAGCACTGCATTAAGAATTAAAAACGATTTATTGAAAATAGTAAAATAGTCTTCACATAAAAAAATTACGAAAGAAGATTTAATTAATGAATTAAATATTTGTAAATTAATAAATGCATGGACTGTACACTTCCTACTTATAAAATGAAAAAAGGAAACTCACTTTTTATTAATAAATCTACTAACTCTTTAATTTTTGTTTTTAAAACTCTTCACTTTTTAATAATAATATTCTATTATCCTTCATTTCCAAGAAAATATTTTCCCATCCATTTTTTATTCAAAAACGTTTTTTTTTTGTTTTTTTTTATATATATTTTTTTTTTTACCTTAATCGGCTCAAAAAAGTACATAATTTAATATTACAGAAAAAAGGCTATTTCTCTCCATTAAACGACATTGGTTTAAATATAACTATTCAAGATTCAAGGCTATAATAAATCCTGCAAGTACTATAAAATGGAATTATAGAAAAATATCGTCGCCAAATAGCACCATATGATTCACGGACGTGTACATTTACGTAAGTCGAGCTTGATGCATTAAATACGGAAACGAAATTTAACCATTAAAATAAAAGAGATGAATAATATATATTGTACAAGGCACGACGTAGCATAATAATAAACGATCATAAGAAAAAGAAATAAAGAACAAAATAATGTGTTTAACAGTTTATTGTAACATAATCGTAAATATATGTTATTATAATGATTGTAAAAATAAAACTAACGTACTATAACAGCCTAAGTACTTATAACCATAATAATAATATTATTATTATACACATCAACAACAGTAACGGTGCAAAAACACAACGAACCGCAACAAAATGGCCTTTTGTCATTTTATTTCAGTTGCATTTATCATGATTGCAATTTACATTATAGCCTAAGTTAGGTATCAACACTTAAACAAACCGTATTGTAATTTAAAGAACTTATTGTAATATAATAAATCATTATAATGGGGCATTGTTACAATTTATCTGACACTGGAAATAATGAACCAATCATTCTGTCATTTACTATGCTATAATCTGCATACAAATGCCTCTTTAATAATAATAATAATAACAAAGGAAAGTGACGATGACCCAAAAAATATTGATCCTTTATAATTTTTTTTTTTTTTAAATTGCCAAATTTATTGCAGAACTTTCTCTGCATTTGAATAAAGCTTAATAATATAGATGTTATAACACGCGTCCCATACAGAGATAGAAGAACAATTGCTAACATGTACAGGAACCAAACAGCAACAATAACAATTGAAGAACATAAGAAAGAAGCCCTAATAAGAAAGGGAGTCCGACAAGGATGTTCCCTATCTCCGTTACTTTTTAATCTTTACATGGAACTAGCAGTTAATGATGTTAAAGAACAATTTAGATTCGGAGTAACAGTACAAGGTGAAAAGATAAAGATGCTACGATTTGCTGATGATATAGTAATTCTAGCCGAGAGTAAAAAAGATTTAGAAGAAACAATGAACGGCATAGATGAAGTCCTACGCAAGAACTATCGCATGAAAATAAACAAGAACAAAACAAAAGTAATGAAATGTAGTAGAAATAACAAAGATGGACCGCTGAATGTGAAAATAGGAGGAGAAAAGATTATGGAGGTAGAAGAATTTTGTTATTTGGGAAGTAAAATTACTAAAGATGGACGAAGCAGGAGCGATATAAAATGCCGAATAGCACAAGCTAAACGAGCCTTCAGTAAGAAATATAATTTGTTTACACCAAAAATTAATTTAAATCTCAGGAAAAGATTTTTGAAAGTGTATGTTTGGAGTGTCACTTTATATGGAAGTGAAACTTGGACGATCGGAGTATCTGAGAAGAAAAGATTAGAAGCTTTTGAAATGTGGTGCTATAGGAGAATGTTAAAAATCAGATGGGTGGATAAAGTGACAAATGAAGAGGTATTGCGGCAAATAGATGAAGAAAGAAGCGTTTGGAAAAATATAGTTAAAAGAAGAGACAGACTTATAGGCCACATACTAAGGCATCCTGGAATAGTCGCTTTAATATTGGAAGGACAGGTAGAAGAGAAAAAAATTGTGTAGACAGGCCACGTTTGGAATATGTAAAACAAATTGTTAGGGATGTAGGATGTAGAGGGTATACTGAAATGAAACGACTAGCACTAGATAGGGAATCTTGGAGAGCTGCATCAAACCAGTCAAATGACTGAAGACAAAAAAAAAAACAACACGCGTCCATATTCTAGAAGCATAAAATATTTATTAATTTTTTTTTTTTACAAGATGTTTTGAATCGGCCTAGCCTTTCACGAGGTACTCGCTACCTCACCAGAGTGGTGAGGCTAGAGTAGCCTCACACTCAGTCCCCACGGAAAGCCAATACTTGTTAAACAGAAATCTTTTTAATTTATTTAATATAATTTTATTTTATTTAACGTAATTGTAATTCTATTGAGCCTCTCTGTATTGGAGAAGTACTGGAGAAATTAGGAAATGCGTTATGATTCTGATTTTGAGAAAGGGAAATTCTGGACTTTCATCTACCCGTTGTAGAGAGGGAGCAACGATTACACGTACTGCTTATGGTAGTATATGTAAGCGGCTAACAAAAGCTGGAACCAGGCATAAAGAGATCCCCTTCTACAAATCCCAACAGCCTCTGTAGAGGTTGGAAGAGCTGCATCAAACCAGTCAAATGAATGAAGACGAAAAATAATTCTTAATTTTTGTAATATTATTCATTCGATTGATTTGAATCATTCAGTTCAAACCCAGCTTGCACAGTGATAGAGACTACTACATTTTTTTTTTCGAGATGCAATATATCTTAGACTTTCTCAGTTATGCCAAGAAACGCGGGTAAAACTTTGGTTATTATTGAACGAATAGTTTTTTCGTTTAACCCGAACAAACGAAAACAGTCTTCCTGCTTATATAATAGTATAGATAAGGATAAGTAAAAATTAAAGTTAAAGTAATACTTTATACGTTTGAACACTATATAAATTATTATACTAAAAAATTTCATACGACTAAACAATTTCAAAAAATTTAACTGTCGATTAGCAAATAAGTTAAATTAAACATAATGTACTCGTATATTCTTTACTATATTGAAAATTTATTTATTTCTATTTAAGCCGTTTTTGTACCTTACGGATTTTATTCCATCTTTTTATGTTCTATTACTGAATATTTATTCATAAAAAAGAAATAATAAAAGTTGATATATATTTTTAGCCGATTATCTCATAAAAAAAAATCTCTGAAAAATTGTATCAACCCATGCGTAACTAATGGACTGGTTATTTTAGTGGTTTGGACACACATGATAGAATTACTAATGCATTGAAAGATATATTACTTCCAGTATACGGATCGTCTGCGAAGAATAGGCCGCTTAATGGTTTTTTCGTCGGTTACAAACATATAAATATTATTTATATATACTACGTAAAATATATATATTTTTAAAAGATTTTACAATCCAAACTCAAAAAAAAATGAACTAGAAAAAAATAAATAACCTCAAAATAATTCCTAACAAAAAAAAATTAGTTTAATGAATAAAAGGACATTTTTTCTTTTTTTTTTTGTTTGTTCGGCATTTCTCCCGCCACCTCACCCTAAAGCATACAAACGTCAATTGAGCCTCGAACAGTTTAGCGACCAGTATCCTAACATAGCTCCTAGAGCTTACCTAAAAGCGTGAGCACTAAGCGCTGTGCCATACACCATCGGCTTACGTGTCCCAACCGCTCACTTGTCATATATTTGCTAAAATGGGTAGGTGTTCCCCGTTAACTACTAAAAATATATATATATATGATATCAATAATAAAATTTATTTCGTCTAGGCAGCAATTCGCTGCCACGCCTAGATCGCTGAATGTCAGCAAGTACCTGTCCACCAGTTTATAGCGCTTGCACCCATAATAATTGGCTGGTGGTCAATCGTACTCAGGATTCGCTTCCCATGGCAATGCGGTAAGAGTATTTCCCTTAAGCGAACTACGGATGCCGATTGAACAAAGCAACCGCATCTAGGAACTCAAACACGGTCCGACAATGCGGCTCTCACCAGATTGACTCGCCGCTTGTGAGTGGCCAATTTTTCCCTTGACCTCTGTTCCAGGGTAGCCCGGTCTCTGAACCCCCCCCCCCCCCCCTCAAGAGAATAAAAGGACAAATTTTAATTAATGAGCAGTTTGCAGTTTACAAATGTAATTAAGCTTGAAATAAAAACCGATTAATTATTTTACGTCCGCATCTAATTAGAAACATGACTTATGTCATGACAATGTCGATTTTAAAAATGTAGACGTTAAAAGAAATCGATATTGATGTTTAATCATTAAACTTCAATGTTGTTTTCTGTTTAAAAGTAGAAGTACTGTAAAACAGAAATTTATGTACTTATCCACCTATTCAGGAATAATAATCACAGCTGTTCATAAAATTTAATAAAACAATCGTTAAACCTACAACAGCAATATAATCTTGAGAACAATAACCAACATACGTCTGTATCCGTATAATTCATGAAATCAAGGTTATATCATTATTTAAACTTTTTATGAGATATCACTGGACTTAAAAAGGAAACATATTATTATTATAGCCTTTTGTGTTACACCCCTAACATGTCTTATGGTGTTTCTTGACTTATGTAATAACTTATACCTATTCTGCGTGGGTCATTGTTCGTTCTAGCAAACACAAGCTAACCGATTTGAAAATATATATATCAATCCAAGGTTGAAGTATATATAAATTGATTTATTAATTACGTGGAAAACATTTCCGAAGCGGCATATAAACCAATTATTTGTTTTTTCTTTGTAGTTCGATTTTATTAAGTCGATTTTATTAAGTCGAGTTAGATCGATTAAAAAACGATGCCTATGTGAATAAAATAGCTCCTTCAAAGAAATACAAAGATGAGAAGTACGAGTCTTGGTAAAAAAAAAAAAATAGAAAAATGACATTAAAAAAAGATACGCTGGCGCTGTGTCGGGGCGCACGGCCGTGAAACGTTAAACACATTGAATGAAGTTCCTCCGAACCACAGACCGACCAACTTACCTGTAGAGTTAAATGGGAGAGCTGCCATTGTATTTTTATAAAAAAACTGAAAGTCTCCAATGGAAAATTTTAGTTCCTTCATTTGGCCAACTTTACAGATAAATTGGTCGGTCTGTACGTCAGTGAGTCGCTTTTACTGTACTGGATTGAAATAAAAACGAGACATTGACTGCGTACTAAATTTAAATTTAACATAGAACAGACATTAAATGGTACATTATATTTATTTCGACTAATATTCAACGACAATTTTGTTGCAATATAGGTCTGTGATATTAGAAGTAAGAGACATAGGGCACAATAAGCTGCGGTAGAGGCGCTCGCGCCGTCAGTATCGTTCGCTGAACGCGCCGTGGCAGCTTTGCTACGCTCCCGTAACAGTCTCGCTCGCTCGGTACGGGACATTGAGGTACCTGTGTGTGGACCATAACCTCCCCTTTCCAACGATATGCGTAATTTATATTTCCGGCTGGCTTTTGCGCTGGCTGAGGTTGAAATATTGAATTTTTATAACTTTTTACATGTTTACCTTAATTTTTTACACATAAATATTCTCCAAAATATACTTATTATTACTTAAATCGATCTAACTCTAAACAAAAGCACACGAATAATCGCGCTATCACGTCTAAGTCGTGAACTACACAGAATGGAAATGAGCGAGAACGCCAATTTTGGCCGATCGGTGCTGTGTCCCTACCCAGTCAACCCGCTCGCCAGTGACGCAAACTCAAAGTCGTATCGGCGAATTGATTATGTAAGTTATACGATGACACCCCATTTACGTCTCTAACATTAATAGTTAGGGAGTTATTAAGGCAGGACGATATAGACCTTTTCATTACTCTACAAATTTCTCTTCTAATAGCCGTACGTTTCGGTGTGATTTTAAAGAAGTCTCACGTCAAAATTACTATAGAACACAAAGTTAACTGGAATGCGGTAGACTGTATTATTTCATACTTAAAGTTAGCAAAACACAACGAGCTGCTTGCTCGTTGTATTTTTTACACAGTTGCTTTTTTTTTTTTTGTCTTCAGTCATTTGACTGGTTTGATGCAGCTCTCCAAGATTCCCTATCTAGTGCTAGTCGTTTCATTTCAGTATACCCTCTACATCCTACATCCCTAACAATTTGTTTTACATATTCCAAACGTGGCCTGTCTACACAATTTTTTTCCCTTCTACCTGTCCTTCCAATATTAAAGCGATTATTCCAGGATGCCTTAGTATGTGGCCTATAAGTTTGTCTCTTCTTTTAACTATATTTTTCCAAATGCTTCTTTCTTCATCTATTTGCCGCAATACCTCTTCATTTGTCACTTTATCCACCCATCTGATTTTTAACATTCTCCTATAGCACCGCATTTCAAAAGCTTCTAATCTTTTCTTCTCAGATACTCCGATCGTCTAAGTTTCACTTCCATATAAAGCGACACTCCAAACATACACTTTCAAAAATCTTTTCCTGACGTTTAAATTAATTTTTGATGTAAACAAATTATATTTCTTACTGAAGGCTCGTTTAGCTTGTGCTATTCGGCATTTTATATCGCTCCTGCTTCGTCCATCTTTAGTAATTCTACTTCCCAAATAACAAAATTCTTCTACCTCCATAATCTTTTCTCCTCCTATTTTCACATTCAGTGGTCCATCTTTGTTATTTCTACTACATTTCATTACTTTTGTTTTGTTCTTGTTTATTTTCATGCGATAGTTCTTGCGTAGGACTTCATCTATGCCGATCATTGTTTCTTCTAAATCCTTTTAACTCTCGGCTAGAATCAGCAAAACTTTATCTTTTCATCTTGTACTGTTACTCCGAATCTAAATTGTTCTTTAACATCATTAACTGCTAGTTCCATGTAAAGATTGAAAAGTAACGGAGATAGGAAACATCCTTGTCGGACTCCCTTTCTTATTACGGCTTCTTTCTTATGTTCTTCGATTATCACTGTTGCTGTTTGGTTCCTGTACATGTTAGCAATTGTTCTTCTATCTCTGAATTTGAACCCTAATTTTTTTAAAATCCTGAACATTTTATTCCAGTCTACGTTATCGAATGCCTCTTCTAGGTCTATAAACGCCAAGTATGTCGGTTTGTTTTTCTTTAATCTTCCTTCTACTATTAATCTGAGGCCTAAAATTGCTTCCCTTGTCCCTATACTTTTCCTGAAACCAAATTGGTCTTCTCCTAACACTTCCTCCACTCTCCTCTTAATTCTTCTGTATAGAATTCTAGTTAAGATTTTTGATGCATGACTAGTTAAACTAATTGTTCAGTATTCTTCACATTTATCTGCCCCAGCTTTGTTTGGTATCAGTTGCTTACTAAGTAAAAAACAGACTGTCCACGTCATACATGAGAAAAAAGAAGATATAACAAATTAACACTGGTCACATATTATTTTATTTTATGCTAATAATTAAATACCAAATAATGTGGACACGAAAATTAAAAAATATATTATCATAACATCTACAAAGACAGTGTAATTTTTCTTTATAAAAAAAAATGATTACATGGCGACCGGTAGAGGAAGTTCTATTACAAAATAAATAAAAAATTATAGAAATGTATATATTTCTGAAAGAGTAAGACATGAACATACGTACAAAAAAAAGTAAATAAAAATCGGATTTAAGAAATACTCCATTAGTTGAAGATTGTTAAAATTTTACGAATAAAATAAATATGTCGCCAACATTTTAAAAAAATCTCTTTGTTTTAAGTATAAAAACCTATTTATTTTAAGTAGTTACGAGATTAAATACGGTATTATAACCTGCACTAAGATAATTTATAAATTTCAGAGAAAGAAAAAAATTTCGTTTTTCTTATTCCGTTTCAACTTACAACGAATAAGTTATAAACAAATAAAACAAACGCGATTAAAAAGATAAAACAAATTGAAGAAAAAACGTTTTTTCTGTATAACTGTATTTACTCAATAAGACGGTAAACAGTAGGCATGTCTAGTGTGTTAAGGCGCAACACACAAGGTCATGTTACTCATAATAGTTATCGAATGACTAACAGAGTAAAACGGTTTAACGTATCAAAAGCCTGCAGCAATTCAATATAATTAAATTATACTGCTGTACCATCAATTTAATTCCATATTTAGTATTTAATTAAACTTAATTCAATATAATTTAACTTAAAATTGTTCTAGATTTTATTTTAAAACGTGAATTAAAAATAGAAAAGTTTTATAATTATTATGCAGCCTACTGTAAAATATCAAAGAATGACGTTCAACGATTCTGCTGTATATAAGACATACGCTTTCATAAACGCTTTCATATACCCTATTTCCTGTTTATACTGTACATTTAGAAGTCAACGATATCTATATATCCTTTAATATCATATCGTACTTAATATAAAACCGTATTCGTGCGAACTAAATTTCTAGAATATGATTTTATAAACGAAGAAAATATAAAAATTTAAATACTATTTGTTTGCAGTTCTCCTTAGTGGAGCGGTAGCACCTAGGCCTTTTATCAGGGTTCGAATCTCGATCAGGTCTGGCATTTTTCATACCCTAAAAATTTCTACATATAAGCTTCTGCGGTCAAAAGAAAGAATTGTAGTAAAAAATAAATTTATACAATAAACCATCCCCAAACTTAAGAAATTCAATTGAAGTACACAGTTTTAAGAAGTTAAAAATGTTGCTATATTTTGTGAACAGTATCGACAATACACCGCGGTATAGCATTAGGACCGTTATGAGATGTAGGTAAGATTAGGTTTGACTTTAAGAATTCTCGGATAAAATGGGATTTTTTAGTTATACATTTACATTTTTATTCGTTTTGATTCATATATATATATAGTAATACAATATATAATAAATTATCCAAGGATACGTATAGCTTACGTTATTTATTTTATTATTTTTAGAAAAAAATATGCACTTGACGGTAATTCTTAATACGGTTTGAATTTTTTAACGTTTACATTAAAGAGTTTTGGTGTGTTTAACATTATATTTCAAATTTGTTAAATATATATTTATAATCGACTTATTAATTATTATTGCTGAACCTTTCTTACCGCTACAGTTAATGTAACCGTTATTTAATTTTTTTTCAGATAATTATTTTTACTTCCCCTTGACCTTATAATAAATATCATTTTTAATTAATACATATATTTTCTGAATTATTTTATCAATTTTTACTTTAATTTATCAACCTTTTTTAATTTTTATTTCTTTCCTCGCATCATATCTCAACAGATATGGAGCAAGAAGAAATGTATTGCAATCAGTCTAAAAATGGGGTATGTTTTTTTCTCGACTTTTGATGATTTGTGGGGGGGGGGGTAGTGTTCGTTCGTATGTTGGCGTGTTTCAAGCTTAATAGATTTTGATTGGATAATTCGGTTTTGATGAAATTTTGGAGACTAGTATATATGGGGCAATTTGATAGTAAAATTTTGGGGTCAAAATCTCCAAGGGGTGGGATAGATAGTTTTTTGGAGTCAATTTTCTCAAAGTTTTGGCCAACATAGTCTCACATTATATATAGTTGACTATGCGTGCATGCTTATCTTTCCATTTTTTTTAAATTGTTGCCACATTCCCCCCCCCCGTTTCCCAAAAATTGAAAAGTTATTTATCTACTTTAATTATATTAAGTTTTTTTAAAATTTATTACATATTTTTTAACCGATTTTTTGTCTTCCTAGGTATAATAGTAGTGTGTTACGGGTAAGTATTCGAGTTGAATGCATGTTTTTGCTAGGTTTGTGAGCGGCGAGTGCAAGTGTGTTTGATGGGCATCTGTTTCGAGAATGCCTTTCGTGGTTGGCGTTTCTTTCCACTTGCGATGTCTGTGTCTGTGCGTTGGCAGGGTCTGTACCCGAATGTGTGGGCGTGTGGTGTGTGTGTTTGAGGAGGTCTCATGTGCCTGTGGAGATGTTTCTACTTGGTTGGAACAGTGTTTGATATCCTTTTGCGATGCGCTGTGTTTTGTGATGCCCGTGATGATATGGCTTTGATGTTACCTTGTGGTGACCAATTGTGTGTGTGTGTGTGTGTGTGTGTGTGTGTGTGTATGTGTGTGGGGGGGGCGTTTACCCTTCCCCCTGAAGGAATGCTCTACTATCTGTTCCAGGGAGGAGGGTTTCAAAGGGAGGAGGTTTAGTTGGTAGTGCGCAGTTATACATACGCAAACCCACCGGGTTGGTCTAGTGGTGAACGCGTCTTCCCAAATCAGCCGATTTGGACGTCGAGAGTTCCAGCGTTCAAGTCCTAGTAAAGCCAGCTATTTTTACACGGATTTGAATACTAGATCGTGGATACCGGTGTTCTTTGGCGGTTGGTTTCAATTAACCACACATCTCAGGTACGGTCGAACTGAGAATGTACAAGACTACACTTCATTCACACTCATACATATCATCCTCATTCATCCTCTGAAGTATTATCTAAACGGAAGTTACCGGAGGCTAAACAGGAAAAAGAAATAAGGTATACATACGCACTTAATAACATCCTGCGGAACCTGTTAGCGAGCCCGAAACTGCTTAGGCGCCCGTAGATGTGGTTCCTCCATCTCTAAATAGAAAAGGGCATAATAGTAGTGCAGAAGACCCTCAAAAATTACTTTGGTGGCAATATCGGGGTGAAGGACCCGATCAACATTTAAAAATATCGATTTTTGGAATTAAACATTTTTTTTTATTTAAATTTTTAATAATAATACTGCAATAATATTTAATCATAATTCACCCCCCACCCACAAAAGAAGAAATTTTAGGTAACTTTTTATTGGTTCACATATTTTAATAGAATTTTTTTTTAGTTTCTTCCATTTAACATAATAAAAGTGTAAAGATCAAAAAAACATTTTTGGAAGGTAATTTTGGTGGTGGAGGAACAGAAAAATACCGATTTTTTATTTTTTTGGTATATTTAAACATATAATGGTTATTAACAATAAAATTTAGTTATAAATTACCCCCACCCAAAAAATAAATCTTAGGAAACTTTTTTCATGTATCATAATTTTTCCAGTACATGAGAATAAATAACCAATGTCAGATAAATAACACAACTTCGTTGTCAGATTTTTCTTTCAATGTTATTTATTATTCCTTGCTGATATACATACTTTTAGGGAAAAAACTTTTAGGGAACAACTGAAAAGCATTCATCTAAAAACATCTAAATTTGTTGAAGATAATACAAAAATATTACCCAATAAAACGAATTTTTAAAGAAATTTTTTTAAACGTTTTATATGGTGTAAGGTAGGTTGAAAAGTAGTAAAAAAAAATTGGGTTTTTCTGAAAATCATTTTAAAAGACAAATTTACAGTAATGAAATTATGAATTCCATAAAATAGCAAAAAAAAAAAAATGTTATATGATCACCCTCATTTTATTACCATTATTATTGATATAGCGAGTAGTTAAGCCTAACCCATCAGTAAAAAAGTGACTGATATAATCTTATTCATTTCAAAAAGGTCAGATAAAATTCTAAGAAAAACACTTTAGTAAAATGAACAAGCTGTATAAATATTATAAATCTTTCATAAGAAGAAAAGACTTTAAGAAATTTCAATAAAAAATAAAATAAAAAAGCAGTAAAAATGAAATGAATAATAATATACAGTAATATATGAACGAATGATATACGTCATGTATGACGTCAGAGCTGACTCCATAATACTTCTGCAAACAGCTGCAGTTCAAAACCTACCAAAGAATATAATAATTTACAACTAAAGAGTTACAATATTAATTCCCTTATAGTGGTAACAAATAAACGAACAAAGAAGATATTAGAATTAAATAAATATTACATTATTCAACCCTAAAAATTCGTGAACTTGAAAAAAGCCAATATTCAAATAAAACCATATGTAATAAAAAAAACGAAATATAAAGGAAAAAATCGCATTCCTAGATTTCCCAGCACACGGTTGTTTTAACGAAAAGTAGTGTTACTTTCGATCGCGCGGTGGGATTGCGAAGGGGGTGATATATGAATTTTCTTTCCGTTTTGAAATTGATGATTACGAAAATACCATTCATGTATAAAATTTTGTGGCTGGAAAATCTCCAAAATTATTGGATCAATTTTATTGAAATTTAGGTATGCTGTAGTAGTTTATCTGAAATTTTGCATGTAAAACTTTGATGAAAATTAGTTGACTCGTTGTTGAGTTACGCTCAATTTAAGGTAAAACAACATAACCTAAAATTGATGTTGATTGTGTACGGTGGGTTTTTTAAACGCGCTTATGCAGCGACTCACAGTGGTGAGTTGAAAATTAATGCTTGTTTGTAAGTCTCGTTAATCGAATGTACTGTAGTGCGCCGTACTGTGAAAATCAGTGCCGTTCCTCATTACGAATAAGTGAGGGCGTCGAAAACGAAAAGTCTGTATTTTTGCGCAGAATTGCATAAGAGTTTTTTCTTTTACCTTCAAATGTTTCAATCTCTATATTGAAATAAATTACTGTCCTTAACTTATAAGTTAAGGACAGGAAAATATGTTAAATACAAAAAAAAAATTATCAAAATTATTCTAATGTTGATTATTAGGCAACAGATTAAAATACCATATACACAGAATATCTCACGAAGAAACGAAGAAACATTCAGTACATGTTCTATTGGGGAAAATAATAAAAGTTCATATAAACACTCGAAACGCATTGTTTTCGAGTTAACGTCTAGCGAAAAATTTCGCCCGGATTTCAGCTCTTCTAATAAAAGGAAGCCCTAGTAAATTTTGGGACCAAAATTCAGGAGCAAAGTTGGTGGTTTCTTATGTAATTTGAGCTGAAAAATGAGATAAAACAGGTTCCAGAACTGTAACTCTAGTTGTTTTTAAGATATCCGACGTAAAACACAAAATTAGGTGTCGAAAAACAATTTTTTTTGTAGTACAAGGTTGGTAGTATAATAACTTTGATAAACGACTAATAATTGCGGAAGATTTAATTAACAAAACTTGCAGAGAATTTAATTTTGATAAAAGTTTTGTAAATACAGCCGATAAAAAGCAAATAAAAACCTTTAAAAATCGGATTTTTATCAAAGCAAAACAAACGAAGAATAAACAGAAAATCATATTATTCTTTCGAATAATAAATAAATTACCTGACTTAAACCCACTAGATTACTTAATTTGGGGCCGTATAAAAACGATAGTGTGTCGACAAACAGATAATATTAAAGAAGAATTACTCATTAAAATACAAAATGCTATTGGATTTATATGAAATGATCCACAGATGGTACGGAAAGCAACCGAAAATATTTTGCATCGGACAGAGTGCTGTGTACACTGTAAGGAGGGAATTTCGAACAATTATTAGTCGTTTAACAAAGCTACAAACCTAAAAAAATGACTTTTTATGTCAATTTACATACGAAATCATCAAATTTATTCCTTAATTTGGGTCCCAAAATTACAGTAGTGCTTCATTTTATTAAAAGAAGTGAAATCCGGGCGAAATATTTCGCTAGCCGTAACTCGAAAAGAAAGCGTTTCCAAACCTATGTTTATATGAACCATTTTAATTATTTTCATCAGTAGAACATGTCCTGAAAGTTTCTTCGTTTTGTCGTGGGACACACTTATATGAATAATTTTAAAATTGGTTTTAAATGTTCATCAAATATTACATCTGTTTGATTGAATAATTGTATCACTTTAGCGGGGAAAGTGAAGCTCGTTGGTGTGTATCGAATAACAAAGCGATGTACAATAAATAAAAAATTGCCGTAACAGTTAAGCAATTACCGCATTGCTATTAAATACCAACACTGTATAATACAGTAACAAAATAGTCGTAGTTTGTGCATGTTTAAACAGATGTATGAATAAAGCGGACGGTGTGCTCATCCTTATCGGCAAAACAATCTGTTTGAAATTAAAAAAAAAAAAATGCGCAGTTCTGCGCAAGATGACCGATTTTCGTTATTTTACTTTGTTCCACGTTTCAACTTCCATAATCATAAACAACCGTGCTTTTAATTTGCCCCCTCAAATTTTTAGTTTCATAAAATTTTAACATGTACAACTTTCGATGAAATTTGTAGTAGTTTTTGGGATTTTCGATCCACAAAATTCTATACATAAGCCTTTAAATAAATATATAACGAAACCATAAGTGAACGGTATTTTAGTACTCTTTATACCTCAAAACCTACAGAAAAGTCGTTTTCACCTCCCCACTCCCACCATGCAACCCAAAAGTAATACCGTACTTTTTTTCAAAAAGTCGGATTATTTTAAATTCAAAATTGAAAGTATGTTTGTACATATAAATAAAATATCAAATTTTCAACGAAACATACAAAAGAAATTAAAAAAAAAAATTATTTTCCAATTTGATAATTTTGAGAAAACATTTAAACGACACTATATATATACAGAGTGTCCCATATAAAACGCAACCCATCGATCACTCACCCATGAAATTTCAACAGCCAAGCTTACTCCCTTACTCGTTACTGAAATGGACTCGTCCAACATCTGAACATCGCGGCGACGCAGTATAACACTACCGATAGTAACAATAATGCAATCATAACGTTCAGTGTATTGCTAGAGACAAGATGGTGTTTTCGCTAGATGAATGCGTTTTCATTGTCGAGACGTACTTCAGTACGAAATCAGCGGTCGCAGTGCAAGATTTGTTTCGCCATAAGTACCCAGATAAACCGCTCCTAACAAAACCTCAGTATTAAGGTTAGTCGCAAAATTTAGAGAGACCGGTTCTGTTAATAACAAGGAACACAAAAGATCTGCGTCAGTGTTGAATACAGATACAGTCACTGAAGTGAAAGTTCGATTACTCGCCTCGCCAAATAAATCGATCAGACGTTTGTCTGCTGAAATTAATTTGTGTAAATCAACCGTTCATCGGGCGACCAAACGATTAAAATTACGATTAAAATCGTAATTTTAATCGCATTCAAACGGTTCATCGATTTCTTGAGCCCGACAAAGAAAAACGGCTACAATATTGTCAACGGTTCCGTCTATTTCTGCGTGAGGGAATTAACGTTATGGATTCGTTATTTTTCACAGATGAAGCACGGTTTCATTTGGATGGCACGGTTTTGGAACAGCCAAAACAGTAGAATTTGGAGCGCTGAAAATCCCCACGTTTATCACGAAAAACAATTACACCCGCAGAAGTCGGGCGTGTGGTGCGAGATATCGCGGAAGAAAATAATCGGTCCTATTTTTTTCGAGTACACCATTAATGCAGAACGATATCAGGATATTTTATTTCAGTTCATCGCACTCTTGGACACTCTACAGACACTGCTGGCTACAACATGACGGTGTGACATCGCACTACGCAGGTTCAACTTCTGATTTCGTCGAGGAATTCTTCGGTAATCGTGTTATCGGTCGAGGCTTGCGGCCACCAAGATCTCCAGATTTGACTGCGGCTGATTTTTTTCTACGGGGTTACCTCAAAGAAAAAGCCTACAGCGACAAACCACGAACACTTGAACGATTGAAAGTCAATACTGAACAAGCTGTATTAAATATACACCCACAAACTTTGAAAAAAGTTGCAAGAAACGCTGAAAAAAGAATTGAAGCTTGTATGCAAGAAGATGGCGGCCACTTCCAACATTTACTCTAAATGTAAGGTAATAATAAAAATTACATTTACATTTACACATGCCTTTTTATTATTTCAATACCTACCAATATAAGGTTGGGTTGCAATTTATATGGGACACCCTGGTATGTATGTATATATATATATATATATATATATATATATATATCGAATAATTTACTGCCTTGGCTTAATATCTAGGTTGGGTTTTAATAATTCTAAATATTTGTTGTTCGCTGGGTTCATATAAATAAATAAAGGTCTTAATTTTGTTTATAATAAAAATTGTTTTTATTATAATCTTAAACTTGTAAATTATTTATTTAACATTATTATATGCATTATAAACACAAGTAGAGTCTCTGGATGAAGGAACTAGACTCCACTATTCTAATGAGGAGCCAGCTTTTATAGCGTGTATGGAGCCGAGTGAGCCGCCAGGAGCTACACGAGTCGTACGGAGCCAAGTGCAGCTATCCGAAGGACTTTTTAAAAATTAAAAGTCTTCTTTAAATAAAATTTAAAGTTCCTCATTTAAAAAGGCGTCATAAAAAAGTGAGAATTTAACAGGAATGCCAACCTTCATTTAAAAATTAAATAACCTATTTAAATACCCTAGAACTTAACGTATAAAAAAATTCAAAACTCGAACAAGTAAAATTTTTTATTAAGTCGAACCTTAACTGCTTTCTCTTAATTGCTTGCTCCCTCCCTCTTGAAATCCCGAGTCCAAATTTTAATAACATTAACGCCCTAAAAAAAGAGCTAAATACATAACATATTTCTTTCAAAAACTTTTTTTTAATCCACCCGATTCTAAGTTATTAACCAAAATATAAATAACTTTAAGCCAACATATGTACGAACGAAAAGATTTATTTATCCCCTACCCATTTTTTGCATTTCTTCTTGTTTCTAATCTCCTGATCCCCCCCAAAAAAATACTGCTTAGATACTGCTTCAGAGAATGGGATGAAATGACAATTTTATAGCGTGTGAAAATGACATACCTGACCAGGATTCGAACCCGGGACCTCTGGATGAAAGGCCAAAACGGTATCACCCACCCCATAGAGGCCGACATGCTG
Source organism: Lycorma delicatula (assembly GCF_047948215.1). NCBI lineage: Eukaryota > Metazoa > Arthropoda > Insecta > Hemiptera > Fulgoridae > Lycorma > Lycorma delicatula. Next base: position 132,827,948 of record NC_134462.1, on the reverse strand, counting down.
TAATATAATTACTAGTAAAGAAATGTAATGTTCGCAAAACTTATATTTATATAAAAATATATAAGTAAATTTTAAAATTATTATGCGATCATGTATATATATATATATATTCTACAAAGAAATAATTACTATCAATTAAATACCGTATGTCGGGAAAAAATCCGATAGTAAGTACTCTGTTGAATAAATAGTGGATGACGTATTCTGTTGAGAAAAAAGATAGCTAGTTATTTCAGGCAACATAGTTTTCCAGATGGTTGATTACAACTAAGTGGTGTAGGCTCAGTTATATTGAATACATAACGAACAGCAACCGTCGGAAAGGTTGATCAACAGTTATTAAACGTACTTAAATTTAAAACTTTACAGAAATACCTTAAATGTCGTCGACTCCTAATTTAATTGTTTCTTTCTTCTTAATGAGATGCTTATTTTTATTTCATTCTATAATAATAATAACACATCACTGAAATTACAACAGCTTAATAGTTTATACACTCAGATAATCAACCTGAAGACTGGTTTGGTATATTCAATGTTACCACCGGTCGGTATACAATACGTAAGACTGGGCTAGAGAGAGGTGACCTCTCTTTACCGGTCCAATCTTAATGCCGGATAATACGAACGACAAAACTGATTTTAAAGAAACGTCTAAATAAATTTATCGTATCCTTGATTAAAATTTTACTTACTTATCTTTTAATATAAAATCACTGTCAATCAAATTTTCAAATTAGTAAAATTTTCTATATATATCTTTTCAAACATTTAAATTACTACATTACCCTTAAAAATTCCAATTTCTAATTGTTTTACTACTTAATCGATTTTTTTTTCATAAAAAAAATCCTGTAAATATTCAAAGCTTAAAAAATTAAAATTAAAAAAAATAAATAATAACTAATTAAATATTTTATTTCTTAAGAAAAAAGAAAACATTTAACGTATTAATATTAATGATTACTTTTTAAAAAATCAAAAACAATTGAAAACTTCACTTGTAGCGATAAACTTGTATCAATATCTTTAAAAACAAAAATCTAAACTTTCTCACTTAAATTTAATTGAAAACTTATAAATTCAGACTTCTCACTTAAAAGAAAAATCCTATAATTATTTAAAATTTTCGCTAATCTTATACCTCCTTCTAAATTCAATAAAACAAATAAATTCACTACCAAATTCTAAGTATCATATTACCGAGATCTCATCTGTTAGGACCTCGTCTACCAACTTTATATATAATGTAAAAAAATATTTAACAAGATTTCTTCTTTTTTTTTTTTTTAGTTTTCTCGTTTTATTTATTTTCTTTTAAAACTTTCTCAGAAATTTTAAATGTAAGATGAAATTGCTACAACGTTACTACAGTTCAGCGTTTCTTAACCTCGAGATCGCAAAATTAGCCTACAACTTTACACGTAAACAATAATGAAATCATTTCATGAGAAAAAAAAATCATTAATTATAAATATTTTATTTAAATTTATAAGGTAGATGTGTAAAATAAATAATTTAATAAAATAGTTGCGTTTATTATACATAATTTTAAAAAACAGCTTTCAAAATTCCAGTTTAATTTCGTCGAGCATAACAATTGAGAAAATATTACAATACGGACGTAGGAACTTAAGACCTAAACTTTTGACGAATAATAAAATGAAGATCAATTGTTATATACATATATATATATATATATATATATATATATATATATATAACAATTTTAGGCCTTAGATTAATAGTAGAAGGAAGATTAAAGAAAAACAAACCAACATACTTGGCGTTTATAGACCAAGAAAAGGCATTCGATAATGTAGACTGGAATAAAATGTTCAGCATTTTAAAAAAATTAGGGTTCAAATACAGAGATAGAAGAACAATTGCTAACATGTACAGGAACCAAACACCAACAGTAACAATTGAAGAACATAAGAAAGAAGCCGAAATAAGAAAGGGAGTCCGGCAAGGATGTTCCCTATCCCCGTTACTTTTTAATCTTTACATGGAACTAGCAGTTAATGATGTTAAAGAACAATTTAGATTCGGAGTAACAGTACAAAGTGAAAAGATAAAGATGCTACGATTTGCTGATGATATAGTAATTCTAGCCGAGAGTAAAAAGGATTTAGAACAAACAATGAACGGCATAGTTGAAGTCCTACGCAAGAACTATCGAATGAAAATAAACAAGAACAAAAAAAAAGTAATGAAATGCAGTAGAAATAACAAAGATGGACCGCTGAATGTGAAAATAGGAGGAGAAAAGATTATGGAGGTAGAAGAATTTTGTTATTTGGGAAGTAGAATTACTAAAGATGGACGAAGCAGGAGCGAAATAAATTGCCGAATATGACAAGCGAGCCTTCAGTAACAAATATAATTTGTTTACATCAAAAATTAATTTAAATGTCAGGAAAATATTTTTGAAAGTATATGTTTGGAGTGTCGCTTTATATGGAAGTGAAACTTGGACGATCGGAGTATCTGAGAAGAAAAGATTAGAAGCTTTTGAAATGCGGTGCTATAGGAGAATGTTAAAAATTAGATGGGTGAATAAAGCGACAAATGAAGAGGTATTGCGGCAAATAGATGAAGAAAGAAGGATTTGGAAAAATATAGTTAAAAGAAGAGTCAGACTTATTGGCCACATACTAAGGCATCCTGGAATAGTCGCTTTAATAATGGAAGGACAGGTAGAAGGAAAAAATTGTGTAGGCAGGCCACGTTTGGAATATGTAAAACAAATTGTTAGGAATGTAGGATGTAGAGGGTATACTGAAATGAAACGACTAGCACTAGATAGGGAATCTTTGAGATCTGCATCAAACCAGTCAAATGACTTAAGACAAAAAAAAAATATATATATATATTAATTCAATTATGATAGTTTTATAATTGTAGTCATAATTATATTCCTCTTAAAGATGGCAGAATAGCCGAAAGCGCCCGAGGAAATTAAACTTTTTTTTTTATCACTTGAGAGCAACCGGTAACCGCCTAGAAGACGTTACTTCGGTCGGTCCCAAGTGACATGGCTGAACACTAGTCCCCCTTACTACAGCTTAAAGCTGATCTCCCGACGGAGTCCCTCTTGGATCATTAAGACATCACGATATCCATTCCGGTTGCCATGGTGACTCTCCGCAAGAGGGGCACCCTTCCCTTTCACTTGGTTCGAGTATGCACCCCACGCATACACCCCCCCCCCCCACCAGAATCACGCGCCCACCTCAGAAACCTCGAGGGTCCTCAATGCGTCATGACGAGGAAATTAAACTGGAATTTGGTAATCTGTTTTTTTTTAAATTATATATAATAATCATTATACTAAACGGTGCCGTGTTCGAAAAACTGTGTTGCGTATGTTTTTCATTTAAAAGTTTCTCCATGTATGAAACTATGTTAGAAACACATAAAAGAAAATTTTTTTCAAGCGATAAAAGACATATATTTATTTTTACTTTACGATATTTACTTTTTAGCGCAACCATAAAAATATTAATATATTTAATACAATATATATTATAGTTATATAAAATATATTAAATATAATTTAAAATATTAAAATATTTTTAGAAGCATTGAAAATATTATTTCCTTAGCCACGTCTTACCTCTGTGAAAAAGGTTTTTTGCCTTGCTCCAAAAACCATTTTCACATAGGTAAGACGTGGCAAAGGAAATAATATTTTCAATGCTTCTGTGTTTAAATTTCCATATTCACTTCGAAGAGGAAGCCAAAACGTATCTAAATCTTCAGATGCAACGTTTTATCGGTAGACAATTCGATGAGCCGGTCGTAAATCTCAACCGGTAACTTAGCAGCTGATAATAACGATTCACTAAATGATTTAAATACTCATCTCTTCGAGAAATCATTTTTATCTTTCGGGAAATCCTCCGCCGACAAAATGTTTAGCTCACGCAAATGCATCTTTACGCTATCTAAACTGTGGTGAATAATAAGTGTTCATCCAAATTTTCTCACTATAATCGGAAGTGAGGGGAAACAGACCAAAACTTTTGCTTTAAAGGTAAATAATCCAGATATCAAGCTTTTTAATGGAAGCATGAACTTTATTAATAATAAATTGTTTATATCACATGCTTGTAAATATACTTTCAAATACGAAAATACATCAGCTAAGTAAGTCAACAGAAACATTTACTCTGTAAAATTAATGAGAATGGCGTTTTTTATCTTAGAAAAATATTATAGATTCATCTTGCGATTTCAATAAACGGGTTAACACTTTTCCCGCGATAACGATCTGACTTCTGTGTGGAAAAGAAGAGATTTTTTTAAATTTTAAATAAAGGAACCAAGACGCTTGCTTCGCATTCGAAATTAAAGTGACATTCCGCAATCCTTTACGCCACTTTTATATTACCGAGAGAGTACGACGTGTTCAAACGTATCATATGCATGTTCGAACATGACGCTCTCAGGGAATATTATGCAAGTAGACCAAATTACAAGGACATATCAAGATGGAACATGTAAATTATTCGTGTTTGTATACTTCATACATGCACGTTCATACCCGTCGCTATCAACACAGCTAAATTATTTTAATTAGGTTTCAATGGGTAGAAGTAGGGGGTCGAGAAATATTCATTATAATTTTTTTTTTCTTTTTTTGGACATAAAACGTCTTTAAAATCCCACCGAAACATACGGACACCAGAAAAAAATTTGTAGCGTAACGAAAAGATCTATATCGTCCTTCCTAAATATTAATGTTAGAGAGGTAAATGCGGTGTCATTTTATAACTTACCTGATCAGCTCGCCGATATAACTTTGAGTTTGCGTCACTTGGGAGCGGGTTGGCGGGGAGGGGGCACAGCGCTGATCGGCCAAATCTGGCGTTCTCGTTCATTTTCATTCAGTGTAGCTCCCAACTTAGACGTGATAGCGCGGTGATTCGTGTGTTCGTGTTTGGAGTTTGCAGAGACAGATCGATTTAAGTAATAATAAGTGTATTTTGTACAATATTTATGGATAAAAAATTAAAGTAAACATGTAAAAAGGCATAAAAATTCAATATGTCAGCCTCAGCCAGCGCAAAAGCCAGCCGGAAATATAAATTACGCATATCGTAGGAAAGGGGTAAGTTATGGGCCATGCACAGGTACCACAATGTCCGGCCGAGCTAGCGAGACTGTTTCGGAGCGTCGCAACGCTGGCACGGCGCGCTCGTTGAACGACGCCGACGGCGCGAGCACCTTTACCGCTGCTTACTATACCATATGTCTCTTATTTCTCATATCACAGACCGATGTTGAACAAAACTGTCGTCGAATATTATTAGAAATAAATATATTGTACCATTTAGCGTCTGTTTTGTTAAAATTAAATTTAGTACTCGGTCAATATCTCGTTATTTAAATCCAGTACACTAAAACCGACTCGCTGAGATACAAACCGACCAATTTATCTGTAGAGTTGGCCAAATTAAGGAACTAAAATTTACCATTAGAGACTTTCAGTTTTGTTAAAAAATACGATGGTGGCTCTCCCAAATGGGAGAGCCACCACCACCACCCGATTTTTTTTTACTTTTTGGAGGTCGAGGGGTTAAAAAGGTTAAGAATCACTTTTATAGTGTGACCAAAAGTTAATAAGTATAATTATGTTATATTTTAAGGCCGCTATTGCTGAATTTAACATACTCTCACTTTTATTTCTAGAATATTTATCCCTCCCTATATTCCTGCGTATATGCTAGCATGATGAATAAGAAACCCAAAATATGCAGTTAATACATAGTATCTCCTTTTTTTAAGCTTTCAAGCATGCGTTAATGAAAATTATAATAATACAGCTGATAGAATTACTGCGCAGTGCAGGTGAGGAAGCGATTGATAGATTATACAAACTGGTGTGTAATATTTATGAAAATGGGGAATTTCCATCAGACTTCAAAAAAAGTGTTATAGTTATGATACCAAAGAAAGGAGGGGCAGATAAATGTGAAGAATACAGAACAATTAGTTTAACTAGTCATGCATCAAAAAAACTAGAATTTTATACAGAAGAATTGAGAGGAGAGTGGAAGAAGTGTTAGGAGAAGACCAATTTGGTTTCAGGAAAAGTATAGGGACAAGGGAAGCAATTTTAGGCCTCAGATTAATAGTAGAAGGAAGATTAAAGAAAAACAAACCGACATACTTGGCGTTTATAGACCTAGAAAAGGCTTTCGATAACGTAGACTGGAATAAAATGTTCTGCATTTTAAAAAAATTAGGGTTCAAATACAGAGATAGAAGAACAATTGCTAACATGTACAGGAACCAAACAGCAACAGTAACAATTGAAGAACATAAGAAAGAAGCCCTAATAAGAAAGGCAGTCAGACAAGGATGTTCCCTATCTCCGTTACTTTTTAATCTTTACATGGAACTAGCAGTTAATGATGTTAAAGAACAATTTAGATTCGGAGTAACAGTACAAGGTGAAAAGATAAAGATGCTACGATTTGCTGATGATATAGTAATTCTAGCCGAGAGTAAAAAGGATTTAGAACAAACAATGAACGGCATAGATGAAGTCCTACGCAAGAACTATCGCATGAAAATAAACAAGAATAAAACAAAAGTAATGAAATGTAGTAGAAATAACAAAGATGGACCGCTGAATGTGAAAATAGGAGGAGAAAAGATTATGGAGGAAGAAGAATTTTGTTATTTGGGAAGTAAAATTACTAAAGATGGACGAAGCAGGAGCGATATAAAATGACGAATAGCACAAGCTAAACTAGCCTTCAGTAAGAAATATAATTTGTTTACATCAAAAATTAATTTAAATGTCAGGAAAAGATTTTGAAAGTGTATGTTTGGAGTGTCGCTTTATATGGAAGTGAAACTTGGACGATCGGAGTATCTGAGAAGAAAAGATTAGAAGCTTTTGAAATGCGGTGCTATAGGAGAATGTTAAAAATCAGATGGGTGGATAAAGTGACAAATGAAGAGGTATTGCGGCAAATAGATGAAGAAAGAAGCAAGAATAAAAAAGTTACAACTACTTTAATTTATATTTTAACACGACAAACAGGCATAAGTTTTTTTCCTTAAAGTCCCGACCCGATTAGAATATTACTTTCCCATAATAAAGCACTCTACAGGGAAAAAATCAAGCTAAGAATATATTTAATTATTTTTACCTTAATTTATATTAATGAAAATAATATACGTATGTTTAAATGGAAATTAATTTTCCTTAAAACTTTTTTTTTTTTTTTTTTTTGTCTTCAGTCATTTGACTGGTTTGATGCAGCTCTCCAAGATTCCCTATCTAGTGCTAGTCGTTTCATTTCAGTATACCCTCTACATCCTACATCCCCAACAATTTGTTTTACATATTCCAAACGTGGCCTGCCTACACAATTTTTCCCTTCTACCTGTCCTTCCAATATTAAAGCGACTATTCCAGGATGCCTTAGTATGTGGCCTATAAGTCTGTTTCTTCTTTTAACTATATTTTTTCAAATGCTACTTTCTTCATCTATTTGCCGCAATACCTCTTCATTTGTCACTTTATCCACCCGTCTGATTTTTAACATTCTCCTATAGCACCGCATTTCAAAAGCTTCTAATCTTTTCTTCTCAGATACTCCGATTGTCCAAGTTTCACTTCCATATAAAGCGACACTCCAAACATACACTTTCAAAAATCTTTTCCTGACATTTAAATTCATTTTTGATGTAAACAAATTATATTTCTAACTGAAGGCTCGTTTAGCTTGTGCTATTCGGCATTTTATATCGCTCCTGCTTCGTCCATCTTTAGTAATTTTACTTCCCAAATAACAAAATTCTTCTACCTCCATAATCTTTTCTCCTCCTATTTTCACATTCAGCGGTCCATCTTTGTTATTTCTACTACATTTCATTACTTTTGTTTTGTTCTTGTTTATTTTCACGCGATAGTTTTTGCGTAGGACTTCATCTATGCCGTTCATTGTTTCTTCTAAATCCTTTTTACTCTCGGCTAGAATTACTATATCATCAGCAAATCGTAGCATCTTTATCTTTTCACCTTGTACTGTTACTCCGAATCTATGTTGTTCTTTAACCTCATTAACTGCTAGTTCCATGTAAAGATTAAAAAGTAACGGAGATAGGGAACATCCTTGTCGGACTCCCTTTCTTATTAGGGCTTCTTTCTTATGTTCTTCAATTGTTATTGTTGCTGTTTGGTTCCTGTACATGTTAGCAATTGTTCTTCTATCTCTGTATTTGTACCCTAATTTTTTTAAAATGCTGAACATTTTATTCCAGTCTACGTTATCGAAAGCCTTTTCTAGGTCTATAAATGCCAAGTATGTCGGTTTGTTTTTCTTTAATCTTCCTTCTACTATTAATCTGAGGCCTAAAATTGCCTTAAAACTTTTATAAGATGAAAAGAATTCCCTAAGTAATTGATGTCTGATAACCTCCCAGCAGTTGCTTTTCAATTTTATTGCATTTTGAAGTAATTTCATAATCTTTTAAACAGGTCCTTGACTGTAGTTGAGGTTGAGGTTATATTTTAATCCATTTATGAGAAAATTGTAATAGCCTTGAATTATTTATGATTAACTACTACCTGCAATCTTGAATATATAATATTTGGAAAAAATATTAAAAACCGATTTCTTAAATGAGATTAAATAAAAGTATGTATATATTAGCTGAGTCAACGGAGACTCAAAAAGGCCTTAACCTCGAAAATATTCACTACAGGAAATAAATTATTGGATCGGGTTCGGAAAAGTACGTAGAATAAAAATGTGTCCTATCGGACACGAGCGAAAAACTAGTATTTAAATTTTAGTAACAAATTAAGAAAAAAAAATTACTTTTCCGCCATAGCGGATTTATTTTTAATCGCACGTAGAAATAAAAAATACCGATAGGTGAGGAAATTTTCCATAAACCCCCCTCACGGGTACTTTTTTCCACGACCACAACTAAGGGCACCAAAATCGCGCTGTGGTAGAGAAGTTTAGAAACCGGGTAACTTCTCGTATACAGTAAGACTTAATGGAACCCACCGGGTTGGTCTAATGGTGAACGTTTACCCAAATCAACTGATTTGGAAATCGAGAGTTCTAGCGTTCAAGTCCTAGTAAAGTCAGGTATTTTTTCACGGATTTGACTACTAGATCGTGGATACCGGTGTTCTTTGGCGGTTGGGTTTTCAATTAACCACACATCTCAAGAATGGTCGAATTGAGACTGTACAAGATTATACTTCATTTACACTCGTATATATCATCCTCTGAAGTATTATCTGAACGGTAATACCCGGAGGCTAAACAGGAAAAAGAAAGAATAAGTGGATAAATTAATAATTAATCCATAATTTCTTAATTGTGCTCGCAGAAAATCGTCTTCGAAAGCTTTTTTATGGAAAATTGTCGTAGTTTTCTACTGGTGGTATTTATTTTTCCATACGATTAAGAATAAACAAAATAATGACGAAAATTTAAATATTTTATCAAAAATCAAGTGTATGTTTGGAGTGCCGCTTTATATGGAAGTGAAACTTGGACAATCGGAGTATCTGAGAAGAAAAGGTTAGAAGCTTTTGAAATGTGGTGCTATAGGAGAATGTTAAAAATCAGATGGGTGGATAAAGTGACAAATGAGGAGGTATTGCGGCAAATAGATGAAGAAAGAAGCATTTTGAAAAATATAGTTAAAAGAAGAGACAGACTTATAGGCCACATACTAAGGCATCCTGGAATAGTCGCTTTAATTTTGGAAGGACAGGTAGAAGGGAAAAATTGTGTAGGCAGGCCACGTTTGGAATATGTAAAACAAATTGTTAGGGATGTGGGATGTAGAGGGTATACTGAAATGAAACGACTAGCACTAGATAGGGAATCTTGGAGAGCTGCATCAAACCAGTCAAAGGACTGAAGACAAAAAAAAAAAATCAAAAATCACATTTTTTCCACAAAGGGGAAAAAATTTGCAAAATCAATCAAATTTAAGGTTAAATATTGATAAATGATGTATTTTTACATAAATGTATGAAGTTGCATAAAATATATGTTTTCGTTATTTTTTTATAACAATTTGTTTTATAGAGTAATCATGTATTTACGAAGTATATTAATATTTGCTTCCTAAAACTCATTGAAAACTTAAATTTTTTGAAAAACCATCTGTCACCTAAAGTACCCGTACTTAAAAATAACAATTAAAATATTTTATATTTGAAAAAACAAAATTTATGATCGATTTTGAGCGTCACCCAAGGTACGAAAACACGCTTTTTCTAAAAAAAAAAAATGCTATTTTCAAAAGTTAATAAATAAACAATTAAATAAGATATCCCTTACGGAATGACTAAGTAGTAAGCTCAAGAACAAAATTCTATATTGACTATTTTATTTTATGTAATTTGTTTATTGTTATAGGCGTTTTATCAACAGCTTGTAAATTTTCACAGTAGATTCGGATTAACGGGCGATCAGAAAATAAAAATACTTCGAAAATTTGTCTAATTTATAGCGTTTGATCTTATGAATCTGTATCTTTTTTTTTATTATCTGTAATAGGAACAGAATTATGGAAGAAGCGCGCTCCTCGAGTTACGCTACCTATGTATGATATAGTGCGATTTTGGTGTTTATTGTAAAATTCGCTTGCGACCTTAGCGACGTTGCTCGTAGAAAAAAAAATACCCGGGAGGTTTTTTATATAAAATTTCCTCAGCTATTTATTGGTGCTTTTTATTTTTACATTCGATTAAAAATAAAGTCGCTGTTATCGAAAAACTAAATATATTTTTTTAATTTGTTAATTGAGAGATTAAATAGTTAATTGCTCATACAACATAAACACATATTTACTTACATTTTTGAACCCATTCCAATAATTTATTTGCTGCAGTGAATTTTTTCGAGGTTAAAATCTCTATTGACTTAGCTATATACTCGTGTATGTATTGTTTGTGTGTGTATATATATATATATATATATATATATATATATATATATATATATATATATATATATATATATAAAATAGACTACTACAATTAAACATAATATGAAAACCGCGTTTGTTAACTATGGTATATTCCTACAGGTCACTGAACGAGGCCATCAAAATTTAGCAATAAGTGATTAGAACGTTATAACTATAACAATAGACGCCCGGTTAGACTGATTATGATAGCCCCCTACAGTGCAATAAAATTAAAAAGCAGGTAGGCGAAAGTTCACGGTCTTCCAGTAGCCACAATTCAATGTTACATCCTTGAAAATTGAATTATCGTTTTTCAGTCCACGTTGCTTTTTACATTTTTTTTTTATCATTCAATTAACCTGTGATAATTTGGCTGGTTGTAGTGAGATGGCTAGAAGACCTCGGAAAGTAGTTCTCAAGTTTGTTTCTTGTATCAACAGCTGTGCTGCATCGGTGGATTTCCTCTTTCCCGACGTCCTGTCCCAATAATTTTTCTTCCTTTTCAGGAATACATCGAAATCTAAAAAAACCAACCAAGGCCTGTTCTACGCTAAGGGTATTGAGTCTGTTCTGTACGTCAGTACAGGTTTCTATTAGAGTTGTCCATGAAGCAGCTATGTAGCCGCTATCCCTTGTTGAATTTTCTACTGGAAATCTTGATGAATGGTTTATACAGTTTATTTAGATATTCAATACTCCACACCTCAGGGGATAACTGAGGGTTTCCTTAATATTTTAAAAAGCTCTTTTTCAATACCAGCGGAAAACCAATTTTCTTCAATATAATATTTGTTCTACACAATCGGTAAAAAAAAAAGATGCTAAAAAAAGATCGGTAAAAAGATAAAGATGCTACGATTTGCTGATGATATAGTAATTCTAGCCGAGAATAAAAAGGATTTAGAAGAAACAATGAACGGCATAGATGAAGTCCTACGCAAGAACTATCGCATGAAAATAAACAAGAACAAAACAAAAGTAATGAAATGTAGTAGAAATAACAAAGATGGACCACTGAATGTGAAAATAGGAGGAGAAAAGATTATGGAGGTAGAAGAATTTTGTTATTTGGGAAGTAGAATTACTAAAGATGGACGAAGCACGAGCGATATAAAATGCCGAATAGCACAAGCGAAACGAGCCTTCAGTAAGAAATATAAGTTGTTTACATCAAAAATTAATTTAAATGTCAGGAAAAGATTTTTGAAAGTGTATGTTTGGAGCGTCGCTTTATATGGAAGTGAAACTTGGACAATCGGAGTATCTGAGAAGAAAAGGTTAGAAGCTTTTGAAATGTGGTGCTATAGGAGAATGTTAAAAATCAGATGGGTGGATAAAGTGACAAATGAGGAGGTATTGCGGCAAATAGATGAAGAAAGAAGCATTTGGAAAAATATAGTTAAAAGAAGAGACAGACTTATAGGCCACATACTAAGGCACCCTGGAATAGTCGCTTTAATTTTGGAAGGACAGGTAGAAGGGAAAAATTGTGTAGGCAGGCCACGTTTGGAATATGTAAAACAAATTGTTAGGGATGTAGGATGTAGAGGGTATACTGAAATGAAACGACTAGCACTAGATAGGGAATCTTGGAGAGCTGCATCAAACCAGTCAAATGACTGAAGACAAAAAAAAAACACAATCGGTAATTTAATGCTCCTATTCTAAGTAAAGATATCCCAATATTTTAGGAGATTAAGGACAAAATGGTGCTACTTTAGGTGAATTTATTCGACTCATTTTCCTTACCGCTGACCGATTTTCTCTCTCTGTAGTTTTTTATGGGGTTTTTCTAGATACTCGTGATCTTTGTTAAGGATGTGGGAACCTCTTTTGTCCCAAATAATTGTACGTTTAGATAGCGGCAGCTCTGTCTATAGATCTGCCCAAATTGTAAACTCTGTTTTCAATTTTCTGCTACAATTCTCTGCTGAAAGGCTAGAACGAATAAACTTCGTTTTAACAGAATACAAAAACAAAAAAAAATGGAACTTGATAAATCGATTTACAAAAATTTTCTTGGATAAATAAATACATGAAATAAGATAATTTTCCCAATATAAAAATTCGCCATACTTTTCTTATCAAAGTTGAAAGCTTAATTTAGAAGTAGATATTATGAAATTGTGAGTCGTAAAAAAAAAGCTGACAACAAATTGTTTCTGATGAACGGCTTACACACACAACTTAATTAAAAATATTTAACATTTTATTTAAATATATTTTTTCGTTTATTTAATTCAATGATTTTAACTAAAGCGCGCGCAAATACCGCATTTAAATCGCGCGGTGTGACGGTACTAGCGGCACCAACTAAAAATGAAATTTTACAATTTACATACAACAAATTTCGCTTGTACGGTCAACAGACTGGTGTAGCCGCGAGGCTTAACTCACTAGGTAACGAGTCGATCGGACAATCCAGTTCGACACCGATACAGACCGAATTACTTTTTTACACTTTAAATATTACTCCTTTATTAAAATCTACCGCTCAATTGTGACGTCACAACGTAGCGGTAGTTTAGAACATTTTTTGGAGTAAGAAAAATATGACCTTAATTTGCCGAAATCTCGAAATGAGGGTGACCTTGCTCTAGAACCTCACCCCGTTGACCTTTTTAAGTTGAAAATTTAACGGTATCAATGCCCGATTATATGACATATTCTGATCAAGTTTGATCAAAATCGGTTCAACAGTTCTGGAGATATAAGGTGATTTAGAGGCCAACACCGAACACACGTACATACGAACGTTGGAAAATTTCCGTCCGGTTTGTTGGGTTCCTTAGGTGTCAAAACGTCAAAATCCGGTGAAAACCGCATATGCCCAAATTGGATCGATTACAATACTTTCCCTTCTAGAGCTATCGCTCAGCTATACCGCTATCTAGACGGGTAAGTAAAAGAAAGAGCCTTAGAAGAAGACTGCTTCAAATTTAGTTTTCTATTATTTTAAATTTATACGTACACGTACAATGTTATACTTACTTGTAATCAGTGTAATTATTTTAAAAGTTAAATTTTAAGTAATAATAATAATATATAATATAAAATCGTAATCTATCCAATTTCTACTGCTTAATCAAGTTGACAAAGTATAATAATAGTTCATTTAATAAAGAACAGTTAATAGTAAAAGTAGGAAATGAAAAATAATTATAAAAGAAAGTGTAAGTAAAACTATAAAATGGGTAACCAACCGTTAAGATTTCAAGAATATTATCAATTCATCAGTTAGTCAATGTTAAGTGAAAAAAAAAGAAAGTTTCATGTTGCAGAAAACCGAGAGATGAGACTACAATAATAAAGTTGAAAACTTTGAAAATAAAATACAACACTAAATTTTTTTTTTTCAAAGTAAATTGCATATTCTGTAGTTGTTAATACATATAAAATGTATATTACCGTTTACGGGTCTAAATTATTACACTATTTTAACGCTTTAAAATATGTAATTCGTTTTTAATATATATGTTTAAAAGTCGGTATTTTAGCATTCACTAATTTACTGTTTTTTAAACGGTAATTAAAACCCATTATTATATAGTATAAAAAAATTGATTTTAATAATTCGAGAATACAGAGCAGTTAATTTAAACGTAACGACTAAAATACACCGATAAAATCTAATTAAATAAAATTTCAATAAATGTAAATACGAGTTCTACAGCATCGTATAATAACGATTACAATTGAATCAATGAACACTGAAATGACACCTGTTTTTAGCACCGATAATTACAAATTTTAAACCTCCATAAAGGAACATTAAGGATAAATTAAACTAAATAAAAATTATTGTTAATTTCAAACGTTAATGAATTTTTATGTAATTAACAATAATTAGTACGTTAATTATTCGTTTACAGTTAATTTAAATGAAAGTTTTATATGTTTTTTTTCTAATTCTTAATTAATTAATTACAGAGTAACAGTACAGCGACATGATGTCAAAAGTACTCTGCAAAAATGCCGAAGAATCTGTGCGCAATCTGGCATGTAATTTTAAATGTACCTGAGTCTTGAACAGACTCAGGCCGACCGCTCCTGAGACGTGTAGTTATTGAAATCCGACCGTCAAAGAACACCGATATCTACAGTCCAGCACTCAAATCCGTATAAAAGCAATTGCCTTTACAAGGACTCGAATCTTTCGACTTCAAAAATCAACTGATTTTGTGATGACGAGTTTAACCACTAGACTAACCCGGCGGGTTAAATGATTTGTGGTATTATCTGAACGGGTATTTTACTGAAAAATTATTAAAATTCTTTAAAAAAAAAATAATAATAATTTAAATAGTTTAAATTAATATGTTAAATAACCGGATAAAATTTTCTTAACAGTTATTTTTAATTAAAAAGATAAAACTTACGTGAAGATTTTTTTGATTTTTTTTTTATTCCTTTGTAATCTTTCTTTAAACTGTTAACTATCGCATGAAAATAAACAAGAAGAAAACAAAAGTAATGAAATGTAGTAGAAATAACAAAGATAGACCACTGAATGTGAAAATAAGAGGAGAAAAGATTATGGAGGTAGAAGAATTTTGTTATTTGGGAAGAAGAATTACTAAAGATGGACGAAACAGGAGCGATATAAAATGCCGAATAGCACAAGCGAAACGAGCCTTCAGTAAGAAATATAAGTTGTTTACATCAAAAATTAATTTAAATGTAAGGAAAAGATTTTTGAAAGTATATGTTTGGAGCGTCGCTTTATAAGGAAGTGAAACTTGGACGATCGGAGTATCTGAGAAGAAAAGATTAGAAGCTTTTGAAATGCGGTGCTATAGGAGAATGTTAAAAATCAGACGGGTGGATAAAGTGACAAATGAAGAGGTATTGCGGCAAATAGATGAAGAAAGAAGCATTTGGAAAAATATAGTTAAAAGAAGAGACAGACTTATAGGCCACATACTAAGGCATCCTGGAATAGTCGCTTTAATATTGGAAGGACAGGCAGACGGAAAAAATTGTGTAGGCAGGCCACGTTTGGAATATGTAAAACAAATTGTTAGGGATGTAGCATGTAGAGTATACTGAAATGAAGCGATTAGCACTGGATAGGGAATCTTGGAGAGCTGCATCAAACCAGTCAAATGACTGAAGACAACAAAAAAAAATCTGAACGGATATTTTACTGAAAAACTATTAAAATTCTTTAAAAAAAAAATAATAATTTAAATAGTTTAAATTAATATGTTAAATAAACGGATAAAATTTTCTAAACAGTTATTTTTAATTAAAAAGATAAAACCTACGTGAAGATTTTTATTTTATTTTTTTTTTTATTCCTTGGTAATCTTTCTTTAAACTGTTAACAATTATTATTTATAGTTAATTAATACACCTAATTTAGAGCGCATCAGATATACATTATAATAATTTTTCAGTAAAATACCCGACCAGATAATACCACAAATCATTCAACCCACCGGGTTTGGTCTAGTGGTTAAACTCGTCATCACAAAATCAGTTGATTTTTGAAGTCAAAATTTCTAAGATTCCTTGTAAAGGCAGCTGCATTTATACGGATTTGAGTGCTAGATTGTTGATACCGGTATTCTTTGACGGTCGGTTTCAATTAACTACACGTTTCAGGAGTGGTCGGCCTGAATCTGTTCAAGACTACGCATTTACCGGTACATTTAAAATTACATGCCAGATTGCGCACAGATTACTCGGCATCTTTGCAGAGTACTATTGATATCATGTGGCTTATTATAATGAACATTTAAAAAATCACTCACATTTCACCAAAATTATTATTTTTATCAAATCGTTCATTGGTAAAAAAGAAATGTAATTTTTTTTTAATGTAAAAATATTTAAACTAAATTGATCCGAATTTTTATTTTTTATCAACCTTTTATGTAATTTTTGCGAGAAGTTTTAGTAAACTGTGTTCAAAGATTATGTAATAATTTTCTAATTAAAAATAAATATATTGTATATAATATTTTTTTATTTAAAAATAAAAGACCGGAAAACAAAAATAACAGTTATGAACAAGTAAAATTCATTTTTCTAACTAATAAATTATGAATCCATCTAATGAGAGAGTTTAAAACCCTTTTATTATTTTAATTTTTGTCTATTAATAGTCAATAATAATTTCTTATTTAAACGTTTTTTTTTTTTAATTGTGATATATACAGTAAAATAAACTTATCATGTTGTTATTTTTTGGTTTAACTTATGTAATATCAGCAAAATAACAAGACGATGTATCAGTTGTACCAAAAATTCCAAACCAAAACTGGTTTTAAACCACTATATAGAAGAAAAAAAAACAAATCAGTAAGAGAATGAACAGTGGTGTGTATTAAGCCGTGGGCAGATAAAGGTAGAAATATTGTAGGCGTGTGGAAACACGCACATGTACTACTCGTCTGCGATATAACAACAGTAAATTTATTGTGCCTTATTGCAATTTGAGAGCAACGACATAACGTCTGGGCTGTATTGTACTGCGCACAGCATGATTCTCATGTCATCAAACGTGCATGCGTGTACATTCGCGTATATAAATCAAACGATAATTAGTAGCACAGTGTAGAAGTTGTGTTTTATCTAATTCTTCAAACTAAGTAGCAGAAATTAAATTTTATTTATTCATAAATTGAAGATAATTTATATAATTACCACAAAAAAATTACTTCAAACGAGCGATGAATTTAAATATAATAACTTTAATACCGAAAATAGAGAAACATTTTATATTTTAATATATACTAACTTTATTACTATAATTTTTTGTTCTCAAAGGAAGAAAATAGTAATACGACTCCTTTACATTTAATACATTTCCAATCGTCACGAATCGTCTATATATTTTTAATCCCGGTAACCAATGAGAAGAAATAGAAACAACTCTGTCTGCAAATAACCAATAAAGATTTCTGTAACTTCAGTTTTGAATTACTAGTTTTACTATTCTGGAACCGATTTATAGTTTAGTTAGATATTTCCGCAAATACTCTACATTCTGGTGAAAGACAAAGAAATTTATTTAAATTAAACGTGAGCCTAAATAAATATTCATCAACTGAAGATGTATGTAGTTTTAAATTATTATTAAAAACGGTCAAAATCTGTTATATGCCCACAACGCTTCTGTAGTTACTTAGTAACTTATTAGGCGGCGCCACTGAAACGCTATACTGAAATAAGAAAATAAATAAATAAAATTATAAATATTATCTAACCAAACTTAACGTACGCTCGCTAACCTTGACTAGCTAGCGTAGGTTAATAATAAAGACGTTGACCTATAATCTATCCGAGTGTCCGAGAATTATCTGAACTGTAATATCTCATTAAAAAAAAAGTAATAGTCCTATTATTGAATCGTTGGTCTCTCTTTAACAGGTAACTCATAACGTTTCCCTTGGCAAATACTAGATAACGCTGAGATCGCATACGTAACCGCACACATCAGTAGCCGTGAAACCACAAAATATAATATAGTGGTTTATTGAAACAAAATCGAACGCACTAGTTCGACGCAATTTTAGAACTCGGCATAACTTAGAACCATCTGATAAAACAAGTATTTGTTCGTGGTATAATAAAGTTAAACAACCTGGCAGTATTGAACATAAATCGGTTTACTAGCATAATCCCGCGCCACCACACCATTTGCTCGCCGTAGAGCATAAGACCGAATGTTTGTGCCACGAAGGGCTACTGTGTCTCGGAACAGTTTATGCGACCAGTCACCTAACTAGTTCCTGGAGCTAATCTAATAGCGTGAACGGTATAAGCGTGGCGCGGTAATAGCGTGGCGGTGCCTGTCCGCCATTTATAGCTGCTTCGAGCTATTGGTCGATGGACGACCATGTTTCAAGAGTTGCTTCCCACAGCAAAACCGTAAGAGTCATTCCCGGTAAACTACTGATGCCGATCAAACATTACAACTGCATCAAAGAACTCCCACACGGTCAGACAATGCAGTTCATCCCACACTGAATCGCCGCTTGTGAGTGGCCAATTTTTCCCTTGACCTCTAAGTTCCTCTTGAAACTTAAAAAGAAACATAAAAAGGGTGCAGGAGGCTTAGAACATCAGATGAAAAGAATGGACATCATTCATTAGTCTTTTTTCGCAGCTCTGGGAAGTCAACGCAGAGCGCGAGAAAAATCTTCCGCGATCTACGAATCACAATGTTTTGAAGAAAAAATTAAAATTGCGTCCTTATAAGTTACAAATATTGCAGTACATACACCACTGCTAGAATGGACTTTGATGTAGAGATGACTGAAAAAAAGGAAAATGATGATTGCTACCTTAAAAAAGTTACGTTCACAGACGTGGGCTACATTTTACGGGTCTGGAAAAGTGAAAGCTCAGAACGTTCGAATATGTGGATCAGAGGACCCCCACATATATTACATTTGACAGTATTAGAGAGAACCCAAAAATTAATCTTTGGTACGAATTATTTCACGATCGTGTGACTCGACCATTTTTCTTTGAGGGAACTATAATTTTTTATGTGTTTAGATTCATACAACCAGTTTTTGAATCTTAATAAATAAATTACCGTATTTATTCGAGTACCCCCCGCTCCCGAATAAGCCCCGCACCTCGATTTTCCGGACCGAAAATCTAAACAAAAAAAATCTAGAATATACCGGTATTTTAAAGTGGAATAAAAAAATACGAAAGTATTCAGAAAGTAAAGCATTTAATTCGTTCATTTAAATTACAATATTAATATTACATTAATAATTAATTACCGTAGGATGTTGAAGGTTTGGATCTAATACTGCTAAACCCACTGGGTTGGTCTAGTGGTGAACGCGTCTTCCCAAATCAGCCGATTTGGAAGTCGAGAGTTCCAGCATTCAAGTCCTAGTAAAGCCAGCTATTTTTACATGGACTTGAATACTAGATCGTGGATACCGGTGTTCTTTGGTGGTCGGGTTTCAATTAACCACACATCTCAGGAAGGGTCGAACTGAGAATGTACAAGACTACACTTCATACACACTCATACATATCATCCTCATTCATCCTCTGAAGTATTATCTAAACGGTAGTTACCGGAGGCTAAACAGGAACTAATACTGCTGTAACATCATGTGCACCTCTCCTTTTGACTGCAATCGACTGGACCAAACGTGTCTAAAAAGCCGAAAATCCCAAAAAATTTAATTTTGGACTTTTTCTTAACTGAAGTAATAAGCCCTCATTGAGAGCTTTTGAACAATATATCATAAATGGTACTTATTTTCATTGATTTCAGAGTTATAGACAAAATTTTAATTAATGAAATATTTGGTCTTACAACAGGAAGGGACATCGATTCAATCCGACTTCTACGCCTTTTTTTTTTTTTAATCTAAATATATTAATTTATAAAATTAAACTCTGATTGTAATAAAAAATTTACAATAAATAATAATTCAATAAAAAAAGAAATATGAAAAAAAATCAGAAGTTATTAATGAAATAAAATTTTATGTACTTTTAAAAATGTGTATATGTAATTTAATAGACGTACAAGGAAGTCATGTGGTGTCCACATCAGATTTTTTATTTCTGTTATCATATGTGCAATTATTAATTTTCTCAAAGGAACGGGCATAATATCATAGAAAAGAAAAAACTTCAGAAATTTTCTGAGTTGATAATTTCATGAAATCGTTTATTAACGTGTGTATTAATCGTTATATTAAGGGAATTGAATAGCTAATAGAAACTACAGTAAAATAATGCTTAGATTAAGATATAATGTACGGTATATACAAAGAGACGAAATGATAAATGACTAAAAAATAAATCCATAAAAAGAAACGCCCAGAAAGCTTTCAAAAAAAAAAGGTCATAATTAGAAACGCATTCTATTCATAAAACAATCAGAGCAATTAATAAAAGAAAATAAAAATATTAAAGTTAATTAAATAAAATAATATTATTTATATATATATGAATTTTACATTCTTTTTTTATACTTTATTATAAATTTTCGACAAGTTTTTTATTTTTTAAACGATTTTTAATTAAATATAAAAATTTCGGGTTAAGTTTTGTTGCGAAATATTCTAAATCAAACCAAAAACAAGGAAGTAAGGTGATAAATCCTTACTCATATAAAAACGTCGTTCCTTGAAAATGGGAAAAGCCGGCAAAGTGACTTTTATAGCTGTGACTCTCTCGAGTATCAATAATAAAAATTTAGAGTAAGAACCAATAAATAAAAAAAAAGAATACATATTTTTAGAGGTGGGGAAATAAATTTTAATAAAACGTTTTCTAAAAATATTCATGTATAGGTTAAGTATAACAAATTTGTTTAAGTGAAGTTCTCTCTAAATCTAACACCCCTTTCAAAGGCTAAAATAGGGAAAAGATCATTTTTAAAAACCTTTTCTTCATTTAAGATCCGTGGTAATAAACTCTAAGCATTTTAACTTTTTTTTTCAAATTGTAAAAGAAATATGATATTGTATTATACAGCAATTATAAACTTTCAAAATATTTAAAATAATATTTAATTCGAAAGGAAATACGAGGTGAGAAAAGTAATGAGACTGACTTTTTACTTACAAAAGTTTTTATTTTTTCAAACAATATCCCTTCAAAGCAGTTCACTTGGGCAGCTATACACCGGCGGAGTCGTTGTTCCCACCCCTGGAAGCAGGGCTGGAAGGCTTCAATTGGTAGGGCTTTTAACTGGTCGGTCACAGTTTTTTGAATGTTCTCCAGAATACCAAAATGACGTCCTTTTAAGAAATGTTTCAATTTCCGGAAAAGGAAAAAGTCACAAGGACTCAAATCAGGTGAATAAAGGGGTTGAGGAACCGTAGGAATCCGTTTTGAAATCAAAAATTCCCTGATGGAAATGGCCGTGTGACACGGGGCATTGTCATGATGAAGCTTGTCCACTTGTCTGCAATGTCTGGTCTCACGCGAATCACTCTTTTCCTGAGCCTTTCAAGGACACCTTTGTAAAACACTTGGTTGACAGTTTGTCCTGCAGGAACAAATTCTTTATGCACGATACCCCTACTGTCAAAAAAGCAAATCTCACGGTTTTGATCTTTGATTTGATCATTCCACATTTTTTCGGTCGTGTTGACGGAGTGTGCCACTCTTCGCTTTGCCGCTTTCTTTCACGAACGTACTCAAATATCCTGGATTCATCACCTGGGATCACACTATTGAAGAATTCTTGGTTGTTGTCCATCCTCTCAAGAAGATCAACGCATACATTTCTTCGATTGTCCTTCTGTTCCGTTATGATGTTTTTCGGCACCAATTTCGCACAAACCTTTCGCATGTCCAAATCGTCTGTCAAAATTTGATATACGGTGAAAGCGTTTAAATTTAACTGTTCACTCATCATCCTTATTGTTAAACGACGGTCTGATCTCACTAGAACCCTCATACGCTCAACGTTTTCGTCAGATTTTGAAGTTGAAGGTCTCCCTGAGCGAGGTTGATCTTCAACATGTTTTCGGCCTTCCAAAAATGATTTGTGCCGGCGGAAAACTTGTGCTCTTGATAATCAATGTTCCCCATAGGCCTGTTTCGACTTTTCAAAGGTCACACTCGCAGATTCCACAAGTTTAATGCAAAACTTGATTGCACAACGTGGCTCTAAATTCCTATGCTCCATTTTCGTAACAAACAACAAAAACACTACTTCTCTAATGGCGCTGTGAAAAACAATGTGTTGGCTGAAAGGAGTTGAAACTCATACTGAGCATGTGGAAGGGATGAACAAACCGGTCTAGCAGCGGTTGACCGGTTACACAGCGTTGCCACATCGCTCGCAGTGTTACCAATCTTATTACTTTTCTCACACACCTCGTACTTCATTTACACCCATACATATCATCAGCATGTGAAAGGAATGAACAAATCGGTCTAGCACAGACCTGTAGACACAGCGTTGCCAGATCGCTCGCAGCGTTACCAATCTCGTTACTTTTCTCATACACCTCGTAGATCAAAAGAATACGAAAAAGGGATGATTTTTTGAAAAATCTTTTTTTTTATTTATAAATGTGTTGTAGGTAACAAATTTTTTTTTTAATAAAATTTCCTCTGAAGTAAGTCTAAATTGGTTTTATCACGATAACCCCCACTCCCTTGAATTTAAAAATAAAATAATATGATCAATGCCCAAAATATAGTAATATTTTAGCCAAATTTGACGAAAATCGGTTTGGTAAATCCTGAGATACAGAGGACCAAGAAAGAAATACAGGAACTTTCAGGGCATGTTCTATTGGTGAAAATAATGAAAAAAGTTTATTTAAACATAAATCTGGTAATGTTTTTTGTTTTCGAGTTATCTAGCGAAAGATTTTGTCCGGATTTCAACTCTTCTAATAAAAGGAAGCCCTAATGCAGTTTTTAGGACCCTAATTAAGGAATGAAGTTGGTGTTTTCTTATGCAATTTGAGCTGGAAAATAGGATAAAACAGACTCCAGAACTGTAAGTCCAGCTTTGTTAAATGGCTAATAAATACGGAAGGTAACAAACCTTGTACAGAATTTAATACAGAGAAAATTAATTAAATATAGTGATTAAAAAAGTAAAAAAAACTTTTAAAAATCGGTTTTTTATTGAAGCAAAGCAGACCAAATATAGACAGAAACTCCTATTATTCTTTCTATACGTAATACATTATTTTTTAAATATATTTTTTTAAATATTCTTCGGTTTATCAGCATTTACGTACGGAAGGGTCATTTCCAACGTGTTCGTTTTCAGTTGAACACCAAGTAAAACATCGCGTAAATGAGGAACATCGTGCGATTCAGCATATTCATCCTAGCCCAGGCACTAGAACAAGTGATTTTCATGTCACACTGGTTTGTCGAAAAAAAGTATGGCGCAACCTACGGAAAGAAAATCAATATCCTCCCGCCTGCAGAAGGTTCATAATTTGCGGCCAACATATTACCCCCACGATTAAACTTCTGTCACTGGTTTCTAGATAACGCTGATAAGGTAAATTCAATTTTACTAATGAAGCCACTAACGGAATCTTCAATTTTAAAAATAGTGATTAATGGAGCGATGACAATTCACAATGTACTGTAGGAAACGGTTTCCAACATAGATTTCACATTAATGTTCAGTGTAGTATTATTAATGACAAAATTCTGAGACCGTTTGTTTTCAGAGAAAACCTTACGGAAGATGCAGACGTTCATTTCTTCAAAAATAATTTTCCAACGTTTTGGAGGATGTACCTTTACAAACTAAACTGCAAATGATTTTCCAGCAAGATGGTGAAACGTCATGTTTTTCTTTAGTAGCTAGAAATCATTTGAAAGCTAATTTTTTTTAAACTGGATTAGACACGTAGTGGACCCCAATCGACTCGCTACCACGATCAGCTGACTTAACGCCACTAGATTACTTCATGTGGGATCTAATGAAAATGATCGCATACCAATAAAAAGTTAATACTAAAGAAGTGTTACTCATTAAAAATACGAAATGCTATTGAATTTATACGAAACGATCCTGAAATGATACAGAAAGCCACGGGTAATATTTTATGTTGACCAGAGTACTATGTACACTGTGAAGGAACGAATTTCGAACAATTACTGTAAATCAAATTTGTTAGTGTTATTTATCATTTCATGTATTTTGTTTTTTTCTGTTTTGCTATAAAGAATAATATTTATTAGGTACAGAAATAATAATATAATTATCTGTCTGTTTTGCTTCGATAAAAATATTTTAAAAATTTTTATTTACTTATTATTGGCTATATTTAATTAATTTTCTCAGTATTTAATTCTCTCAAAGTTTTGTTACTAAATCTTTCGTATTTATTGGTCATTTAAAAAAGCAATTGTACTGCAAACCTAAAAAACATTTTTTCGACAACGTATTTTATGTTTTACGTCAGATATCATAAAACGTACTAAACCTACAGTTCTGGAATCTGTTTTATCCTATTTCCCAGCTCAAATTACATAAGAAACCACCTTACTCCTTGTTTTGGGTCCCAAAAATTACAGTAGGGATTCTATTTTATTAGACGAGTTCAAATCCGGGCAAAATTTTTCGCTACTCGTAACTCGAAAACCAAAGTGTTTTCAGATCTATGTTTATATGAACGTTTTTCATTATTTTCACGAGTAGAACATGTCCTGAAAGTTCCTCCGTTTCTTCGTGGTTCATTCTGTATAATAAATATTTTTACTTCTAAAAACCGTAAGGTTCTGTTAACATTACAACAACCTAATGTAACTACCCTTTCTGTTGTGAAACAATGCATTTCATACATTGCCCCAACTTAGTAAGAACATATTCCATAAAAAAAATCGATAAATATTTCTTTAAAAAAATAATCGATTATCAATATATATTACTCGATGCATAAACTGAAGTTTATCGATTGATTTTCCTTTTTTTGTTTACAGTAGTAGAAAATAAAAATAGGGGGAAACAGAACTATTTGAATGCCTACTTGTTTGCGTGCTTAAGCGTCGAGTGCGCGTGTTCGTGGTATGCAACGAAAGAAAGAGACAGAAATAGAGAATAGAGAAGGGATTGAATGAGACAGCAAATAACCGTACAACCACCCGACACACCGTAACGCCATCTATCGATTTAAAAGCAGCATGATTCTGGACCAATGAGTTCAATGATCCTAACGAAGAACTATTCAGTATTATAAAGTAATAGTAATAGACCAAGTTAATATACATTCTAATACAGACAGAAAGGTAGCACTAGTGCACGATATAATATAAAGAATACTGCATTACGTATTAGTCTACTATAATTATATTGTGTACTTCTGGCGACTGACGTTATTGCTGAGTAATGTCAAGTAATAATATAAACTATTTCTTAACTTATTATCAGAAATAAAGTAGCATTTCAAAAACAAACGTAATAAACAAAATGTCTCAAATTACTTCCTTACTTTTTATGCTCCAATTTTTTTAATATTAGAACTATGTTGATTCATTTTATAATGACTAAAGGGGCATTATATGAATATTAGGGGAAAAAACATGTTTCCAGGATAGCTTTTTAAGATAATTTCAGAATTTAATTTAATCTTCAACCTTTTTTACTTCCTTGTACAACTACAAAAAATTAAAAATTGTAATCTTAAAGATTTCAGTTTTCAGATTTCAACGGAAATATCCATTTTGACCATCCCTGAATCTATTTTTACTAGTTTCGGCGTGACGTTTGTACGTATGTATCTTACATAACTCAAAAACGATCAATCGTAGAATGTTGATATTTTGGATTTAGGACTGTTGTAACATCTATTTGTGCACCTAACCTTTTAATTACAATCAACTATACCAAAAGTGTTCAAAAAAAGTCCAAAATCCAAAAAATGTTGGGTAGTTTTTCTTAACTACAGTAATAAGTCCTCATTGAAAGCTTTTCAACGATATATCATAAATGATACTTATTTTAATTGGTTCCACAGATATAGCCAAATAAAAGTTCAATTAATAAAATATTTAGATCTTATAAGGCAGTGATTCCCAAACTACCCACTAGGTTGGTCTAGCGGTGAACGCGTCTTCGCAAACCGGCTGATTTCGAAGTCGAGAGTTCAAAGTTCAAATCCTAGTAAAGCCAGTTACATTTATACGGATTTTAATACTAGATCGTGGATACCGGTGTTCTTTGGTGTGGTTGGGTTTCAATTAATCTCACATCTCGGAGATGGTCGACCTGAGACTGTGCAAGACTACACTTCACTTACACTCATACATATCATCCTCTGATGTAATACCTGGCGGTAATTCCCGAAAGCTAAACAGAAAAAGAGAGAGGATGATTTTCAAACTGTGCGTCGCGGCCTCTTCACAGAGCCGCCGCGAAATATTGTATAATTTTCATAATTAATTGAACATAGATGTATAATTAATTAATAATTATACATTTATAATTAATTTATATTAACATTAATTTAATGTTAATATAATACAAACAATAATGAAGATACACGAGTTTTATTTATTTTTATCTCCTACTTACGAATAATACTTTTATTTACGGTAGGGCGCCATGGAAAAATTTTAATTGAAAAAGGGCGCCGCGACGGAAAAGTTTCGGAAGCACTGTTATAAGGGGAAGGCACAACGGCGAGAATCCGATTTCATTCCTTTTTTAACTTTTTTTTTGTTTAATTTAAATATTTTGTTTATTAATAATTATTATCCTCTGATTGTAAAAAAAAATTACAATAAATAATAATTCAATAACAATAAAAAAAATCAAAAATATGAAAAAAAAATCAGAAGTTATCAGTGAAATAAAATTTGATGTACTCTTCATTAAAAAAAAATGTGAGTATGCAATTTAATAGACGTAAAAGGAAATCATGTGGTGTTGACATCAGACTTTTTTTTATAAAGGATTTCGTAGATATATTATACTGATACTCATAGTTGTATATTCAGACAAAATTAGAAGAGACTATAAACTCAATTAAATTTACCAATATTCTCTGAATATGAAGATCTAAAAAAGTGAATAACTTGGCAATGCAGTTTAAAAAATGTAGCTGAAAATGAGGCTTAAATTTAAAGATCCATTACGGTTAAATTTAGGTATCCACGACTGTCGTAGTTTGCTAGACTCCTTTTCATAAAGCCTAGACTTACATCAGTTTTCAAAAATATTCGATAGATTCGAAATAACACAAAAGAAAAAGTAGTATGTTCGGTACTAATAAATCATTACGAACTTTGCATTATGATTTATTTATATACGTAAATAGACTGATAAGCTAACAATTAGGATTTTTTCCTTTATTATTTATTCCTTTACTATTTTTTATACCATATCATTTATTTTCCTGAGAGGTCAATAAATCCATTTTGCTTTCAAACATTTTCTCGTAAATGAAAATCCCTTTCCACCTCCTACATTGTAATTTACTTTTAATGTATCGCATGCACTCCACTGTGCAAAAGTACTTAAATCTATTTATTATTTACCGAGTACATATTTAAAAATCTGATGTGGACACTACATGACTTCCTTGTACGACTATTAAATTACATATAAACATTTTTTGCTGGCTTCATTTAAACTTATTTCATGTGAAAGTGAGATATTATCCTTCTATTCTTTAATAAGGATTTTTTTTGTTATTGTATTATTATTTAATGTATACATTTTTTTCAATCACAGGCTAATAATTATTAATAAATCAATGTAATTAAATTTAAAAAAAATAAAAATAAAAAAAAATAAAATGAAGTCGGATTCGAACCGATGTGCCTTCCCCTTGAAAGAAAGAAATTTCATTTGGCTACAACTCTGGAACCGATGAAGATAAGTACCACTTACGATATATTGTTGCAAAGCTTTCAATTAGGGCTTATTAATGTACTTAAGAAAAAGTCTAAAATCAAACCGTTTGGATTTTGGGCTTTTTGGACACTTTTCGTTCAATCGCTTGCAAATAAAAGGGGAGGTGCACAACTAGATATTGTTAACAGTCCTAAATCCAAAATTTCAACATTCTACGGCTAATCGTTTGAGTTATGCGAGATACATACGTACGTACGTATAGAGGTCACGCTGAGAATAGTCAAAATGGATTCAGATATGATCAAAATGGATATTTCGGTTGAAATCTGAAAACCGAAATTTTTCAGTATTGTGATAGTGAAAAATTTCACAAAAATAATACAATTTTTCACTTCGTACAAGGAAGTAAAAATTGTTTTACATTTTTTATAGTATTGTATTTGAAAAAAAAAATTATTAAAATGTTTATAGTTCTTTCTCAAAATGTTATTTAGGTTACTCTTTATTTTGAAGCAGTAAGGCATTCTGTTATTAATGGTTTTTCAAGTGATAACTTTCCAGGAGTTTATCTTTAAAAAAATAATAATAAATTTTCCACATTTATCTAAAACAAATAAATCTTAAAGGTATCTTTTTATTTATTTTAGGAGTATAAGTTAGATTTTTTTTAATAATCTGTACTTGTTTACGATTATAATGACTAAAGATTAATAGAATCTCACCATAACCATAAGAAAGTTGCAGTAGATGTATAAATTAACCCGTGAAAAAAAATCAATCGGTAAACATAAATAGATAAAATTACGTTAATTAAAGACTATCTATATTAAATATAATTTATAACATATAAAATTAAAAATGAAATTGTCTACTGTGCATATCAATTCGATATCAATATTATGAATTTTGATCAACTTTTATACCGTTGACTAGCTGGCCCGTCTACCCAGAACCTAGACCCTCGGGGTCCAGATCGGCCCAGCCGAACCCCGGAGCCAACTCAGGGGCTCCTCGGGACCTCCCGGGGCCTACCCTACGGCCGCATAGCTCGCTTCACTCGCCATTCCCGTCTTGCAGGGAAACGGCGCCTTGAACAACCACAGAGGTCGCCATTCCCGTCTACCAGAAGGCTCCGCCCTCAGGATCTCATTATCGTGAGAATAATACTGATAAATAACGATTAAAATATTCAGGCTTTATAGAAACCTGAAAAAGAAATTAAATTACAGAAGACAGAATAATAGTAGCCGTGGTAACTAAAATACACACTGTCGACGAAGAATTCATGACTTATTCTTTTGCCATGGAGACAGAATAATGAAGTAAAAGGATTAATCTATTTTTTCTTAATGAATATGTTTAATTCACAAGTTCACCCTCTTGGGGGACGAAGAAATAATGAATATTTTTAATATTTTAACCTTCAAGGGTGCTAGGACCTCGGTCTGTGGCTTAACACGTTCCACGGTACAACACGAATATTATCCTGAATATTTGAAAGCAATCGATCGGTTAGTTCTTCGAGATGAATATATATCTAAAAACTTTCTCAGTTATGCCAAGAAACACGGGTAAAAATTTGGTTGCGATTGATCGACTAGTTTTTTGTTTATCCCGAACAAACACAAACCCTCTTCTACTTCTTTGAATAATAGTAAAAATTAAAATCGCACAAATAAATAAACATTTACGAATCCCGTAGTTTTTTTTAATATCTGATATTTCAATTCCAATATCTATCTTTTTTTTCTTTTATAGAATGTTTTCATGTTCCTGTACGGTTCCGAGAATTATATTCAAACTCCAGATTGGTTTTTTCCTAAAAATTTCCAGTATTATTTCTTTTAACTTAAGAAAAATTAAATTTCTTGAGATAGTAATTTAGCCTTTACATTTTTTCCTTGTACTTTATAATGAAGTCGGTAAATACAATACGTATAGTTCATAGACTCTCGAAAAAGAAACTTAAAGCATTTTCTTGTATAAAAATTAATTTATTAATTTTCAGCAACAGGATGAATTTCTTTTCTTTTTTATTGGCTAATATATATCTTATTTGGTAATAAAAAAAAGATCCCTTAATCTTGGCCATTATACAAAACAAACCTACGCTTAAAGAAAAAAACTACTTACGCCTTAAAACGTGTTATAAATAAATTAAACAGTAGCTATTTCGTTGGTTATGTTAGACGTTAAAATGATTTCAAACAGCTTTAATTCAGTGACAAGCAGGACAAACAACTGTTTTGTTATCTGTCACATTCTTTTTAATAAACAAACATAGAGTGGAATAAACGAAATAAAACAACAGATAATTCTTGAGAGGGTTTAATACCAAATCACATCCTTATTAATTCTAATACTTGAGATCCGGTCGAATAACGAATTTTTTTTTATATCATTTATTTACTCGTTCTGAGAACACATTGTTTTGTGTGTATACTCCGTATAGAAAATTACAAAAAAAAAAATACTTTAACGGTAATTGGGAGCCTGAACGTCCTCACCCTTAATATTTTTCAAATCGAAGTATGTTGAAAAAAAATATGTTATATAATTAATAAAAATACAAGTTTCAAAAGTCGGAAGAAAGAAATAACCATAGTATTCTTCCTCAGAATCTGTAATGTCAGCTGTTTTGGGCAACTGCATCATATAGTCAGGATAAATTATGTACTCGGGTCTTGTAATCTTATATTTTCTTTTGAAAAAGAACTCTGCGAGATGCCCGTGCAGATGGTGCTTACCTACCGGTATGGGATAATTTCCTACCGAGGAACGATTGAACGCACTTCTCGCCTCGCATGCTCCATTGTTTGTATATGAGCTCCCGTGTCCGGATGTATGAAATTATATTTATGATTCATCTCTAAATGTTGGTTCCCACGTGTCGCAAGCAATTTATATATCTTCCAGCAATCGCTAACAACTATTGTACCGGGAAGAATGGGCAATTAGGTGGCGTGTATGATAGCTGGTGTAGCTAACTCTACAAGGTATTATATTGCTAAAAGTAAAAATTGTTAAAATTAATTTGGGGGAAAAAATCTGAAACAGTAATTTGGATTTACAGGGTGTACAAAAAAAGAATACTGGTACTTATCGGTTAAACGGGGCCCCTACTGAGATCCAATTGTTTGCGTAAATAAAAATTTAAAAAAATTACCGATGCGTATTAACTTATTGTATATAATTTTTATTTTTAACGTTAATCAGGCGAGGTTAGCGAGCGTAGGTTATGTTTGATTATATCATGTGATTCCGTGTAATGTCATACCGCGCACTATATCAGTTAACCTTTCTTTCTTTCTTTTTCCTGTTTAGCCTCCGGTAACTACCGTTTAGATAATACTTCAGATTCAAATCCATGTAAAAATAACTGGCTTTACTAGGACTTGAACGCTGGAACTCTCGGCTTCCAAATCAGCTAATTTGGGAAGACGCGTTCACCACTAGACCAACCCGGTGGGTAATATCAGTATAACCTAACCAAACATAACTTACGCTCGTTATTTTCATCTAATTAACGTTAAATATACATATTTTACCTATTTAGGTGGCCAGTAGACAGCTTCATTATATCCTGATTATGATGGAGTTGTCCAAAACAGCTGATAACGCGGCTGCCGTTACAGATTCTGAGGAAGAATATACCAAGGTAATTTCACTCTTCCGACTTTTGAAACTTGTATTTTTATTAATTATAAAAACATACTTTTCAATATACTTCAATTTGAAAAAGATTAAGGTTGAGGACGTTCAGGCTCACGATTACCACTTTAATTTATACGAACATTTTTAATTTCAAATAGGTACATTGTAGTATTCAAATCCGTGTTATTTTTACACGGATTTGAATACTAGATCATGGATACCTGTGTTCTTTGGTGGTTGGGTTTCAATTAACCACACATCTCAGAAATGGTCGAACTGAGAATGTACAAGACTACACTTCGTTTACACTCATACATATCATCCTCATTCATCCTCTGAAGTATTATCTAAACGGTAACCGGAGGCTAAACAGGAAAAAGAAAGAAAGGTACATTGTAGAAATTTAAGGTGCTGGTGAAAATGAAAAAGAAAGAAAGGTACATTGTAGAAATTTAAGGTGCTGGTGAAAATGTTAGTATTTCAATAATTGTGAAAATATCGTTGAATTTCAACAGTAATAATGATGAGCCAGTATTTCAACAATAAATAGACTAATTCTCAAGTAAATAAATTCTATCAATTAAGTTATTTTTGTTAGTAGTTGAACGTTCAATAAAAGTTTTTGTAGACATTCGTTAATTTTTTTTTTTTTATACGTGAAACACAATTGAAATAAACGAACGCAACATAAAAAGATGGCAAAATTAAGACACAGATTTCCTCAAACGAAATATTTATAAAATTTGACATCCAATCTTTTAATCGTTACCAAATTAATTGTTAAAAATTAAATTTATTATTGTAAAAATAATAAAATATATAACAATTAACTAAACTAGAAAGTGGGATTTTCAGGGAATGATTTGCGGAACTTTTAATTGTAATACCGGGTGATTAAAAAAAGACTTCACAAATTTAAAAGTATATAAAAATTTATTGAGATAACTTAAAGATTCGGTTGAGGTCTCATTTCATTGAAAAACAAATCAAGTTTGTCACCCAACATTCATTTTGGCACGATATGGCTTCCATTTTTAATGCGATATACATCCCATTTGTATTCTTACAAGAATACAAATTCTTTATATTCTAAATTACATGTACATCGTACACGCTTTTCCTTTTACAAATGACAATTTAAAAAAAACAAAACAAAAAAAAAACAGAATTAATAATGATCGGTTTTGAGCGTTAGCCAGAAACGCTTTTTCTAAAAAATATAATTTTCACATGTCGATAGTTAAACAGTTAAATAAGATATAGAGATATCCCTTACGGAATCAATAGGAAATAAGCTCAAATACAGAACGTTATATTGACTTTCATTTTTTGTATTTGTTTATTGTTATAGGCGTTTTATTAATAACTTGCACATTTTCACAGTAGATCCGGATTAACGGGCGATCAGAAATTAAAAATACTTCGAAAATTTTACTAATTTATAAGTCTTGAATCTTATAAATCCGTACTTATTTGAATTTTGTAATTATCTCTAATAGAAACAGAGTTAAGGAAGTTTATTTATTGGGCACCCTCGAGTTAATGCTACATATGTATATGATGGCTATAAAGCAATTTTGGTGCTTATTGTACAATTCCCTAACGCGAATTATTTTTTCTCGTAGAAAAAGGTACACGAAATATTTTATGCGAAATTTCCACAGTTATCTGTTGGTGCTTTTTATTTATTCATGCGATTAAAAATAAAGCTTGATGACTAAAAATTGTTCCTTAATTTGTTAATAAACAAATTAAATAGTTGGAATGCAAAGTTGGCAGGAGTTTATTACTCCCTACTCCATCGCAGAACCTGGACAGAGTCCCTTGCTGCTGGATCATTCTAATCGGGCTTGTTTTTTTTTAAAAGGGTCATTTTTAATCTCGGATCTAATTTTTCAAGTTTTGTTTATTATTAATTTAGTGAATTTAAGACGGATTTAATTGCATTCCAATCCGTTGTTAAACCAGCGTTATCGAACCCATTTCATGGGCCGACCGCGGAAGGCTAGGCTTATAAAGCCTGTCCTCCCGACGTAATTCCCCTTCAGACCGTCCACTGAAGTCCTTTCGGTGCTAACTCTTTAATAGGCTAGCAGGAATACGCCACAACGGGGCACTAGCTATAAGGAGGGAGCAATGCGTCCCCTTTTCCGGAGGAGTCGCAATTGCTGGGTTATTTTGTCTTATTGTAAGTTTTGAAATAGGAGAGGTTGTGTAGAAGCTCTTCATCCGCTTCTGGTATGGCTGCCCTTCAGGACGCATCTCTGCTGGGCTCTGTTCCGGACTCCAGTCCGTGATGTTGAGGCGAGTGGTTGGTCTTCCTTCTTCTTCTCCCTCTTCTTCCTCCGAAGACCTCTTCGTTCTTCTTTGGCCTGCACTTTGCAAGAATTGTTAGTAACCGAAGTTACGTACCATTAACCTTGAAATTCCCGAGGCCCCGAAGGGCTGAACGGGGGAAAGTGCAGGTTTCTTCGTTCTTCTGCGCTGTCAGTGGCTGCTGGGCAGGTGACTGCTGGGCTGATGACTGCTGGGCTCGTTCCCTCTTTCTTCTTTCTTGAAAGGAAAGGAAGGTAATAGGGAACTTACAAATGGTGATGCCTATTCGCGATCGCGGTTTTGGGGCGGCGATTTTTGTGGAAAGAAGTAAACAGTAATTATTCACTCCACGTAATTATTAACCTTCAGACACACGTGTGTCTGAGAAGGGGTTGGGGGGATATTTAAATAGTTATTCGCTCATGTCCGCTAGGGTACTTTTTTATTCTCCATATTTTTTCGAACCCGTTCCAATAATTTATTTGCTGTAGTGAATTTTTTCGAGGTTAACCCTTTTTGAATCTCTGTTCGGTCAGCTTTCATTACAGTTGTTTAATATGAACAGAACCACTCGTAACAAAAAAATTATAAAGCTACAAATATGTATTATAATTAATTATATCAGATGATAACTAAATTAATATTGTCTAGCCTTTATCTTTACCAGTAAATAGGAAATTTTAAAAACTATTTTTTTCGAAGAAAAGAATATGTTTTTAAGACATTACGCTATTAAAATAATAAATATTACATATAATCGAATAACAAATTCAATAAACTAGAAAACAATTATAGTATCTTAAGAGATTTTGCTATTAGTAAACGAAAAATTACATATTGTTAAAAGGTTTGAGATATTTTAACTGACCCTCCTTGAGATGATTATATCCTGAACAAATGCATACTAAAATATTCTAACGCGCTATCATTAAAAAAAGGGGAAAAGAAATATCGACAATATAAATGTAATCATTCATTATTGCCACTGACTGCAAGAATAATTTGCAATTTTACGATGCACATAGAGAATACTGATTCGTTGTACCTTCTGAAAACAAGATTTTGCAAACAGAGAAAGCAAATAAATTTTCACTCGTCGCAAAGTTTGATTAAATTGATAAATATTTACAATTAATTTATATAAATTAATCTTGATTGAAAACAAAAATATTACAATTTTTACGAAATTATTCCACGTTATATAGTAAATATCTTCTTTTTAAAAAAAAAACCACAGACAGTTGTTTAAAATATTCATATAAGATACACTGGCGCGACTACATAAGTGAATATCTTGTAGAATAGAAGAGAGGCAGGCGGTCATCACAAGTTCAAGGCCAAGAGACGGCAAGAGAGGTATAAACGGAGAAACAGAGAGTTGGTAGTACGGCGTGAGGTTATAGAGTGAAGTTGGAAAGAGTAGTGTAGCCCGGCGGAGGACTACTCTTAAACATAAGAGGTGGTAAAAGTCAGTCAGAATGCTGTTGCAGTCGCTACTGCCAACTGCCGGCTTGACCTACTCAACTTAAACGCAAATCCTGTCTGTCCAGCAACAAAAGAAAACTGTTCGACTTTGATGATCCGTCAGATTTAGATCGTTGAACAATTCCTGAAATATATATTCGTTATACTACTACTACTACGTACATCTTGTATTACTGATTAATGAAAACCAGAAAAACAAGAAAATGTAAAAACTTTCTCATCATGCTATGTGTTACTTTTACATATAAGTTACATATAAACCTATTAAAGAAATTACATTAAAAAAAATTATTAATTAAAAAGAAATGTAGGATTGGTTGGACAGAATCTCGGAATAAAATTTCTAGTCGATAATTATACTCTTTAAATTATTATTAACTTTATTAATTGGTTGTTAATTCTACAAGATCATTTCATAGATTTTAAAATATGAAAACTTCAGCATCAAATTTATACTTTTTTATACTTAGTAAGAATATTTATTTAAATCAATACGTCTTTTGATTTAGCTTCCGACTAAATACCAGGCAATACTCTAAAGATTTACAATGACGAACAGATGACTGAAGATTTACAACGAAGAGATACGTTTGAAATACGTTTGAGATACGCAAATTAAAGATACGTTTGAAATATAAAGACAAAACCTGTTTTTACCTCAAAAAAAAAACGAAACGATTCCGAATTTATAGGCCGACCATCAGATATGGCGAGTTGTGACCGCCAGCTTCGAAAGTCAATCTATATGTTACCAAAAGACTGACACTACTACAGCAATTTTTTTATAAAAACCTTTTTTATTTAACTTTCACTATCAGTGTAGATGCTGAATGTCGTCATATACCGGCGAAAGTCCGAACACATAATAATATAAACAAAATATTTCGGTCTTTCATCGACATATTTGATATGAGTCGACATTCACCGGAAAATATCGACATTTGCCAGATATTGGTCGTTCACGGTAACATATATATATATATATATATATATATATACATTTTTTTTTTTTCCTCTCAGCTCCCCTGGGCCGGACCGACTTGTTGGTATTACGCCGCCCAGGGGAGTGTCTTTAAACTCAAATAGGCCTCCCCACCTACCGGCTATATACCGGCAAGGCAGGTCGGCCTACCGGTTAGCTCTTTTTGAGAGTTCTTTATCAATATTGGCCCCTTGGGGACCCAAAAGGGCAATACTAATACACCACGCCAGACCCAGTTCGCCGCGACGCGGTACCGGGTCCCTTCAGTATTCAGTGTGCTCTTGCCTGACTGTTACCCGTGGAGTCCTTGGTGGCTCATCAGTGTCAACACACCGCAGCATGCTGGACTTATCAGCTTAATATATACATATTAGTTACAACTCATCACTACCCTCGTAAATTCACATACCAAACAAAACGAAATTTTTTTGACTCATTCAATTCTTAATTTAAAAAAGTTAAAAATAATTGTTGAAAATTAAAAAATTGGCTAATAGAAGAGAAAAATATTGTTTCTGTTTTATCTAATTTACAAGGTTAGGATGATATGCGTTTTTCTCCCCCCTCTCTCAATCCCCTCTCGCCCTCACTCTCTCTCTCTCTCTCGCCCCCATTTATATATATATATATATATATATATATATATATATATATATATATGTACATACACGAGTATATATAATTATAACCTTTTCATATTTTAACTGGAACAAACGTTGAGTTGAAAGTAATTCATATAGGAAGGCAAGAGACACTTCTGAAGCCTTTCTTTTTCCTGTTTAGCCTCCGGTAATTACCGTTCAGATAATACTTCAAAAGATGAATGAGGATGATATGTATGAGTGTAAATAAATTGTACTCTTGTACAGTCTCAGTTCGACCATTCCTACGATGTGTGGTTAACTTAAACCCAAATCACCAAAGAACACCAGTATCCACGATCTAGTATTGAAATCCGTATAAAAATAACTGACTTTACTTGGACTTGAACGCTGGAACTCTCGACTTTCAAATCACCTGATTTGGAAAGACGCGTTCACCATTAGACCAACCCGGTGGGTTACCTATTTGAAGCCAGGATAATTCCTGGCTGAATCCGAAATGTCCTGAAATGTTAAAAAAACAATTATTTAAAAATACGTACCGCACTGAAAAATAAGTAACTTATTACTTTTGTAAGCTGTAATGATATGGGTTTTTTTATAATTAATTATTTTACCTTGTATCATCCAAACATTCACTGAATTTAGACGACTGCGTCTAATTACGTTTTGATAATTGTTAAAGTCAAGAGTCAAATCTATCTTGACAAGTGCCGTTAAATGAATCCCAAGAACTAAAATAAAAAATATGAGGATTGACATATTCTTTAAAATATTATATATTATATAAATATATATATAAAACCCCCCGGGTTAGTCTAGTGGTTAACTCGTACTAGCAAAATTAGCTGATTATCGAAATCGAGAGTTCTAAGCTTCGAGTTCTTGTAAAGGCAGTTGCTTTTATATGTACTTGAATACTAGACTATGGATACCGGTATTCTTTGGTGGGTGGGTTTCAATTAACCACAAGTTTCAGGAGTGGTCGACCTGAGTCTGTTCCAGACTACATGCTTACCGGTAGATTTATATTGCACTACATCTACAGCTACGTCAGACGTGGCAAGCCGATAGAATTAATTGCATTTGTAAAAAATGCAATTAATTCGCATTTAATGCAAATTAAATGTGGGCGCGCGCGCGCACACACACACACACACACACAAATATATATATATATATATGTATATATATACGGGGGCGAGAGAGAGAGAGAGTGTGTTATGGGGGATGAGAGTGGGGAGGGAGAAAAACGCATATCATCCTAACATTGTAAATTAGATAAAAAAGAAACAATATTTTTCTCTTCTATTAGCCAATTTTTAAACTTTCAACAATTATTTTTAACTTTAAAAAAAAAATTAAGAATTGAATGAGTCAAAAAAAATTCGTGTATATATATATATATATATATATATATATATACCTATTCGTATATTATTACACAATAAAAAAAAAAAAAAAAAAATTTATTACAATTTATTTATAAATTCTTCAAAAGGCCCCGGGTGTCGACGGGATCAGCGCCCGTGCATTCCGGAACATACCGGCCTCCGTGATTACAGCAATTTCGGTGATATTCACGTCCATTTTGTACGTTGGATATTTCCCGAATTGTTGGAAAACGGCCAAAGTCGTATGTTTACCCAAACCGGAGAAAAGTTTACTTTTCCCACG
The DNA here is from genome assembly GCF_047948215.1 of Lycorma delicatula. Classification (NCBI taxonomy): domain Eukaryota; kingdom Metazoa; phylum Arthropoda; class Insecta; order Hemiptera; family Fulgoridae; genus Lycorma; species Lycorma delicatula. Next base: position 132,788,980 of record NC_134462.1, on the reverse strand, counting down.
GAATTATAGGCCAATCTCCCTGTTACCGGTATTGTCGAAGTTGTTCGAGAGGATTTTTCTCGAAAAACTGAGGCGATACATGGAGGGAGAAGTGCGGCCCGAGCAATTTGGGTTCAGGGAGGGTCACTCAACCACCCTCCAACTGGTAAAAATAATAGACGACCTTGTCGGAGGCCTGAACAGGAAACGGGTGACTGCAGCCGTTTTTCTGGATGTGGCCAAGGCCTTTGACAAAGTTTGGCATAGTGGGCTGCTTTATAAGCTAGCGCGATCGGCGATCCCGTACCGCTATGTCAGACTGATGCGGTCATATCTGCTAGACCGACATTTTGTCGTGCGCGTAGGGGAAACGATTTCCTCTACCAGAGAAATAGCCGCTGGGGTTCCCCAAGGAGCAGTACTTTCCCCGTTCTTGTACACTTTGTACGTGAACGATATGCCGCTGTCGGAAGGGGTCAAAACGGCCCTTTACGCAGACGACACGGCATATTTCTACGAATCCGCAAATGTGGATTACGCGGTCCGGAGGCTCCAAAGGCAGCTGGACTTAGTGGAACCGTGGCTCGACATGTGGAGAATCAGGGTCAACGGTGAAAAATCGGTGGCCGTGATGTTCACATGCAAGACACGAAAACCGACCAGAGAGCTGGAAATCTCAGGGGAGAAAATCCCTTTTGAGAAAACAGTTAAGTACCTGGGGGTGGTGTTGGACAAGCGGCTTACCTTCGGCGAACATGTAAATTATGCGACCCGGAGGGCTAAGGCCGCCAGAGCCTCGCTATACCCAGTGCTGAACAGTGCCAGCCCGTACCCACTGGCAACTAAGCTCCTCATTTTTCGGCTGTACGTACTGCCGATTCTAACATATGCTTACCCGGCATGGGGGGCAGTGTTGAGCTCCTCGCTTCAAAAGAAGATCGAGGCCGTCCAAAACATCGCGTTGCGGACGATTTTGGAGCTCCGTGGTTCGTCAGGAACGCCACTCTCCGATCTGATGCGAGATTTCAATCCGTGTCCGAGGTGGGGGTGGCGCAGGCGCGCAGACTGTTCAGGAGAGCGGCTGTGTCCGAACACAGTCATCTTCGGGACATCTGCCGAGAGGACCCAACTCCGACAGTTGTAAGGAAGCGGCCTCACGCCGTACTGGACGAACCACCGTGATGGTGCGGTGCGGTAGCCGAAAATCGACAAACCAGGCTTAGGGGCCTCCATATCGCATGAGCCATAAACGGAATAGTGCGTCAGACGCGTTTCCGGGGTCGCGAGTGAAAAGTTTTCGCGAGTTATATAGTTTGAAGACGTCAAACACGGTAAGTCGCGCATAAAACAAAAACGCGGTCTAAATTTAAAAAAACTTACAGTAAGACAAAATATCCCAGCAATTGCGACTCCTCCGGAAAAGGGGACGCATTGCTCCCTCCTTATAGCTAGTGCCCCGTTGCGGCGTATTCCTGCTAGCCTATTAAAGAGTTAGCACCGAAAGGACTTCAGTGGACGGTCTGAAGGGGAATTACGTCGGGAGGACAGGCTTTATAAGCCTAGCCTTCCGCGGTCGGCCCATGAAATGGGTTCGATAACGCTGGTTCAACAACGGATTGGAATGCAATTAAATCCGTCTTAAATTCACTAAAATAATAATAGACAAAACTTGAAAAATTAGATCCGAGATTAAAAAATAACCTTTTAAAAAAACAAGCCCGATTAGAATGATCCAGCAGCAAGGGACTCTGTCCAGGTTCTGCGATAAAGTAGGGAGTAATAGACTCCTGCCAACTTTGCATTCCATTCAAATTCTTCAAAAATCTTTAATTAAGATAGTTAAATCCAACAATTCGTTAAGAAGTTTATGTACAATTTAAGACTCAAGTCATTTTTTTTAACTAATGAACTACCTTGAATCCACAGTCAGCAACAACTACAGATAACATTGTGTTCTGAAAATAGCAATTGTCTAAATCCAAACATGGCTGCTAATTAGGTCCGCGAAACAGAGTTCATTAATAAAATCTAACGATTTTAACAAAGCGTAGAGACCTTATGAGACTAAATTATAAATACCTAGGAATAGAGTTTTTTTAATTATTAAAAATACTGTTGGTTGATCTTAACAAGAGCATATTCCTAAACAAATTTAATATATGTTTCGAATATATGCCGATCTCCGTCGGGGAATGGAAACTTCTCGGCCTTTCATCCCGAACTCCCCGGGTTCGAATCCCGTTCGAGCGTGACATTTTTCATATTATAAAATTTCAATTTCATATTCCCACGGCACAAGCTTACCGGTTATTTGGTGAATTAATAAAAAAAAACCTAAAACTTGTAAAATACGTGACTTTAAAAAAATTAAGTGCGTTCTATTCGATGATGTACTGAATGGATAATCGTAATCGGTGAAACGGTATATTTTATTAAGGGAAAGTAAGTAATAGCATAATAAAGAAATAAAACTGTTAAGTGAAAGAATAATAATAAATTAGACAGGATTAGAGAGTGAAATTTGTGATTAAGTTTACTCGATAATGGATACATACCCCCATAAATACATAATATAAATACCATATAATAAATTGAAAAATACAAAATTCTATCTCTAGTACATACGCACGCGTACATACACCCGGTTTAAACGTCTTAATTCAATTCTTACTTTTCACCAAAACCACTTATTTTGATGACCAGTTTTTATTTTATTCATTACGTTTTTTTTTTGAAGATAGTTAATTTAAAATATAAATTTTAACGTTGTACCAACAGAAAAATAAAACAAAATTTTTTTTGTGCTAGAAAAATGGAAACCCTGACTTGGATTCATATACAGAATTATGTAGTAAAAGTTGGCATCATAATAAGTTTTTTCCGGTATAAAACTTGGTGGAAATTATTTTAAATGAAAAGTTACATGGCCTGCATAGATGATTTTAAAAAAAAACATATTTCACATTATCAGTAGTTTGTTTTTAGATTGTTGTAGTGTAATAAGATGTAGTCTACGGATTATAATTCTAGCATTTTTTCGAAAAATTAAAAAAAAATTAACTGGAGGTTTTAAGATAAAAATAAAAATACACAACTTTTGGGAAGTCGCCATGCAGTATGCTTTAGAATTATATAATGCATCTTTCGGCGTAAGGTTGGTTGCCCTGTGGATTCGTTGGGTATTACTCAGTAATAAACCAAAACGTCAGTTGTTGAGTTATGATTGAACGTGTTTCGTTTTGTTTCGTATTCTTTCGTTTGTCGGACTCAATAGTTGCGAGAAACGTAACAGTTATTTCGGTAGAGGAACGTATTTTTTTCGTTGTACACGTCTTTTGTGAAGGTGACAAGTACACTGATTTAGTGAAAGAAAAGTTTCCAAATCCTTCTGTTCCTCACAGCGATTGAGTTCAAACTCTTATCAAAAAATTTCAGGCAACAGGCTCTGTTGATGACGCTGATCAAATCGGAAGACCACCAAAATAAATGAACAGATGCTGCTTGATATTTCGGGTGCTATGGCGGGAAGTCCATCGAAGTTAATGCGTAAGTTAGCACAGTAGCAAAATACCGGACTTGGTACCCACTTAAAACTGTAAGAAAAGAACTAAAACTTTTCCTTTATAAAGTAATGTGTGTTCAGGAACTGAAATCCTTAGTCTTTAGTCTTTATAAATCTTTAGTCTTTCATGCAGAAAGACTAAATTGTTATCAACGGTTTAAAGGTTTTATTCACCTAAATTCCGTAGGTATCCTCGACATTACGGTTTTTACAAATGAAGCGTAGTTCATACGGGAGGGTATGTTTATTCACAAAATACACGACTGTGGTCGACAGCTAACCTCCATGAATTACACGAACAATCTTTACACGAAGCGAAAATAGTAGTCTGGGTCGATGCGAGTAGAACGCGCATTGTAGGTCCAATCTCTTTTGAAAATAATAGTGATCGTTATTGTGCTGTTTCAACAAACTTCATTACTCAGTTAACACAAGTGGAAATCAATCGCGATTGGTTCCAACAAGATGGTGCCACAGCGCACACAACTAACAGGTGGATGACCTTTTTATAAAATGTCTTTGGTGGGCGAATCATTTCGAGGGGTTTGTGGTTTGCACTATTGCTCGATCTGACTCCCCCAGATTTCATTCTACGGGGACCAGCGAAGCAAGTAGTGTATCGCAACAGACCGCAAACGATTCTATAAGATAATGAAATAAAAATACAAAGTAGTAATTAAGAAACTTTCATCACTACACTTCCATAATTCCAGTGCACAGCAATTTTCCGAACGCTGTGTATTTCCACATTCCAGGCATTCTTATCTCAGTAGTAGTTTCTTTAACTTTTATTTTAGTTCCTTTTAACTTTTATTTTTATCAAAATTCATGTTTTTCACTCTTCTTGAAAATTATTTTCTTTTCAGTTACAATGTTTTAGTGATTTTACAGTTAGCAAATCTACTTATATTGTGAACGAAAATAAAATTAAAAAATTGTTAATAAGAAACCAAACTAATGAAGAAAAAGAATGTATTTTTTTTAGTGATAACAGGACGAAATCTCAATTAAAAATAACATTTATATCTATATTTTGTTAAGATAGATAAGATGAATTTAGTAGCAAGTGAAAAATGTCCAAGTCTAACTGGGATTTATATCTATAATATAGATAACAAAACAAATTTCAAAAAAATACTAAAAAGTAAAAAAGCTGACAACAAAGATAATATTTTTTTCTGGGATTGATTATTTATTTTTATATACTGGAAAAATAATGATACATTAAAAAAGTTAGGCTAAGCCGGGAAAGTCCTACAACTGTGTCAGATTTTCATTTTTTTTTTTTAAAGAGGCTAAACTTTTTGGAGTGTACTTTATTAAATTTGAAAGTAACTAAATTTACAATTTTTATAAGTTAAGGCCACCAAAAATAAATAATATAAAAAGATAATTCCATAATATAAGGGGAATTTCCGTCAGACTTCAAAAAAAGTGTTATAGTCATGATGCCAAAGAAAGCAGGGGCAGATAAATGTGAAGAATACAGAACAATTAGTTTAACTAGTCATGCATCAAAAATATTAACTAGAATTCTATACAGAAGAATTGAGAGGAGAGTGGAAGAAGTGTTAGGAGAAGACCAATTTGGTTTCAGGAAAAGTATAGGGACAAGGGAAGCAATTTTAGGCCTCAGATTAATAGTAGAAAGAAGATTAAAGAAAAAAAACCAACATACTTTGCGTTTATAGACCTAGAAAAGGCATTCGAAAACGTAAACTGGAATAAAATGTTCAGCATTTTAAAAAAGTTAGGGTTCAAATACAGAGATAGAAGAACAATTGCTAACATGTACAGGAACCAAACAGCAACAGTAATAATCGAAGAACATAAGAAAAAAGCCGTAATAAGAAAGGGAGTCCGACAAGGATGTTCCCTATCTCCGTTACTTTTTAATCTTTACATGGATCTAACAGTTAATGATGTTAAAGAACAATTTAGATTCGGAGTAACAGTACAAGGTGAAAAGATAAAGATGCTACGATTTGCTGATGATATAGTAATTCAAGCCGAGAATAAAAAGGATTTAGAAGAAACAATGAACGGCATAGATGAAGTCCTACGCAAGAACTATCGCATGAAAATAAACAAGAACAAAACAAAAGTAATGAAATGTAGTAGAAATAACAAAGATGGACCACTGAATGTGAAAATAGGAGGAGAAAAGATTACGGAGGTAGAAGAATTTTGTTATTTGGGAAGTAAAATTACTAAAGATGGACGAAGCAGGAGCGAAATAAATTGCCGAATAGCACAAGCGAAACGAGTCTTCAGTAAGAAATATAATTTGTTTACATCAAAAATGAATTTAAATGTCAGGAAAAGATTTTTGAAAGTATATGTTTGGAGCGTCGCTTTATATGGAAGTGAAACTTGGACGATCGGAGTATCTGAGAAGAAAAGATTAGAAGCTTTTGAAATGCGGTGCTATAGGAGAATGTTAAAAATCAGACGGGTGGATAAAGTGACAAATGAAGAGGTATTGCTACAAATAGATGAAGAAAGAAGCATTTGGAAAAATATAGTTAAAAGAAGAGACAGACTTATAGGCCACATACTAAGGCATCCTGGAATATTGGAAGGACAGGTAGAAGGAAAAAATTGTGTAGGCAGGCCACGTTTGGAATATGTAAAACAAATTGTTAGGGATGTAAGATGTAGAGGGTATACTGAAATGAAACGACTAGCACTAGGTAGGGAATCTTGGAGAGCTGCATCAAACCAGTCAAATGACTGAAGACAAAAAAAAAAAAAAGGTAAATTTTATTCAATTTTAGTAATGCTATAAAACAAAAAAAGGGACCGGCTTTTTTTATAAACTTAAATAAATTCAGTTCAAATAACATCTCAAAGTTAAAGTAATAATTTTAAATTCCATAAAGTATTTTATTTCATTTTCGCGATCTGAATATGAAACAAACAAGAAATGATATCGCTATGATAATAAATGGAAAATACATTTTACGCTTTTCTCTAAAAACATTCTTGTAAAAATGAAATAATCTTTCACATAAGACGTTACGTATTTCTCCTTCTAAAAAGAATTCTCTCTCAAAAATTTCATTCCATTTATTTACTCAGATAATGTCAGATAAATAAAGGCCAGGAATTAACAACGTTCAAACGAGTCCAATAAAACTGTATCGGTCAGTACAAGTTTATTCGATTAACAGTAATGCAAATTTCATTGTTTGCAGCAATTTTCACAAAGTAAACAAAGATTAAGAGTAACATACTCGTGTAATTTAAATTATTCAAATAATTTGAAAGCAAAAACACATTATTTGTGACATATAGCTTTCAAGGTAAATAACATTAAATTGTTAGCGATCATCTCTCTACACCCTTCACTATCTTTTTCTATCCTACTTTCTACTTCTTTTTTTCGCTCTCTCTTTAAATACCGATAGGAATATTTATTTTGGTGTTAAACGTCCTCAGACTGAAATAAATGACACCAAAGCGTGATAGATATCAATTCACTTTACTCGGATAATCGAGTAAGACGAATGCGATACAACGAACTATTTGTTATAAAAATAACTTAAAAAATATTTCTAAATAGTATTTTTTTACGAATTAATTCTTGTTGAATGAAAAATAATTTAATAGGCCGCAATTAATTTTTCTGTATTTTTTTCACGGAATTAACATATTAAAGATTTTAAAATGTACAAACACACACATATATACATACAAAATACATAAATCGATGTTAAAATACTGCATTTTTATAGCTTTACTGTTCATTTATTGAACTGTTAAAAAGATACGTGATGGTAAAACTGTACATTATCGTATTACAAGCGGCAGCAATTCACTCGTGCGTATGTATTTGTACGCACGAACGAACGTAATATTTTACGATTACCCAGAAAAGGATTTCATTATAATATTCTATTCACCAAGGCTGTGTCGAGCGATTAAAATAATATCTGCAAAATAAAAATATAATTTAATGTAACATTCTAAAATTCTTTATCTCATAAGTGGTTATTATTTAAAAAAAGCTTGTCTTCCCCATTAATTATGAGAGCGAGGAAAAAATATTTCTCTACGTTTTCTTAATAATAAAGCAAAAAAAAAAATTTAAGTACATAAAAGTCCTTTTAAACAATTACGTATTTGCTATCATTTTACTTTCGGTACAAAGTACAACCGTTTTTATTTGAATTAATTCAAAAAAGATTTTCATTTGGTTATTCAATCAAATATTATAAAAAAATTCCTTTTTAATATAGAATGATTAAGAGCGTGCGGATGGTAATTCTGTATATAGTATAATATTTTGTTCAATTTTTTTTAAATTTATTTAAACATATATATATATATATATATATATATATATATATATATATATATATTATAGTCTATGACACTCCCGGTAAAGTAAGGATTCCAACGCGAGGTAATAAATTTAAATCGCTTGAGCCGTTGAGCTGCTACGGTAGAACAAACATACATACACCATAAATACATTACACTCCTTTTTGGGCAGTCGTATAATAAGGTCCATTACTGAATATATCAATTAATTTTTGTTCTGGTTTGGTTCCATCGTAATTTTATATTATCCTAGCAAATACTACGTTTGAAGTTTGAAATCGGAAGGTTGGTTGCAAAGATATAACCATTTCCGAATAACAGTGATATCTGTTAAATCGAAAATATATTTGACGCGTGCAAAAATTAGCCTTCAACCTACTAAAAAATACCCGTTTGAATTTTAAAAATCAGACGATTCTTTACAGAGATATTATAAGAGCAAAATTGTTGTTGTTATAAAAATAATAATAATTAATATTATCTTTTCTGCTAAGATCACTATAATTTCAATGTTTAATACCTTTTACCTTTGTTAGCTTCATTCTTTTATCACTTGTTGACGCGTTTCGGAACCGCTCCGTTTTCAAAAGTTATTGTACTGATACAATGATTATCCATTAAAGTATCAAAGTATACAGACAACTTGTTTAAAAATATTCTGAACTCCCAATTAAAAAAATTTCAGGATATCTATCGTCACCTGTCTCGGTCAAGAGAAAGGTATAGTCAAATTTCAACTTTCTAGGACAGTTGGAAGTGTCTCTTTTCACGTATATGAATAAAGAAACTGTCAACTGTATACTGTATACGCTAAATAAAGAAAGATTTATAGATTGTTAGATACAATATCGTAGTCTCATCAAAGGTACTTCAATAAAAATTAATCAACAAATCAAGCAAGTTATTCAACATTATAATAGTTTTTAAGAAATCAAACTAATTGCAGTTTTTATTTAATCTTTTTATAATTACGATCCTTTGAAATAATTTACAGAAAAAAAAAGATAATTTATTTTATCTAGTATTCTAATGCGTATTGGTTTTGTTGAAAATAATGTAAAAAGTATATATATTTTTTTTATAAATTTCTTGACCGTCTTCTAAAGGAACACTTTATTTTCAGTTGATATTTTATTTTGGGATCGGTATAATTCAACAGTAAATGACCTTTTTGAAATAAAAATAAATATTTATTTTTATCTTTCTTGTTTCATACGGAATTTTCTTTTTAATTCGTATTACTGTGGATAACAATAAAACGAATAATGAATCACGCATATGGTAAGTTAAACTATTGGAGAAAAAATTAAAGACTCTTCATCGTCAACGAAATAAATTGGTGCAGATATACTGGAGAAAGTTAAGCGATAATTATTAGTACAGGAAACATAAACGGATTAAAATATTTAATTATTATTATTCAGAATTAATGAAATTTCATCAATCACATGGTTATTACATCTCATGAAATCCAATAAGTAATAATTACAACAAAAAAAAAAGTAAAAGTGACAATTTTCAATTAAATGATAACTATGGAATGAAATACGTAATTATTAATAATAATTTATAAATGGTTAGGTTTACTGGCAAGCACGCAAATGAATTTGTTCATCTGTCTGAATCCGATACGCATCTCGATTAATAATCCGATTATAACCGTAAATCCGTTTGTATATAAACATCTAATTAATATATTCTGTATTAAATCTGGCGTCTTTCAAGTTTTAGGAATAGCAACCGTATTTCCGTAAGTTGGCATACATTACGTTTCCTGAAATGAACATTTTTTTAAGATATATTTCGAATTTCTGAATTTGTTTATTAAACAAATGTATTTGTTTATTAAACAAATAATAATTGTTTATAACAAACAATAACTGTACAGAAGAATTGAGAGGAGAGTGGAAGAAGTGTTAGGAGAAGACCGATTTGGTTTCAGAAAAAGTATAGGAACAAAGGAAGCAATTTTAGGCCTCAGATTAATAGTAGAAGGAAGATCAAAGAAAAACAAACCGACATACTTGGCATTTATATACCTAGAAAAGGCATTCGATAACGTAAACTGGAATAAAATGTTCAGCATTTTAAAAAAATTAGGGTTCAAATACAGAGATAGAAGAACGACTGCTTATATTTACAGGAACCAAACAGCAACAGTAATAATTGAAGAACATAAGAAACAAGCCGAAGGGAGTCCCGACAAGGATGTTGTTCCCTATCACCGTTATTTTTTAATTTTTACATGAACTAGTAGTTAATGAAGTTAAAGAACAATTTAGATCCGGAATAACAGTCCAAGTAGAACAAATAAAGATGCTACGATTTGCTGATGATATAGTAATTCAAGCTGAGAGTAAAAAGGATTTAAAAGAAACAATGACTAGCATGGAAACAATCCTACGCAAGAACTATCAGATGAAAACAAACAAGAACAAAACGAAAGTAATGAAATGTAGTAGAAATAACGAAGATGGACCACTGAATGTGAAAATAGGAGGAGAAAACATTACGGAGGTAGAAGAATTTTGTTATTTGGGAAGTAAAATTACTAAAGATGGACGAAGCAGGAGCGATATAAAATGCCGAATAGCACAAGCTAAACGAGCCTTCAGTAAGAAATATAATTTGTTTACATCAAAAATTAATTTAAATGTCAGGAAAAGATTTTTGAAAGTGTATGTTTGGAGTGTCGCTTTATATGGAAGTGAAACTTGGACGATCGGAGTATCTGAGAAGAAAAGATTAGAAGCTTTTGAAATGCGGTGCTATAGGAGAATGTTAAAAATCAGACGGGTGGATAAAGCGACAAATGAAGAGGTATTGCGGCAAATAGATGAAGGAAGTAGCATTTGGAAAAATATAGTTAAAAGAAGAGACAGACTTATAGGCCACATACTAAGGCATCCTGGAATAGTCGCTTTAATATTGGAAGGACAGGTAGAAGGAAAACATTTTGTAGGCAGGCCACGTTTGGAATATGTAAAACAAATTGTTAGGGGTGTAGAATGTAGGGAGTATACCGAAATGAAACGACTAGCACTAGATAGGGAATCTTGGAGAGCTGCATCAAACCAGTCAAATGACTGAAGACAAAAAAAAAGCAAATAATGATTGTTTACGCCATTGCTTAAAGTTACGTTATTTCCAATGAATTCAAAGTTAGGGTTGGGTCATGTTGTTTGTTTGAGGCTTGGTAAATTTATTACTATGTTTCGTATTTGGGCTTGTCATATTTGTATCTGTTTGATTATTTGTTTGAGACCTGACTGTCTTTCTTTTTCCTGTTTAGCCTCCGGTAACTACCGTTTAGATAATTCTTCAGAGGATGATATGTATGAGTGTAAATGAAGTGTAGTCTTGTACATTCTCAGTTCGACCATTCCTGAGATGTGTGGTTAATTGAAACCCAACCACCAAAGAACACCGGTATCCAAGTCCCTAGTATTCAAATCCATGTAAAAATATCTGGCTTTACTAGGACTTGAACGCTGTAACTCTCGACTTCCAAATCAGCTGATTTGGGAAGACGCGTTAACCACTAGACCAACCCGGTGGGTAAGACCTGCCTGTCTGCTTCAGTCATCTATAAAGACCGTGTTTTCATTTCTCGAATTATTTATGGCTGCCCTTTTCACACATCCGTTTTTCATTCGTTCCCAATGATAATTTTACAATAAAACTTCATCATAGATTACCCCCACCCCAATAAACAAATCTTAGGTATGTTTTTTCATGTATAATTATTTTCCCACTACATATAAATAAATATTATAATAATATTTTATTATTGGTTAATAAATAACCAATGCCAGGAAAGTCGAGAGTGTTTCAAAATGAATATGCGGGTTTTAAAGCTACGTAATATTTCTAACGTTTCAAGTAAATCGATTAATTATACATGTAATGAAATAGCAATTCAAACAGTTTTAGCTGTTTGCAAGCTCATAAACTCATTTCCTGTACCTCCCGCTTGAAAGCGCCAGTAGCAAAGATGACGACCCCCGCAACAGAAAACGTTCTGTGTTTTGCAGTTTGCAAAGTGTGAATCTGTAATTACCGTTCAACGTGCGTTCCGTTGTGATCCCGAGTGAAAATAGCATTCGTAGATGGTATAAACAATTTGAAACCGCTGCGTGTATTTGTAAAGGGAAGAGTACAGAATGACCGAATGTGTCCGAAGATAATGTTGAACTTGTAAGAGTCTTTAGTGCGTAATCCTAGGAAATCTTTCAATACGAATCACAGAACTTCAATTGGCCACAAAATGGTGCGCCTCCCACTGGCATAAACCTGTACACGATCGGTTGAATGAAATTCTCCCCGATCGTTGGATTGTCCCGGGAACCAGACGACAGGGCTTGTTTGCCTTGGCCTCAACGTTCGCCCGATCTGACCCCGTGCGATTTCTTCCTTTGAAGGTTTATAAATGATCAAAGTGTATGTGCTACCGTTACCGGCTGACGTACTCGACTTAAGACACAGTATTAACAGCTGTCGCATCAATTTCTTGCTGATTAAAGTACGGAATAAACTCTTGTATCAGCTGGATGTGTGCCGTGTGATGAATGGTGCTTACATTGAATATTTACAGGAAAAACTGTTTTAGTTGCTTTTTCATTTCATGTATGATTTATGAATTAAGTAAAACTTAATAAATATTGCATAACTTTAAAACCCGATATTGATTTTGAAACACACGTATTACAACATTGTTGTCAGTTTTTTTAAAACAATATTCATTTTTCGATTTTAATCGATATGTAAAAAATTTCATTTATTCAAGTCTGATAAATTTATTTCTACTTTATCAATAAAAGTAGGCGATAGTTATGGAATTACAGTTTCATAAAAATATTCGTACGTACATAAAATTATCAAACAATTCTTTATCATAATTATAATCAAACCTTCCTTTCATAGTCGATTAAATAAATATTTTTTCATATTTTTATTTTATTCTATTGCCCTTTCATAATCAGATAAAACTTAGATGAGTTTCTACCATTAAAATAATTATAGTATAATAATATGTTTATTAAAATAAACAGGATATTTTATATTTTCTGCTTCAATAAAAAATTATATTCTGTAATAAAATAGTAACAAAAATAAATAATACTATAGTTATGTAACTAACATACAATCATAACTGAATTAATTCAGTTATATTTTTTTTTTTATTATTGTAGTGCATTAAGTTTCTACAAATACATAAATTCTATGTTACATAGGAATTAAATATTATGTTACCGTATTTTTATTAACACAAAACATTAAACAGGCTACTACATAAAGAAAATTAAATATCTTTTTAAAATTAACCATAACTTTATTGCTGGTTTATGTGGCAGAGTGGTAGCGTCTCGGACTTTCATCTGGTGGGCCCGGATTCTCATCCCGGTCAGGCATGGTGTGTTTCATAAGCTATAAAATTTCCATTTCATACTCCCATACACAAGTTTCAGACTTATTTGATGAATTAATCATCTTAAAAAATAAGAATTTTAATACGTTAATAATGTTTTCTAGATCGTATTATTTGATAACTCATTCGAAAATTTCAAAACTTCTCATTTTCTGATTTTAATCGATATGTTAATCGAAAGTTTCATTCGTTCAAATGATTTGAATTATTTTATATTTTATTCGTAAAAGTAGAAGTAAAATAAAAAGTCTAAAAACATAATTTAATTAATAATTAAAAATGTTACAAAGAAAACAAAATATCAATATACGCTATAAAGACACCGAAAAAGTTTTCACATAAAAAAAAATCGGTAAACAAAACCTAACCGGCGGATTAAAATTACAAGAATATTTTCAAATCTTCAACTGCAAAGCAAAATATATATTTAAATAAATTAATACAGTTATAATTTTGTCTTACCAAACTCCTACCCACGGGTTGGTCTAGTGGTGAACGCGTCTTCCCAAATCAGCTGATTTGGAAGAAGCCGAGATTTCCAGCGTTCTAGTCCTAGTAAAGTCAGTTATTTTTATACGGATTTGAATTATAGATCGCGGATACCGGTGTTCTTTGGTGGTTAGGTTTCAATTAACCACACATCTCAGGAACGGTCGATACTGCACAAGACTACACTTGATTTACACTCATACATATCATCCTCTGAAGTAACACCTGAACGGTGATTCCCGGAGGCTAAACAGGAAAAGTAAGAATTCCAAACTCCTAACGCTAAATAATCTCGTGTTTTCCAGAGTTTAACGCTAGATTTTGCCGGTAGGGAACCTAGCTTCCTCGTAAGGATTGGTTGTAGTCATATCGAGCCGTAAACAACAATCGATCAATGTGTCAAATCGTCAAGTACGAGCAATCGGTGTTTAACATACCATAGTTATAATATAGGAGCTTAAGAGAGATGAGAATGAGATTAGATTGCATAATACTCAATCATTATGTAGACTCATTGTATTACGCAGTATTTATTGTATTTTGTATTCATCATGTTATTCAGAGTATCATGTAGTATCCATTGTATTTGTAATGTTTATTGTATTAGAATGCCATTATTCATGAATCATAGTATTAACTTTACGATGTATTGTTCAATGTATTATGTATTATTTATTGTATTGTAAAATATCCATTAATTATGTAAGATTCTTATATTATGTAGTCATTGTATTATGTGTGATGTATTTATTTTAGTACGTAGTATTCATGTTTTATGTATTATCTATGTGGATCACGCATGGCACCAGTTGGGTATGGGCGAGATATATTATGCGCCATGCTGCTGTAGACGGTGCAATCATTATTATAGTTACTGTGCAGGTTAATTTTTTGATCAAGTAAGCCAATACGTAAGGATGAGTCATGGAGTATCGTATTGGAAATCACATGTGTAATTCCACAGGTTTAAGTTGTTTGCATATATAGAAACAACTAAAATCCCTATATATATATATATATATATATGCAAAATCCCTATATATATATATATATATATATATATATATAGGGATTTTTGAGTGGCTGTCGCCAGAGAGGTGGACGTATTATAACAGGCAGGCGGTAAGGCAAGATGGAGTACCTATGTCCTAGGGACCGGTGGCTGCGGTACGGAAATCGGGAATAATGAAGGGGATACAAGGAATTTATATTTACAACGAAATGTGGTCGTCGTGTAGGGCCAGGGAAGCAGCCTCTATGCCTAGGGTGTTCGGGCCTACTCACTCGCAACAGTGGGTGGGTCGGAGATCCCGATGATGGCATAGCAGACCATCGAGGTTTGCATGGGGGGGGGGGGGACTCGTAACTGTAAAGGGCAAGTGAAATGCGTGTCTGGATTAGCTAAGATAGGGATGCGAAGGATAGCTCCCCTGCGGATAAACATTCTGATCACCGGAAGAGGGGATTAGTATGTTTCCGAGGAGGTACGAGAGACCCCGATGGGTTGTCCGAGTTCGGACGAGCTAGAGAGGGCAGACTGCGCTACCATGACACCTTGAAGCGACTGTGTTAAGCTTTGTAGCGTGGGCTGGTCGTCTTGGGGAGTATTGAGATGAGAAACAAAGGTATTCCGTAAGGTAAGTGCAATTCGACAAATACATAAGAGCAGCTCCTCCTTCCATTCAGCGTTCAAACTGAAATATATAACAATACAGGATTCATTGAAAAAGGTTGCACCAATTACAAAAAAAAATTATCTCCGAAACTACTAAAGAGATAATCACACGAGTATTTTTTTTTAAATTTACCAACTCAATTTTTTTTTTTACGTACTTTAGAATGTTTCAATAACCGCACCACACGTTTAGTTTTAGGGAATCTCTGACGTACTCAATAATTTCATCGGGTTGCTGAGATACCCATATCTTACAATTATGTCGGTTGACACAACCACTGACATGGAAAGTCACTTCATCTTTAAATATAACACTTTTTTTTCTTTAAAAAAAGTTTCGCCATCGTCAGTGTTATTAAGCATTTTATTTGGGAATTCAACATGTTTAGGACGATCCGTAAGTTCAATTTGATGTTTAAACTAGATTCTGTAAGCGTGAAGGCGTAAACGCTTGTGCAATACGTTTTGAATAGTTATCTTTGTAATTCCTAACTGTAAACTTCGCCTAAAAATTGATTTTTTATAACTTTTTAAACAACTCTGGCGTATAGGCTCAACTGCTTCGTCACTCGTTTTGGGCCGTCCGGGGGACTTTTTCACTTCCACGTTCCCAAATTCTTTAAATTGTTCTTACCACCGTCTAATGCGGTTTGAGTGAGAGGGATCATTGCCATAAACACCCCAAAAATTCCGTCGAATAGTTATAACTGATTTATACTCCGCTAACCGCAAAACGCACTGTGCTTTCTGCTGAACAGTCGCCATTGCACTGACTGACAGTGGCAAAGAGGCGAGGTGCGTATCTACTCAAGGTCACGGTCGGTCGCGTCTAAAAAGACTTGATATCCCGATTATTATGCAGTGCCAATTAATACTTTATCTCAATTACATAGCGAGATATGATTTTTTTTCTACTGCTGCAATCTTTTTCGATGACTGTATATGAAACCATGGAAATTTTTTCTTGTTTGTATTGTTCAAAAATAATTTTCGAAATTAGTTTATTGAATTCAATTTTATATTAAAACGGAATAAAACAAATTTTCTGATACACGTTTCCCCAGATTTCAGTTTCAAATGATTTTTATATCTGTACATTTTAAACCGGTACGTTAGTTCTATTATAAAGGGGTCATAAATACTCTTAAAACTAACTAGTGTTTCCTTTTTTTGACACTGTTTTGTGAATATAAGATAGTTTCTATGCTTTCTCTAACATCTATACGTTAACTTTTCTAATAATTATCATATAAGTTATGCAAACAATACGTGTTACATTTATACAAGTAACTTTAATAAACAAAGAAAATGTTATTGTTTTTTAATATCATAAATTATGTTTGTAGAAACTAATTCAATTAACACGTTAAAAAATAACTTATCCAATAAAGAGAAACCTTTCACATTTCATGAATGAAAAAAAAAACACTGAATAAATGTAAAATGTTTAATCGCATTGGTTACATCAGTCTTTTTTTTTTTTTTTTTAGAAAAATATAGACGTAATATTTCCCTAGAAAGTTTCAATAAATTTCTTTGTTAAATTTATTTTCTATTATTGTAAAAGAAGGATAGAAAATTCTAACCTTTCCCTTAAAAGTAATTGTATTTCATAAAAATTATAACAATTTTTAAAATGCAAAACTATAATCATTATAGAAAACTTCTTTCTAAAAAAAAACCCCCTTTCAGCACGCCGGAGGAAGATTTCACCGATGCTAAATAGGGGATAAAAAAGATTTCCACCTTAAAATTAAGAAAAACTTCAAATTTACTCAATACGACAATGGTCGCATATGAAGAAAAATTTCACATGTTTAGCATACGACAAGCCCCATCTTCTTACAATTCCAGCAACATTTTGGTTATCTCTTGCCGTAAGGGTTGGTCGTATCAAAAATTGTTTCAGACAAAAGTTTTAGGGAATCTTTAGAGGACTAACAACCACTTTAAACCGATTCGGTGCTGTGCCTATTAAGGGAGGTTTGATTTTTTTTTGTCTTCCAAACCTCATTTATTACACCCCTGGGCCAATGGTTGGTGATATCAAAAGTCTTTACTTAAATAAGTTTTAGGCCCTTATCCAAAGAATAGTAGGAACTTTAAACGAATTCGATATTTTACTTAATAAGAATGGTATAGCGATAGTTTGTTGTTTTTTTTTTTAAAAATCCCCCCCCCCCATTTCCACATCCATGGTCCGATTTTGCCCAATAACAAACTCGATTGAGATTTTGGATCGTTATATTTTATGTATCAATTTGAAAGTGGATGACGCAAAATTACAGCAGTTATCGTGTCCACAAGAAAGTGATATATATGTATATATAAACCTTTGAACTGACGGCGGTTTTGGGGTCTGGAGGGTGTGAAACGGGAAGATATTTCGAAATTTTTCCGAAGTCGAATCATGATACCCATTACAATAGGTAGCTTTCTTATGAAATCTACCTAAAATTGAACAAAACTAATCCAGTTCATCAGGTTCAAATCTAAGCAAATTCAAGTTTTGTATATAATACCATAATCTTGAACCCGATTAAATCTCAAAACAAGTAAATTTACGATCCACCTTGAAATTAATTTTTTATATCATTAAGACTCATCTCACCAGTACACGTACCGCACATAAATATAAGAAAAACAAAGATAAGTTAATTAATCTAAATTAATCAACTCTATTATAATTAATCATTTTGTTATGAAACTACTTCTTGTAAAATGTCATTAAAAATAATTGTTATAATTAATTATAAAATTTATAACAATAAAAAAAATCCTATATCTATTAAAAGATTTTTAACGAGGTTATTCAATACACGAGAATTAACTTACACGGTCGTGAAGTGACCCTGCTGTGTTCACTCAAGGCGAGAACATCTCTTATAAGAGGTTAAAAGTCACTTTTAAGTCTTTTAAATTACGTCATTATTGCTAGAAATATATATAGAGCTAAGTATTACGATACAAAAAAAAACACAACACCCTAAAGATACATGAGTCATATTTTATATATTAAAACGAAACTACTGTAACTATATTTGAAGTACGGAATATAGAGAAAAGAAATCGAACTTTTTTACAATACCAAATGAAATGAAAGTTATACCGGATAGAAATATTGAGTCAGAGAAAAAAACTAAAGTTAGTAAAAACATAGACGTGCATGATTTTAATTAAAAATAAACCAGATATCTAGTAAACTATATTAATTTTACTTAACAAGTATCTTTGATCATGAAGATACCTGTTTAAAATATTACCATTTCTGTTTATCTGAACTACAGTTAGCGCGATTTAGTTATAAGGATTCCCACTGGTAAGTCTTCGAAAAATTATACTGTATAACAAACTGCGCATTGCAGATAACAATGAACCAATAATAACAAAATGCATTCTAAATTAATTATTTTTTCAGTTACGTAATAAAGTGGTTTTTAAAAAAAAATGTAATATGTATATGATAATTTATGTCGTACAGTTAAAAGTTTAAATACAATATTTAATCGAAATTGTTACTTCATAGATTATTTGGTGAGAGATCAATAAACTGTAGTAAGAAATAATCCGGAATTTAGTAGTTTCATAACACTTCCGTGTTAATAATACCTACATAGCTCAAAAAAATTATTTCAACTTCGCCCGTGCTATATGCCTACATATCTTAAAAAATCTGAAATAGTTTTTTAATAATTACATATGAGCTCTTACTCTCAAAGATATATCGCTATTCACAGCTTATAGCATATATCTCAAAGGTTTAACTCGATTTTGAGCCGAGGTATACGTAACATTTAAGTTTTTGAGAACGCTCTGGCGTAGAATCACGTTGTCTACAACAATAAATTCTGGTAGACCTAATAGTTTTTCCTATCTGTGACGTCAACCTAGCCGTTATAATAAATACCTAGCCGTTATGTAAATTGGAAATCGAATTAACCCAATTACCTTGATGGAACTTCTTAATTCAAGGTATAAAAATCTAGAGAGTGCTACTTTACTCGCATGAGGATGAGGTTTCGCGGGTCACCTCTAGAACCCACCGAGTTGGTCTAACAGTGAACGCGTCTTCCCAAATCAGTTGATTTGAAAGTCGAGAGATCCAGCGTTCAAATCCTAGTAAAGTCAGGTATTTTTATACGGATTTGAATACTAGATCGTAGATACCGGTGTTCTTTGATGGTTGGGTTTCAATTAACCACACATCTCAGGAATGGTCGAACTGAAACTATACAAAACTACACTTCATTTACACTCATACATATCATCCTCTAAAGTAATACCTGAACGGTAATTCCTGGAGGCTAAACAGGAAAAAGTAAGAGTCTCCTGTAGATTAAACAATGACATTAAATTTCATAACTGAAGAAGTCGATATTAACATAGATAATGATCGATAAAGATGGTATGAAGAAATAAACAATGACTTTAAATTTAGTAAAGAAGTTCTAGGTTATTTGTACGATTTTTTTTTTTAATTTATGATTTATATTGTAGTGAAATCGGTGAGGTTTGAACTGCGGTGAAGGTTATAAGAAAAGTAACACTTAAAAGATTCGAAATGATTGATTCAGTAGTTTTGGTGGTTATCCGGAACAAACGAAAAAGACGTCTCTTTACATACAGAATCTTCATAAAAGAATGGTGGGGTTTCTGTAATTTTGATCAAGGTAGTAAACCCACCGGGTTGGTCTAGCGATGAACGCGTCTTCGCAAATCAGCTGATTTGTAAGTCGAGAGTTGAAAAGTTCAAATCCTAATAAAGGCAGTTACTTTTATACAGATTTGAATACTAGATAGTGGATACCGGTGTTCTTTGGTGGTTGGGTTTCAACTAACCAGACATCTCAGAAATGGTCGACCTGAGACTGTACAAGACTGCATTTCAATTACACTCATTATCATCCTCTGGAGTAATACGATTCTCGGAAGCTAAACAGGAAAAAAAGATCAAGGTAGTAGGGAAATTTTGAAAAGTTTTCTTGCTGGGCCTGACAGTCCCCAACCCAAAATTTTGTGTAACAGTGTTCCAACCAATATACCAGTTTTTGTATTGTTACTGAAGTGTGTTTAGTTCGTTATTATGTTCACTGTCGTTATTATGTTCACTGTTCAAGAAAACGCAAAGTATGTTTTGTGGCTGGCTGGATTAAATTCCGTAATTTTAGTGTTTTAGTCTCAAGGAAAAATTAACCGGCAGACCACGAGCATCAGACGAAACCGTTGAACGAATTTGACAATCTGCAATCAGAAGTCCTAACAAATCAAACTCTCGTAGAAGCCTCGAGTTAGATATTCGAAAAACAACAATTTACTAAGTATTAAACAAAATATTGAAGTTACACGCATAATTTAGAACGACTTTGAACGGAAAATTTGGATATCGATGGATAGGCCGGCAAGGACCTATACCGTGGCCTCCAACGAGTCCAGACCTTGCAATTTTTTCTTACGGGGGTATATAAAAAAAACATTGTTAATTTGCAAAAAAATAAGCGACTTACATCAGTTAGAGGAAAGGATTAATGGGACAATTGTAAACATAATTAATTCGGATATGGGCAGAAATGTGAGTGATGATTGGTCATTTTCCGAGTGACTTAAAGTGCATATATTGAAATTTATTAGTTATATAAAAATACTGTTTAAGATGACAAATTCAATAAATAAACAACATCAACTTTAATAATTTTTTTTTTCATTTATCCATGGTCAAAATTCTATACCATTCTTTTATGAACACCCTGCAATAGCGAGATAAAATTTATACCAAGTTTTATGATACTGATATCCTCAATTGAATCGCTTATTAAAAGAGAAGGTTAACAAATCTACAAGATGCTCAGAGATCAGATGAAAAAGTATTGGAAAAAAATAAGTTTCATTTCTATACGAACAAAATAATTATTACGCATTTTATAATCTTACAAATATAATTATTTAAATGAGATATAATATTTTACAGGATAATTTTTTTTGCGTGTTTATAATTATTGATATAACGACGACAGATGTTCAATATTCATTTAACCCTCTCATTATTAAAGAATAATAAAACGCACTTCTAAATTACTTGAGCGAACAGCGTACAGAGGCAACCAACCAGCTGCTATAAATGTACTCCCAGTTACTTCAATATAAGGCTTTGACGACTAGAATACTCGAAGATGAACAAGTGTAATCCTGCAGATTTAGATAAATTTTTTTTTAACAGCATCACGTCTCGAGTACAGATCCGAATTTAATAGAGCACGAATTTAATAGAATATCATATAGCAATATCATATTCAGTAACATAATCGTAAAAAAATAATTTATAAAAAAAAATCCCAATTTTAATTTTAAAAATACAGGTTATATACACGCGCAAGCGAAACCATATATATAAAATTCTATTCAGAAAATATCAGAATATACAATCAAAACAATTCTTCAAAAAAAATTTCCAAATAAGCTATGAAATCTGGGTTACAAAATAAAAAAAAAATGAATTTAAGAAGAAAGAAAATTAGGTTTACAGAAGGCTAGTCACGTTTTGACAGGATATGCAACGATGATTCTCAGGAAGAAGAAATAAATTAGTAATTCTGTGAACGTACATCTTATTATAACTTCGCATCCTACTAAATGAGATATTATATACCAGCGAGAAACTCAAAATTACGTAATAAATAAAAATGACTGGAATTATACACGATAAAATAAAAACACAATAGTCGACCTCCGTTGCTGAGTAAGTAGCGTCTCGGCATGTCGTGTGGAGATCCCGGGTTTGAATCCCGTTCAGGATAATGACCATCCCACCTGGTTAATGACCTTGTTGATGCCCGCTCTTTCGTAACAAACAAAAAAAACTATACTATATAAAAATAAAGACAGTCTTCGTTTTGCGAGTGCCCTAATGACTCAAAAACTACTTAACCGATTCCGCTGAAAATTTCACAACTTATTTTTATTAGGTATTTATCCCGGAAGTGTTTACATGTTTAAATAGCAATGCGTCTAAAATGACAAAATATTTGTCTCGCATAATAACTGTCTGAGAATAGTCGATATTGACATAGATAACGATCGATATAGACACTGACAATCGATATAGACGATACCTTTCGACATATAATTTCCAACGACATTAAATTTAGTAAAATAATTTTAGGTTATTTATTTTTTATGATTTATATAGTACCGAGAGTGGTGAGGTTTGTACTATGGTAAACATTCCGAGGGTCATAAGAAGAAAGAAAGAAAATTAATATCGCACAATTTATTGTTTTCATAATATTGTTCGTTTCATTATTTTCAAAAGTTATAAAATTGTAAAAAAAACGTAAATGTGACAAGGCCGGCCGGACCGTCAAAAACCTAATGAAATTGATTTCAAATGTTGAAGGATCTTGAACGAGCAAGAGAGGCTCTATGCTCAGGTGGCCAACTCTGTTTTGGTTATGGTGCACCGGTTCAGGCTAGCGCTGTGTTGGTAGAACGTAATAAGAGGCGTCGGATGTAAGTGTTCAGCGTCGGATGATGATTACAGGCATGCCGTCAATGTAGCAGTTAATAAAAGCTAGTAGGATGAGTTATCAGAGGAAGTCTAAGGAAGAGATAAGAGCGGCAGTCGCCAGAGATTGGCAGGCCAAGCGGGATGCATCCACAACGGAGAGGTGAACGCATCGCTTGATTCCATGTATACAGCCATGGGCCGGGAAGGATTTTGCTGAACAGAAGTTCTGGCTCACCCAATTCCTGACCGGACACGGGGCCTTCCGCTCCTACCTACATGGAAGGAGGAGAATGGAGGATCCTCTGTGCCCATATTGCCAAGAAGTTGACACACCTGAACATGTCATTTTTCAGTGGTCTTGGTGGGGGAAGGAACGTCGACGCTGCTTTGCAGTCACGGGACAGAGTATGGTAAATGACATAATAGATACCACGTTGAAAAGCCAGTATTCCTTTGAAACAGTCGCAGCAGGATTCCTGCAAACCAAAGTCCGGAAAGAGAGGAACTGTTGCATGCTTCCAAGTGGATCTTCTAGAGAATACTACAATAAAAGTCCTCAGAGTAAAACGGAAGAACATGACCGGTGGGTCGGAGGGTGAAAGACAGCTCTCTACGAAGCCGTCGTTCGTCCGCGCTTACGTGGATGAGCGTCGGTAATGAAGCACGGAGACTCTGAATCCCTCTGGCCCAAAGCCACCTAAAGGGGAAGTGTAATGCTTAATTGTGAACCCGATCCCGGGAGGGGAGGATCGGTGAGATATGAGGTTTGATCGGTAGGGCACAAGCACACACACACGCTCTCTTAATAACATCTAGCGGAACCTGTTAGCGAGTCCGACACTCCACTCAGCCCGTAAATGGGATCCTCAGACTCACCGAAAAAAAAACGCAATATAATAAAATTTAACCCAATTCAGAAGCAAGACCTTTTACGTATTTCTTTTATACAATTAATAAAAGTAAAGTTTTGATTTTGATTGTCTGTTTCTTTTCTTCCTTCTTAAATCAGGTATCTTCAACAACGGTATGGTTAACTGAGATCAATCAAGACAGCCGAGGTGAATCCAGACACATTTATACAAGATATTCAAGTTGATATTTGCACGCTTAACTATGTCCAGATTCATCTCAGCTGTCCTAATCGACCTCAGTTAACGATATATCGGTACATAATTTTTAAGTTGAAGGGTTTGATTCAGTAAACGGATGTACTTTTCGAAAAAAAACCGTTTTAGTTTCAAAAATATGGTGAATTCAGAGCTGCATATTTTTATTTTCGAACACAACCATAATTTCTAGGAATTCTTGCTGAGAAATTCAATCGCGTAAAGTTGAACGACGCGATTTGACTTTGGCTCCAACTTAAACTAGACCAGATGTATTTTTTATTTTTGAATTTGAAAAATTTCAGACTTTTATACCATAGAAATTATGAAATATGAAAATAAATATATGCATTTTTTTTAAATATAACGATTTAATGTTAAAATATTGATCAGGTCTACCAACGACCATTTTACAGCTGATTTTGGAAAATCTTTATTTTTTTAAGGAAAGGGTGCGTTAAATTCAGGACATGACTGTTCAGCCCGGCCCGAATCGGGCCGGACATGGATATTCTGCTATTTAATTCCAATAATTGTTTGAATTACGATAATATTTAAAGTTTAAAACACATATTTACATAAAAAATTGAGAATATAGAATAATTAACATTAAGAAAGATTAAATAAAAAATCATTATTTTCATTTACTTTTCTTTCTCATAATTTCTATCATGAGAAAAAGTAAATAACTGCCTCTAAACGGATCTGCACGCACAAATATTTAATCTTTGTACACAAAGTACTCAAACATTCATAAATAAAAGAACAATCTACCATTTAAAAATTAAATGACTATTGTATGTGTATTCATACACAACAATATGTATGTGTACATTTATCTTATTATAAATTCCCTACTGAAACGTTTCCCAATTGAAAAGTAAGACAGTAATATAAAATACAGTAAAGAGCTTTCTTTCCTTTTTATAACAACAAATATGGATTTTTTATTTATTTAAAAAAACAAAATGTTTAAAATGAAAATTAAATTATAATAAGAAAATTATTGGAGAGAAATAAATAACCAATTTCAACGATAGTGACTGTAATAACATCATGCTTTAATAAACGGTACCTGAAACTAATAGCTCTCACAAAAAGCAAAAATTGTTTAATTTAATTTTTGTAAATTCATTTTTTTAAATAGAAAATTTTAATTATTTATAATTAAAATTATAAAGAAGTTTAATGGTTTTTAACAAGTATAATTTACCAGTTGATTCTTAATTTCATTTTAAACAATATTACTAAATAGATCTATAAAATTATACCTAAAATATTCTGTTTTATTTCTTTTACTGTTTAATACCTAGTTAAAACCTGCCACATTTTGATATATTTTGCTTTTTTAATAAACTTCGTAATTCTTACGTTTGTATTTATTTTCTGTGAACTTTAGTTTTAACAATTTAATCAGAATCTAGTGGTGAACGCGTCTTCCCAAATCAGCTGATTTGGAAGTCGAGAGTTCCAGCGTTCAAGTCCTAGTAAAGCCAGCTATTTTTACACGGACTTGAATACTAGATCGTGGATACCGGTGTTCTTTGGTGGTGTTGGGTTTCAATTAACCACACATCTCAGGAACGGTCGAACTGAGACAATGCAATACTACACTTCATTTACACTCATACATATCATCCTCATTCATCCTCTGAAGTATTATCTAAATGGTAGTTACCGGAGGTTAAACAGGAAGAAAAAAAAATTTAATCAGAATCAGATTTGCTACAAGTTCTGTTTAAAACCTTTACATGTTTAATACTATTTAACAAAGTTATATTATGCCAAACTTAAAATAGTATGTTTTTCTAACCCAGTTTTTGTCTTTTACTCTAGATTTCTGGAAAACTAGTAAAAATGAAGTTGTGGGATCTATTTTATTTTTTCAATTTTTAAGTTTAAATTTCTTATATAAAACCATTAAATTGTCCCCTTAACGTTCAGGTCACAACTATTACAATCTGAGTGAATACAGGCGCATAAATTAAAACGAAATCTTTCGCCAGTTGATGATACTAACGAAGCGTTTCCAAACCTATACTTATATGAACTTTCTTTTAGATGTTCATCGGTAAGCCGTGACCTAAAAATTTGTTACATTCTTCGTGAATCATTCTGTACATACAAAATAAAAGACGTTCATATAAAATCTTAAAGAAAATTCATTCGCATTTGCAATTTCACGGTAATGAAATTTTCTTTAAAAAAAATTAATTCTATAAATTTATTTACCTATTTGATAAACCTTTTGCCGAATAATTTTCACTAGAAATCCATAATTTTTCATAAATATATATAAAATTTAAATTAAAAAATTTAAATATCTAAAAATTACAAAAATATCATTTTTTCTAATACAATATTTATAATTAATTGGATTTTTTTATTGCAAAATCAAAAAATACTTTTCAAAAATTTGGTTTTGTCTCAAATTTCTTCAATTTTCTGCAAATGTCTCGACAGCTGTAAATACATACATATTTTTTTAAATTATGACGTTATATTTTTACAGCAATATTAGGAAAGAAATTTCTAATTGAATAAGTACACCTTTTTAAATAATAGAAATTTTTTATAATTTATCAATTTTTCTAAAATTTATTTTAAACAAGCAAAATTTTAGTAAATCAGAATATTTATATGTTTATATAACTTTCAAGATTTCAAACAAATCTTTGAAGACTGAATGACCTTGGACCTATATAACAGTTAATAATATTTTATCAAACAAAATCCTAATCAATTGGTAGAATTAATATCAATAATAACAATCAAATTCTTACTAACAAAACAATCAAAAATACAACCTCCAGTTTTTATTTCATCATTTCGAAAATACGTAAAAAATATTAATTGAAAATATTTTTATGTTATCTATGTTAAATCTTTTAGTGAAAGTATCTATTTTTAAAATAATATTCTCTATTCATCCAATTTACAGATGTCCCACGAAGAAACGGAGAAACTTTCAGGACGTGTTCTACGGTGAAAATAATGAAAAAGGTTCATATAAACGTCCGTCTGGAAACGCTTTGTTTCCTAGTTACAGCTAGTGAAAACTTTCACCCGTATTTCAGCTCTTAATAAAAAGAAGCCCTACTATAATTTTTGGGAGCCAATTAAGGAGTAAAGTGGTAGTTTTTTATGTATTTTGAGCTGGGAAACAGGATAAAATAGGTCTCAGAACTGTAACTATAGTAGTTTTTAAGATGTCCGACGTAAATTATCAAATTCGGTGTCGAAAAACAAGTTTGTTTTTAGGTTTGTAGTACAATAGCGTGTTAAATGACTAATAAATGCGGAAGATTTAGTAATAAAACTTGTAGAAGATTTAATATTATGAATATTAATATCAAACTAGACATTAATAATGATCAAACTAGACGATTTCCCCTTATTAATTTTGTTGGTTATTCAATATCTTTGTTTCTGATTTATCCAAAAGAAATTAAAACTTGTAAATAATTAAAGTAAGTATTCAATTTGCTTCAATAAAATTCCTTCCTCCTTTTAAAAAAAAAGTTAATTCTTGTTGTAATTCTTCTTTTTTAACTCTTTTTCCTTTTTTTATTCAGAGAAGATAAAAGAAAATTTTCTGATTGCATAATTTTTACTTTATTCAATTTTATCCGTTTTAAAAACGAAAAAAACATTGAAATATTCTCTATAACATTCTTTTTACAGATTGTCCTCACGTAATTTTGGAATTTTTGGGGAAACTATTTTTCGGATATCTTTTCTTTGAATTGTTTTTCAATCAGAAATGGTTCTTTTTCATACCCAAAAATTAGTACATTTGTTTTTATCAAATAATGAAAGAAAATTATACATTAATTAGAAAAAATATATTTAGTCTTGGATGGTGCGATATTTCCTAAAAAAATAATTTTCTCTTATTTAGTAGTACTTTTTAACATGCTAACATTAGCTACGTATTATGATGACCTATATATGTGTAATAAAGTACAGAATTTGCACTTTAATACCACTAAATTTATCTTATTTATTAAACATTAAATTATATCAATTACGAAATTTTATTCCCTTATTTGAGAATTTTCTTTGTACGTTTTCAAAAAAAGTAATATTTTTATTTACATTTAGCACGCAGTAAATGTATCGAAAATTATATTAAAAGGCTAAGTTGCACATATTACGGATATTCGATGATAATGTATTAATTATCAGCAAGAATAGGCTAAGATTTTTTTAATACTATATCATGCATAATACAATATTTTCTTATAATTTTTTAATTAGTTTTTACGTTTACTCTGTCAAAAACGTGTAGATTTTAATTTTTATTTGAATTATTATTCTTTTTTTTTATATAAATGAGGTAAAGTCGATAGATGGGTGGAATATATTGAAGAGTTATACGGAGGAAATGAATTAGAAAATGGTGTTATAGAGGAAGAAGAGGAAATTGAGGAGGATGAAATGGGAGAAACAATACTGAGATCTGAATTTAAGAGAGCATTAAAAGATTTAAATGGCAGAAAGGCCCCTGGAATAGACGGAATACCTGTAGAATTACTGCGCAGTGCAGGTGAGGAAGCGATTGATAGATTATACAAACTGGTGTGTAATATTTATGAAAATGGGGAATTTCCATCAGACTTCAAAAAAAGTGTTATAGTTAT
The DNA here is from genome assembly GCF_047948215.1 of Lycorma delicatula. Classification (NCBI taxonomy): domain Eukaryota; kingdom Metazoa; phylum Arthropoda; class Insecta; order Hemiptera; family Fulgoridae; genus Lycorma; species Lycorma delicatula. Next base: position 132,760,271 of record NC_134462.1, on the reverse strand, counting down.
GATACCAGAGAAAGCAGGGGCAGATAAATGTGAAGAATACAGAACAATTAGTTTAACTAGTCATGCATCAAAAATCTTAACTAGAATTTTATACAGAAGAATTGAGAGGAGAGTGGAAGAAGTGTTAGCAGAAGACCAATTTGGTTTCAGGAAAAGTATAGGGACAAGGGAAGCAATTTTAGGCCTCAGATTAATAGTAGAAGGAAGATTAAAGAAAAACAAACCCACATACTTGGCGTTTATAGACCTAGAAAAGGCTTTCGACAACGTAGACTGGAATAAAATGTTCAGCATTTAAAAAAAATTAGGGTTCAAATACAGAGATAGAAGAACAATTGCTAACATGTACAGGAACCAAACAGCAACAATACCAATTGAAGAACATAAGAAAGAAGCCCTAATAAGAAAGGGAGTCCGACAAGGATGTTCCTTATCTCCGTTACTTTTTAATCTTTACATGGAACTAGCAGTTAATGATGTTAAAGAACAATTTAGATTCGGAGTAACAGTACAAGGTGAAAAGATAAAGATGCTACGATTTGATGATGATATAGTAATTCTAGCCGAGAGTAAAAAGGATTTAGAAGAAACAATGAACGGCATAGATGAAGTCCTGCGTAAAAACTATCGCGTGAAAATAAACAAGAACAAAACAAAAGTAATGAAATGTAGTAGAAATAACAAAGATGGACCGCTGAATGTGAAAAGCGATAAAGTAGGGAGTAATAGACTCCTGCCAACTTTGCATTCCATTCCTAAAGTCATAATAGCTCCTAAATAATCTTTTTTGCAAAAAAAAAGAATAATCACTAAATTTGTAAATAAACTTGGAGATAAATTTTTTGTTTTGAAAAAGCGGAAATGTATGCGTTTACTTTCTTTTTGTTTTACTTTTAATAATCGTTTTGAATCTACCTACTGTGATTGTTAAATAATCAAAATTCGCGTGTATTTTTGGATTATCTTTTCTTTTTTTGTCCATCGAGGTGGTCTACTGGAAAACTCGTCGTTGCAAAATCAATAAACAGCTGATTTTCAAAGTCGTAGATTCGGAGGTTCAAATCCTAATACAAGTTAGCTGCTTTTAAACGGATTTGAAAACTAGAAAATGGATAACGGTGTACTTCAATGGTTGGGATTCAATTAACCACCATCTCAGGAACGATCAGCCTGAGTCTGTACAAGACTACACACGTCATACATATCATCCTCATCTCACTGTGCCGCGGGGAGTTGTTTATTGTACACAGGTTGAACGGATTGTAACTAAAACATTAAGAATGAAAAAAGGTTATTCTTTTTGAACGTTTTTGTTTGGAATTTTATTTTTATTCTTTGTATTTAATTAAATATATTATTATATTAAATTGTTTTTCTTTCAACAGTCTTCATCGCCCATTGTAAACCAGATTATTTGATGGTTAAGTAATCACAAGATATTTCAAAAAATGAAAGTATTGTAGGTAATAATAATATGTTTTTATTTAATTTATACAATAAATAGAAACTTATTTATTCTTAAAAGATCATTATATTCGTCATTTTATTTGTTGTTTTGCAATATCCGTCAGTTAAAGAATGTAACGCCAAGCTAACTTATACGGTTAGCTTGCCAGATGTTGGACGGATGAAACGGTTGAGTCATTTCCGAGTATACCAGTAGTGTAATATGTGTGTAAACGGAACCGGCGGTGGTACTGCTAGGTTTCTTTCATTAAAATGCGCGCGCGCACCATAATGTTTATGTGTATGTGTGTGTCTGTAGGTTCATAAGTCTCCCTTTCTTCGGTAATTTATTAATTCAAAACCAGTTATATTATTTAATAATAAATACTGCACAAGCAGCATTTATCTACTTATTTATTTGCTATGACAATAATTATATAATAATTATGCCAGTGTTTGTAAATCTATATGAATAATAAATATTACATTATTTTTATGCTATTGTTTACACAATAGCGTAGTAATAATTTTATGATTATGAATTTTTGTGAATGAACAGTCATAAAAAAATATTAAAATATAATAATATATTTTAATTATTATAATATAATTATACATAATTACGAATGAATTGAACAAAAAGAAATCCCCATACAGTATTTTTATTTAAAACTATTTGAAAAATATTAAAAAAATCTGATGTGGACATTACATGAGTTAGTTGCATGCCTAGTAAATTACATACAAACATTTTTTTTTTAGAAGTACATATAATTTTATTTCACTAATAACTTCTCCTTTTTTTTCTTATTGTTATTCAAATATTATTTATTGTATTTTTTTTTACAATCGGAGGTTAATAATTTTATTAATAAATCAATATATTTAAGTTAAAAAAAAATAATAATTTAATTTAATTATAAATTTTAAGAAATTTATTTAAAAAAATTGACTGAAGTCGCATTCGAACCGATGTGCCTTCCCCTTGCAAGATCCAAATAATTCATTAACTAAAATTTTATTTGGCTAAAACTATGGTACCAATGAAAATACAATAACACATAGTATATCGTTGAAAAACTCTCAATGAGGGATTATTACTAACTTAAAAAAAGTCCAAAATCCAAAAAAAAATGGTTTTTGAACTATTTTGGTCCAGTCGATTGAAATCAAAAGGGGAGGTCAACAACTATATGTTACAGCAGTTTTAAATCCAAAATTTCAACATTCTAAGGCTAATTGTTTTTGAGTTATGGGAGATACATACAGATGGCACGCCGAAAATAGTCAAAATTGATTCAGGGATGGTCAAAATGTATATTTCCGTCGAAATCTGAAAATCGAAATTTTTCGCGATTACAATACTTCCATTACTTCCTTCTGTGTTAAGTCCTGCAACTGAGCGTTGTTTCTGATGAACGGCTTACACGGACAACATAATTTTAAATACTTATCGTTTTATTTAAATATAATATTGTTTCGTTTATTTAATTCAACAATTGTAACTAAAGCACGCGCGCATGCCGTATTTAAATCACTCAGGTGTGGCGGAACAAACGACGAAGGTCGGCACCAACTAAGCTAATGCAATTTCACGACGTACACTGAACAAATTTCCTTGCACGGTCCCGTAGACTGATGCAGCCGCGAGGCTTAACGCACCAGGTATCGAGTCGAACAGGCGATCAAGTTCGAGACCGAGTTACTTTGTTACATTTTAAATATTATTCATTTATTTAATTCTACCGCTCACCTGTGACGTCACAACACAGCAGACGACTACAACAACATTTCCTCCGGTGGGGGTGCGATTTTGAAAAAGGTTTGCAAAATTTTTTATTTTTTAATACGGTTAAATTTAATTCGATCATTCCTTCTACATAGTTTCATTTTTATTTCAATATAAGATAATTTTTATTAACTCGATATACATTTTCAACTCTATGCAAAAAATGAAATCAAAACACATTCTGTCAAGCTTAAACTTTCATTCGATCACTTTCCTATTTCATGAAGTTATTTTTATATTTCAATATAAGAGTTTTTTCTACATGAAACTCTCTGCCTAAACAAACTTATGTTGAGCTAATGTTCTTTTTCAACTAGATTTTAAAGAAAGAGATGCGATGAACCAAAGTATCACAAGTTATTCTTACATAGTATTCCTAATAGTGTTTCGTATCTTACTGGATTCATACTACAGAATTCGTTGTAGATAACATTTTTACTCAGGATTCTTAAACACAATCATTTATAAACACATCATTGGTATTTATTTAAAAAAATGAATCTGAAGGTACGGAAGGTGTCAAAAAACCCTTTATTAAATATTACAGAGGCAGCGTCGCCGCCTCTCAGTCAAGTTTTCATACCTACTAGCAACGCCCCTCGATAAAGTAATGTAAAAAAATACAATTTTTTTTAATCCTTTCAAAAGAATATAAAAATTATTTCTACTTAATAATAAAATTATTTCATTTTCCTGTTTTAAGTTAAAAAATATATTTTAAAAAAAATAATCATCTTTGACAGAAATAATTATCAATTAAAAATCCCCCGATAACTGAAACATTATGTGTTGAAAAACGTCTAAATTTGAAAACAGAGAAGAATATTTATTTATCAGTTAATAACGAATATATCAGTAATTTATTACGTACGCATTTCGCACCGCACGAGCTTAAATTATAATGATACAAAAAGGTAGCAAATAAAAAAAATATATTTTTTAATTATCCTTCAGTTTTTTTTTTTTAGAAAACTTTTATTAGTGAAATAAAATTGTATGGAACAGAATTGTAATTGGAGAATAAAATAAGATTATTCTTTATTTTTTTCGTTTTATTATGAAGCTAATACATGGGATTTACTTTTTAATCTTTACATAGAACTAACAGTTAATGATGTTAAAGAATAATTTAGATCCGGAAAAATAGTACAAGGTGAAAACATAAAGATGCTCGATTTGCTGATGATATAGTAATTCTAGCTGAGAGTAAAAAGGATTTAGAAGAAACAATGAACGGTATGAATGATGTCCTATGCAAGAACTACCGCATGAAAATAAACAAGAACAAAACGAAACTAATGAAATGTAGTAGAAATAACGAAGATGGACCACTGAATGTAAAGGAAGAGAAAAGATTATGGAGGTAGAACAATTCTGTTATTTGGGATATTTGGCATATTTTTTTTGAATTTTTTATAAAAATAGAAATAACAAAGATGGACCACTAAATGTAAAAATAGGAGGAGAAAAGATTATGGACGTAGAAGAATTTTGTCATTTGGGAAGTAGAATTACTAAAGATGGACGAAGCAGAAGCGATATAAAATGCCGAATAGCACAAGCGAAACGAGCCTTCAGTAAGAAATATAAGTTGTTTACATCAAAAATTAATTTTAAACGTCAGGAAAACATTTTTGAAAGTATATGTTTATATGGAAGTGAAACTTGGACGATCGGAGTACCTGAGAAGAAAAGATTAGAAGCTTTTGAAATGTGGTGCTACAGAAGAAGGTTAAAAATCAGACGGGTGGATAAAGGGGCAAATGAAGAGGTGTTGCGGCAAATCGATGCAGAAAGAAGCATTTGGAAAAATATAGTTAAAAGAAGAGACAGACTTACAGCCACATATTAAGGCATCCTGGAATAGTCGCTTTAATATTGGAGGGTCAGGTAGAAGGGAAAATTGTTGCAGGCAGGCAACGTTTGGAATATGTAAAACAAATTGCTAGGGATGTAGGATGTATACTGAAATGAAACGACCAGCACTAGATAGGGAATCTTGGACAGCTGCATCAAACCAGTCAAACGACTGAAGACAAAAAAAAAATATACGGAATCATCGAAAAAGAATGCAGCAATTTAAAAAATCATATCTCAGAAACTATGAGAGTTAATCAAACGACTATTTTTTTTTTTAAATTCATCATCTCAAAACGTTTTTTTTATATACCTTAGAATGCTGTGCAAACATCCATCCGATAATCGACTTTTGCCCTGATCCGCTGGATCATCGCAGACGTAAGTGTGACAATAGCAGCTGTGTTCCGTTGTCTTAAACGTTGTATTTCCCTGATTTTTTTTACTTTACACAATATTTTTAACGTATCCCACTAGAAAAACTTCTAGGAGTGTCAAATCTGGGCTTCTTGGAGGCCAAAGAACAAGACCGGCCTTACCGATCCAACGATTAGGGAATATTTCATTGAGAGCGCGTTGACGTCTAGCCTAAAGTGTGCGGGCGTTTTCCCGCAAATTAACCAAATTGAATAAATAAGTAACGTTACTCTAATGTTTCAACAAAATGGTGCGCCTACTGATCACCGTTGCTATTGTCACGGTTACGCCTACAAAAATCCACCGGACCAGGGCAGAAGTCGATTATCGGTTGGTTGTTTACGGAGCTCATATTGAAACAGTCTAAAGTATGTAAAAAAACGTTTTGAGTTGATGAATTTTTAAAAACAAAAATACTCGTTTGATTATCTCTAGTAGTTTCTGAGATACGATTTTTTAAATTGCTGCAACCTTTTTCGATGATCTCATATTAAGGTTACACTCATCGGAAAAGATCCTAAGATATAAACCAACACTAATATAGTAATAATCATTTATATCCCATTTTATGTAATTCTTTAAAAACATTACTTAGTAAAATATAGTGCACGGTATCATGAATGAATAACGATGACATCCTTTTAAGAAATAAATACGTGCTTTTAGTTGTTTAAACTTATTAAACTTCCTTTTTACTGATCGTAAAAACACAGAACTTTCATCTTAATGGAACTATAAAATCAAAACTTTTACCCTTACTTTTTATTTTTTTTTACGTTTAAGAATAAACTGCTTAAAAAATAATATAATAAACATATAAAACTGACGCCGAAGAGTCGACCAATATAATGACTGCACTTGACACAGTTACTTAACTATGTACCATAAAACATAAAATATAATAAAAAGTTAATAAAAACGACAGTTTTTGTTTATATGCACTTGAACTAAAATATAACAATAAAGCCGGAAAAAAATAAACTATCAGTTTTATTTACTATCTTTATTTTTTATTTCTCTTTTTCTATCTATATTTGCGCGCGCGCGCGCGCGTGTGTTTCATCAATTACATTTAATACAACTTTTTACTAGCGTATTAAAAATGTACTTTAATAAAAATACTGGATCGTTTTAAATTAAAAATTTAATTCCGATCGAATTAAACTTAAAGAGAGAACACTTTAACCTTTTAAATTGCAGCGCCTTATAAATAACTCCAAGCATGAGTAAGTTAATAATAAAACCAGCCTTGAATCTATTAAATCAAAACAATGAATCGACCTTGTATAAAAATTAATGAAAGATCATAAAACAAATACGACGGTCGTGTCTGGAAAAGTTATAATACGATAAAAGCTAGCGAACGAATAAGCTCTATATTCTTAGTCTACCTGTTTCTAAACACAATGTTAGCGATGTGATGCACATACGCAGAAGACTAAGTTCTGACTCAAAGCTTTCAGAAAGATGTGAAAGCAGATTAGTAAACCGTTTTCAGACATGCGCACTTGTTAGTTCTCATTAACTTCCTCCCGGTTCACAGAAAAATAATGCATTATTTGGCAACACAATCTATAAATAACTTTTCCTAAAGCGAGCAAAAATAAATTAATCGTTCAGAAAGTGTATTCGATCTAATAAATGATTTTAACGAAGTATTTTAATGTAACATCACTACGACGTAGCATGTAGGTTAAAATAATATTTAATGTTTCATGGATTAACTACTTACCCCTTTTTCCATTACTAAATTACTTATTTCCAGACTTCTATGGACCTAATGTCTCCAATATATAACTTAATTATACATCTCTATCGAACCGTAATTCATTATTACGGTTTTGTATTTATTTTTCTCATAAATTTGCATTATTTTCATTTTTTTGTTATTTTTATTAGTAATATAAGAAAAATGATATAAATGCAAATTAATAATCCACATTAACCTAATTTAATTTCAATCTAATTTAGAAGAATAATCGATCAACTGATTTTTTTTCAATGTACTTGAAACACTGCCTTAAATAAATATTATACGAGCATTTACTTAACTTAAAATCCAATAATTTTATATTACAAATGAATTTCAGTGCCTTCATCTTTAAAATACATTCTATCTCATTATCATAAAACCTGGGCTGAGGATAAGTCAATAAGTTTTCATTAAAATGACGAAAAACAGACATAAAAAACCTTTATTTTTCTTGATGATATCGACACATAAGTTTGAATCTTGTACGTGGGATATGGAAATTAAATTTTGCAGCGTATGAAAAATGACCGGTATTCGAACCCGAGGGACCTCCGGATGAAAAACCGAGACGCTACCACTCCGCCACGGATTGCTTAGTTGTAAATCGGTACAACTAATTTTTTTACTTTTAATTCTTGAATTTAATTTACTTTTTTAACAAATTAATAAAATTATTTATATCCATCGTTTAATACGAATAAATAAATGAGATTTTAATAAACTAATTAAATGATATATTAATTGATTTAATAAATAAATTATTGAATTTGATGGATTGATAAATGATCATGTATTAAATAAATGAATGTGCAACTTCGATTAAAAAATTATTTACGCTTTTAAAGAATAATAGTAACAATATCAAATTCTACCAAAATAAACAAAAGAAATATTTTTCACGTGACACAATATAATACCTCGCTTAATGAGAAATTATGCTTCAATTAGCATTTTTTATAATTTAACGACCTAATTTAAAATTAATTCTACCAATTTATTATCTTTTAATAAAAGAATTTCTTTTGCAGCAATAATATCAATAAGTTTTTAAATAATAATAGTAATAATAATGCCGATCTCCGTCATTATTATGAAATGTGAACGTTACGGTCTTTCATCCAGACGTTCCCGGGTACGAATCCCCCGGTTTTAGGCATGGCATTTTTTGCATACGCTACAAATTTCCATCGGGCTAATGACCGTTGCAGTTGATGCCCGTAAAACTAAAAAAAAAACCACAATTTAAAAAGTTACAACAAAAACTTAAATTAAATTGATCTCCGTTAAATACATGTAAATAAGCATTCACATGATTTTCATTAACGCCTTCTGAATTTTTATTTATTTTTTACTTATTTTATTTAATATCATATTCACTTTACTGTTATTTCTATATATTAACTATTTTTATAATTTATATGGGTTTTACTTATTTTTTATTTTATTTTAGAATTGAGTATCTTTAAGGTTTGCCTGCTTATTAAGGTTTTAATACTACTATTTCCCTTTCTTTATCCAGCGGCAAATAAGAAATCCAGACAGTTCCTTTTTGTACACCTACCCATTCTCGATGTATGTATTATGTATGTAATGTATTATGTACCAATCAGAATAAAGTATATATTTATTTAATTTTATCTCAAGAAATTTTCAGGATATGTTATAATCGCGAAAATAGAGAAAAATGTTCATATAAACATAGGTCTGAGAACGGTTTGTTTTCGAGTTTTGATTCAATAAAAAACCGAATTTTAAAAGTTTCTATTTACTTTTTACTGGCTGTATTTACATTAATTTTCTCAAAAATTAAATTCTCTACAAGTTTTCTAACAAAATCTTCTGCATTTATTGATCATTTAACAAATCTGTTGTTCTACAAATCTAAAAAAAAAACTTGTTTTTCGATACGAAGTTTGTGGTTTACGTTGGATATCTTAAACCCTACTGGACCCTTTGCTGACGACCTGGCCTTGGTTGTTACTGGAAAAACTGAAGTAGAGGTATCGGAGAAGGCAAACGCAGCGATACGAATGGCAGAAGTCTGGATGTCTACTAAAGGCTTAAAACTTTCGCACGGTAAACCAAAATACGTAGTCATGACAGGTCGTAGGAGAATATCTGACATCCTAATTCGAGTAGGGGGTAATCTTGTCCAGCAACAGACTTCAGCCAAATATTTAAGGATCTGGCTTGACAAGAGGAGCAGTTTTACGGCACACGTGAATGAAATACGTAAACGAGCTGAATGCACGGTCAAAAATCTTAGCAGATTACTCGGTAATATGACAGGATCCAGAACTGCGAAGCGTAAGATTTACGCTCGCGTAGTTAATTCCATCTTACTTTACGGTATACAAGTCTGGGAAAGAGCTCTGCGTGCCGACAAGAACAGAAGAGCCCTTGAAGGAATTCAACGGCGCATGGGCTTAAGAGTGATATGCGCATATTCTTCAGTCTCCACCGAGGCAGTACTCGTAATTGCAGGAGTTCCTCCGCTTAAACAACTGGCGGAGATGCGAGTGAGTATAGCATGTGGACAACCTTCTAAAGAAGCATATGAAGAGATGCTGCGTAATCGGCAACATCGTTGGGATGTAGCCAACACGGAACGATGGACACATCGTTTGATACCTTTGATCCGACCGTGGATAGAAAGGAAGTTCGGGGACATAAATTACTGGATAACGCAATTTTTTACAGGGCATGGGTCGTTCAGGTCCTATTTATGTGCGAGACTAAGGGTAGATAACAACAACTGTCCTTACTGTGGGGCTTATGATTCCCCTGAACATGTAGTATTTGAATGTAACCGTTGGACTGAAAGCAGGCAATCCTGTGTAAGACGTATAGGGCCATTATCTACGGAGAATGTGGTGGATAAAATGCTACTTAACGAGGATAACTTTAATGTGATCTCGTCGTTTATAACCGCAGTTATAAAGAATAAAGATGAGGAAGCTCGTCAAGAAGAAACCGCTCGCTGATGACGGCTTGTCGTAGGTGGAATTTCCACCTACGAAATAAAAGAGCTAACCGGTGAACTGACCTGCCGTGCCGGACATACAGCCGGCGGGCGGGGAGGCGAGCTAGAGTAAAGGACACTCATCTGGCGCGAGTCAAACTTGATTGTAGATCCGTTCCAAAGGAGTAGGTGGGAAAAAAAAAAAAAAAACCCTACTGGAGTTACAGTTCTGGAATCTGTTTTATCCTATTTCCCATCTCAAATTACAAAAGAAACCACCAACTTTACTCCTTAATTTACGTCCCAGAAATTACGTAGAGCTTCTTTTTATTAGAAAAGCTGAAATTCTGGAAATAATTTTCGTTAAACTAACTCGAAAATGTTAATATGAATTTTTTTCATTGTTTTCACCAGTATAACGTCCTGATAACTTCTCCGTTTCTTCGTGGAAAACCTGATATATATATATATATATATATATATATACTTAAATGTATATTTACATATATACTTAAACGTAATTTATTTAAGTTTATTTTCCTCTTGACTGGATAGAATTAAATATATTAAAACGACACATTTTACTTAAAAATATTACCTTTATTAATTTCTTGGATTAACCAATCAACTGTACAAACTTATAAATTAAATTCACTACGTTACATTTAGAATTCTCTAAGCTTTCTCAGGTGACAACACACATTCATATAGATACATCATACAGAATTCTCTTGTATACTCTAAGAATACGCAAATCGAGAGAACTCTGAGCACATTTACTCTGAGAGTAAGTGAAACATAGTGAATTTGTATAGTTGATTGGTTAATCCAGAAGATTAAGAAAGATTATATTTTTAAGTAAAATATGTCTTGTTATTATATATAGGGTAAGTCACAAAGAACGAATAAACATTCAGAACTAGGGTCTACTGGTGATAAAGAAAGAAAATTGATGTAAACATAGGTTTTCAGAAATGCTTCGTTAGCGAGTGTCGGCTGGCAAAAGTTTTCGCACGGATTTCTGCGCCTACGGTAAAATTAAGCCAGACTGTAATTCTTGGGATCCAGATTAAAGGATAAATTTTTTATCGTTTTATATGATATACAATCTGAATAATTGAAAAAAATAGGTCCGAGAACAACGTTTTAGTTGAAATCTGGTGAAAAAGACCAAAGATCGGGGTTGAAAAAAATAATATTTTATGTTTGGCGTAAAATAACTGTTAAATGGTTAATAAATACGTAAAGGTTTTAAACAAAACTGTAGAATTCTACTCTGAGTAAAATGGTTTAAATAAAACCAATAGAAATGAACGCAAACTTAAGAATTGCGAAGTTTATTAAAAACAAAACATTCGAAAATTTTGTTTTTAATAAAATTCGAAATTCTTATGTCTTCGTGAATCACTCCATATATTTTTTTGTAATTTTAAATGGAATATAAAATCGTAATCCGTTCATAGCCAACTGATTGAACTTTTGATTCTTCTAGAAAAATGTGCGGAAAATAGAATATGCAGTTTTACTCCAAACAATTAAATCTCTATACAACAAATTAAACGTCATATAGATGTCCTACAATATATAAACCAAATAATTACTTAGATTAATAAAAATCAATGAAAAATCCTACGAGAGGTTAAAACCAATAGAAGAGGATAATATATAAAATATAGGCTTGACAAATCAAAACGTGTTCTTTTGTTACAACACTCTTTTCAATTTCTCACGCACACTTTGCAAAATAATAAATTAAAAATGTCTATGAGACTCTTACATCATTAATTTCCTTTTGTTATTTTTTCAACAGAAAATAAGAACTTCTTAATATAGAATAATAATAAAGGTATGTAAGCTATTATTATTTGTTACAGACAAATAAGTAAACAAATAATAATTTCAATTAACTACAAGCTAATAGGAATCTTGATTAACTTTATGAATGACCGAATTATCGATTATCTGAAAAGTGTCTATAATCTGTTTTTCTGTCACTTTTATTAATTTAGTCTAAATAAAATTATTTTTCTTTAAAAAATAATGAAAATTATCGATTTCGTTTTTTTTTAGACACAATATGAATAATGTGATTTTTATATCAACAAAAATGGAAAGTTTTTGAAAATGTTCTTGAAAAGACTATACGAGGAATCCGTGTCCTTACATGTTCATATCCAAAGTGTATTCATTAATATAATACTTCATTTATCCGTTTTTATGGATTTTTATAAAAACTTATAAAATTTTGATTTCTTATGTAATAAGAAATCAAAATCCATCAATATGGCATAATGTACGAGGTGTGGTTATTAAATAACGAGACTAATGCTGCTAAAGAAAAACTGCGCATGCGCCAAATTCGTACGACCGATAGCTGTGTAGCTTGAAGCCCCTTATCTTTCGATTGTTGCCACGCCAGTTTCTAAAGACATAATAGTCTGACCGTGGCCTTCATTTGGATAACATCTGTTTTTTGTTTTGCCGAAAAAATGATAAGTTTTTCATTAGAACAAAGAATTGTCGTGAAATTTCATATGAAACTTGGGAAACCCGCTACTGAAACTTATATTTTATTTTTAAAAAAAAGTATATGACAATTTTTGTACAATCGACAGTATCCACTATTCTTACAGCCTTTAAATCTTCATATTAGATAATTATTAAAGGTAAATTTTTCTTAACGCTTTACTGTTTTAAAAGGCTCTGTACATAAGCCACTGTAACAAAAATAAAATAAAACAAAGTAGACGATGACACACATACACACTAACATATGTGTGTATATATATATAAAATTGCGCCATAGTTTTATTATACTTTCTTGGATTCGGAGAGCCTCAAAAGTCGAAATATAAAAAAAACTGGGTGCCTAAAAATCTGGACCTATTATAATACTTTCATAGTGACTGTACATAATTATTCGTATGTTGACGTATTTCTTATTTCCCGCCTGTTTAATACAATATAGTGTACTTAAAGAGAAAGTATTGTATGTTCACATTTTTTGGGCACCCAGTTTTTTCGTATTTCGACTTTTGAGATTTTCTGATTTAAAAAAAAAACATAATAAAACCACGGCGGAATTATATATATATACACACACGTTTGTGTGTATGTGTGTCATCGTTTAATATCTCTAGATAAATGTATAATCATGAAGTTTTGTATAATGACTTGTTTTGTATGAAGGATTGATGTTATTAAATTTGTATGAAAATCGGACAAGGAGGTGAGGGCACTTCACCTTTAACCCATAAGCGCGAGGTTACATACATCCGGGAAAGATTCCCAACCACGTCAAAGCAGCTTTTTACAAATGCTTTGTAAAATTTTTAAATTTTTTTTCAAAATCAGGGTATAAATAAACGTAATTATGATTTTTTTAAAAGTATATTGTATACGTAGATGCTATTAATAAATAAGCTAATCGTTAATAATAAAAATTAAAAATTATGGTAACCGGTTATTATAAAAATAATAATAATTAATATTAAGTATAACATACATGTCAACAACACAATTAAATTTTCGAATTTTTTCTAAGATCTAAAGTTGTTTAAAAAAATACATAACCTTTAGAAAGCAATGTACACTTTAAAAAATAATAATAAAATGAGATAAAATATAAAATTATAAGAGAAATTCGAAAACAAATGAAAAATAAAATCTGTAATATACGCTAAACGAAAGATAAGAAAACAGAATTAACATTCAATATTAAATGTAAACATTATCAGCACTGAGAATAAAAACGTATGTTTTTACTAAAAGAGTATAAAACGTTATGTTAATATACAGAAATACAAATTAATTCTAAAAGTAAAAAATATATGTTAAAATGGATAAAAAATAATTAGGAATATGGTAATATTTTTAATATTAAAATAGAATTTTACTTATTGAAAAGGATAAAGGTGACAGAATAAAAACTTCATTATTTAGCAGTACGAAATGAAAATCTCAAATTTAATATCTTACTAATATCAAATTTATATAAAGATTTAATTAATGATCATTTTTTTACCTCACTTCATCTGAAGTCAAATTCTTGAATGTCAATGTTAGATTAGAAAAGTGTAATTTTAGTTCAGCTGCACCAATTTTCACGAAATATGTATCAAACGGAATCATTTCAATACGATGTTTCAAGGACACTGGAGAAAAAATGAAACAAAAAAGAAAAAAAAACGTTAAATTTCCGTTACTTAAAAAAAAAAAAAACCTTTTGGCACGCCGGAAGGCTGAGTTAGATTTCACAGGTGCTAAGTAGGAAATAAAAAAGATTTCCACCTTAAAGTTAAGAAAAACTTCAAATTTACTCAATACGACAGTGGTTGCATGTGAAAAAAAATTTCACATCTTTAGCATACGACATTTTCATTTTTCACTTTCGGTAATAGCAATTTTTTTTTCATTATATTAAATATCTAAATCATTTTAAAAAACACCATAAGATAATTACGTAAAGATAGAAATAAATGCAGCTTGAGTTTTTCCTTAATTATTTTTTTTGTTTTGAAATCTTTCCTGTATAATTTAGTCAATTTTTTTATACATATCCTGATTTTTTGAAGGATCATAAAAGGATACCTTTTTCCATATTCCAAGAGGCAATCAAATTTTGTTAAAACACAAAGTAAAGATATTATAATTTATTTTACAGAATGTTCTTTAACTTACGGAATTAAAAATATTTCTATTAATTTTTTCATACATGTTATCTACAGCAGCAAAAATATTTATTATTTTATTACGTACTAAATTATTTTTTTTATTACTTTGGAGTATAACATCAAAAATCCGTAAAATAAAAAATATAATTTATCCCGAATATAGACATTCATTTTCTACGTATCTAAGTCCCTATAATATTTTATTACAAATACAAATACAAATAGTGTATAAGCATTGGTGTTACATAAGACAATGTTGACAGATGTGTCATTGGAGTGTTCAATTACACATATATAAACAAAAAAATAATAATAATAAAAGTAGAGACTCATTTATTAGTAATGCACTTTAGTGATGGTCTGCTCTTCTTACACGCAAACATACAAGTATTTCTCAGTCACATGATCATACCATTATATTTTGTAAATATGGTATATTACATTTTTTTATCACCAAAACTAATTAAGAAATAGAGAGGGAGATATTGTAGGAACAAAAAAGAAAGAAACTTATCTTTTACAATGGCGATCAATATGCTTACCAAGTTCTGCGAACTATAGTTTTGCAACTTTTATAAAAAAAAAAAAAAAGAATAAAAGAAAAAGACAGTGTATCCCAAAATTTAGTTTATATACATACACGTCCAAATGCTCATAGAAAATTAAAAGTAGTAGGATATGTTACGAGAAGTTAAACTTAAATTAACATTAAACAGAACAATTTTTTTTTTAATAATAAAATAATTTAAATTACCTTGTGTTTCAAAATGAATATGGGGGTTTTACAGCTATGTAATACTTCTCAGGTTTCCCGTAAATTAATTAATTACACATGAAATGAAAGAGCAACTTAAATAGTTTTAGCTGTGTGCAAGCTCATAAAATTTTTCCTATACCTTCCGTTTTAAAGCGCAAATAGCAAAGATGGCGACCCGACAACAGAAAGAATGTTTTGCAATTTCCCAAGTGTGAACCTGTAATTACCGTTTAAAATACATTCTGTTGTGATCCCCCGAGTGAATATAAAAATCGTAGATGGTATAAATAATTTGAAACCGCCGGCTTTATTTGTAAAGGGAAGAATATAGGGCGACCGAGTGTGTCCGAAGACAATTTTGGTCGTGTAACAGAGACTTTTGTGCATAATCCTAGGAAATCAGTGAGCATGGCTAACCGCAAATTAGCGATTCAAGTGACGTCTCTATCGAGGATTTTAAGGAAACGCTTATAACTGCATCTATATCGTTTACAGCTGTTACAAGTTCTAAAGCCTACAGATTACGATTTGCGTGGCATCTTCACAAATGAAATTACCACCGGGGACGATAAAGACATTTTTTTAACGTATCTTATTCAGTGACGAATCAAAATTTCATGACGATGGAAAAATAAACACCCATAATGCGCGTATCTAGGGATCAAAAAATCCTCACGAATTATTACAATGTGAACGAGATTCCCCCAAAATGAAAGTTATTTGTTGCGTATCCCGACGGCAAGTCTACGGACCGTTCTTTGTCGCGGAAGCAAGCGTGTCAGAAACGAACTATCTCGATACCCTACAACTATTGCTTTTTCCTTGACTGCAATATGAATCACAGAACTTTATTTGGCAACAAGAAGGTGCGCCTCTTCACTGGCATAACGCTGTACACGATTGGTTGAATGAAATTTTCCCCGACCGCTGGATCGGTCGCCGGAGACCAGAGAATAGGGTTTGTTTAACCGATGTGACCCCGTACGTTCTTTTTCTTTGGGGGTTTATAAAGGATCAAGTGTATGTGCTACCGTTACCAACCGACCAACTCGACTTGAGACACACGATTGCTGTAGCTGTCGCTTAAATTATTTCAGAGTTATTGATTAAAATATGGAACTCTCCTAGAATCACAAGCGTTGGTATTAAAATTGGACTACACAGGGGGTCCGCGCTATCGCAGACTAAGTTAGCTAATTCAGAGGGTGATGTAGGTTAAGGAGAATGAAGATATCCGAAAGAAACCTAAAGCGATGGATGGCGTTGGCTGCGATAATAATTTTTACTGATGTCTGCCCAGGCATTTGCATAGATGGCATTCCGATTGAGGCCTGGCTGATGACTGTGGGATGTAATCAGTTAGAGGGTCTAATGACGACCTCCGGTAAAGCCCCTCAAGTTTTGGTAAGGAGGGGGTGATGTGGCTACCGGAATCGTCACAAGGTGGGTCTTCTTCTACGGGGGATGCTCACGTTGAACTCTTATAGGAAAAACTGTTGAGTTGCTCTTTCATTTCATGTATAATTTATCAATGCAATTAAAACATAATAAATATTGCATAAATTTAAAACCCCGATATTCATTTTTAAAAACAAGATTTAGTTTATAAAAGTTTTAGTTTTATTGGAGAAAAATGAATTAACATACATTAAACACGATTCAAAAATGAACAAAGAAGACTTCAAAGTACGTTAAATTAACGCTAATTGTAACAAATTAAAAATAATCTGAAAGCACCTTCACAAGAAAATTAAAATTAATAACAAAGAAGATTCAGAAGGATTTGGAAAAAACTAAAAAATCAATTTTTGGCACAAATAAAAACAGTATTTCTTTTTTCCTTTTTTTAAAAAAAAAAAAAACAAGAAACGTAAATAAAAATAACAATTTCTCAAATATAGATTACAAATGAAACTTATTTAAATATATTAGCAAGGTTAATAATAACATTATATTTCTATTTACATCATAAAAAATAGAAAACAGATTGGTTTTCGGTTAGGTTAAATGGATTTTGAAACATTATTGTAGAAATGAAGTTTACTCCTACACTAATGGGAAACTAAAAGGCTTTTTTATTTGTTTATTCTAAGAAATATATTCGGTTCAAAATAAATATACGAATCTAAAAATCACTAATATATCTATTTATAGGTATGACGTATTGAACTAATTATGATATAAAATTAGTTAACCTATAAACAAACTGCATCCGAGAGATTTTATGCGTGAATGTCAACGTTTTTTTCGAATAAAATGTAATATTTATCTACTAACCGACATAAAAGTGTGATCTATAATTAATAACCGGGTTATAAGTGGCAGATCTTAATAAAAAAAAAAAATGAATGAAAAACTGTTGTAATTTCAATTAGTAATGTTTAATAAGACTTTGAAATGTTTCAACCATTAAAATATTGGACAAAGGTTAATTTATTCTTAGGGTAGGATTTAAATACTAGATCGTGGTTACCGGTGTTCTTTGGTGTTTGAGTTTCAATTAACCATAAATCTCAGGAATGGTTGACCAGAGACTGTACAAGACTACACTTCATTTGCATTCATACATATCCTCATTCATCCTCTGAAGTAATACCTTACGGTTGTTCAGGAGGTTAAACAGAAAAACAAAGAGAGAGAGAGAGGTTGGTTGCCTTGTGGGTTTGTCAGGCATTGCTCAGAAATACACCAAGACGTCAGTAGAGTTTGGATTGAACGTGCTTCGTTTCGTTTTGTGTTGTTCAATTTACAGCACTCAATAGTTGCCAAACACGTAACGGTTCTTTCAGTAGACGAAAGCATTTTTCTCATTGAACCCGTCTTTCGTGAAAGTGACAAGTATACTGATAAGTAAAATGCAATTCTGCAGTGAACATTCTTGATTAAATTAACAAAGATATGCGTTTTTAGAAAAAAAAATCTTTTGTGACGAAGCTACCTTCCATGATTATGGTAACATTAACCATCACAATTGTCGGATTTGGGATAGCAGGAACACTCATGCCGTTCGACAAACACAATGTGATGGCCCGAAAATTAACTTTGGTGTATGACGATTGCTTGTGTAGTCGAGACCATTTTTCTTCGCCGAGGAAATGGTTACTAGCCGTTAGTTATCTAGACATGTCAGAGGAGTTTGCAGTGCCACATATTTTTTTCTTTTCCTGATTAGCTTCCGGAACCACCGTCAGGTATTACTCCAGGGGATGATAACTATGAATATAAATGAAGTATAGTCTTGTACAGTCTCAGGTCGACCATTTCTGAGATGTATGGTCAATCGAAACCCAACCACCAAGAACACCACCGGTATCCACGATCTTGTATTCAAATCCGTATAAAATTAACTGCCTTTACTAGGATTTGAACCTTGGAACACTCAACCTCGAAATCAGCCGATTTGCGAAGACGCGTTGACCACTAGACTAACCCGGTAAGTTGCAGTACCACAGACTAAGCATCGGCTCTTCCAAAATCATCGCGTCTTCCCAAATCAGCTGATTTGGAAAGTCGAGAGTTACAGCGTTCAAGTCCTAGTAAAGCCAGTTATTTTTACACGGATTTGAATAATAGATCGTGGATACCGGTGTTCTTTGGTGGTTGAGTTTCAATTAACCACACATCTCAGGAACGGTCGAATTGTGAGACTGTACAAGACTACACTTCATTTACACTCATATATATCATCCTCATTCATGATCTGAAGAATTATCTAAACGGTAGTTACCGGAGGCTAAACAGGAAAAAGAGAAAGAGAGAGACTGAGCATCGGCAACCCGACATTTATTTCCAACAAGATGGCGCACCCCCACACTTGAGTTTAGATGTTAGGAACTACCTACCTGAACAATTTCCTCAACGTTACATTGGCCGTGATAGTCCGTTTCCCTGACCGCCTCGATCCCCTGACATTACGCCACTCGATTAGTATCTTTGGAAGGTTTATCAAAAACAGGGTGTACGCAACGAAAGTAGTCAACATCATCAATCAACTAAAACGAAGAATTATTTTTTTCTAATTAACGGAAAAACTTTGTAATAGGTGGTGTAAAATTAAATATAGTCTAGACATTTTGCGCGCCATAAAAGGTGCTCATGTGGGAACTGTTTGAAGTTAGTAAGTGTGTTGAAAACAAAAACTATCTGAAATGCCTGTTCTACGATGAAACATGCTTGTAAGTACACTGCTTTGGTTTATTTTTTTATTAAACCTAAAATGCGCTGAATAATTTATCACCTGTATTATTAAATGAAAAATGTTAATAGAACTCAACACTTTTAACATTTAACTCATTAAAGTATGTAAAACCGATTTGTTTGTTGCAACATAAATTTTGTTAAAAACAAAAATTAATTTTTTTTTTCTGAATTAACTGTGTGATAAATCGTTACTGGTTTTAGTTCCTGTAATATGTTGTATAAACTTGTGTTTCCATCTAAATGATATTGAAATAATATGAATCGATCTACAAAGCTATAACAAAATTACAACCCAAGTACAGATAAGTTCTTTTTTTAATGTAATAATTTATACTGAGAAGATTTATAACCTTGAATAGCTGCAGTAAAGTTGCAATTACATTAATTCGTTATGCTGGTAGGTAAAAATCGAATATCTTTTGGAGTTCTGCAGTCCAAAATGGCTAGAAATCGGATGCATTTGATATTTCACTTGAAACCCAAAATAATTTTTATACTATTTCTACTAAGTTTATTAAATATACAATATAAAATACGCAATATAAAATTTTGATTTATTTTTATTATAACAAAAAAGTATTTAATGCAAATACCGTTCTTAATTTACTAAAAAAGTTAAAGTACGCTAAAAATAAACAATAAAATGAGGAAATTTCATTTTAATATTAGAACTTAAAAAGCATTACGTGTAAAAAGTTTGGCATAAGTTCACATAACGGTGAGCTGAATGATTTATCACTAAATGTCGCTAGACATTATTAGAGTGTAGAATGCACCATATGTCAAATTTTTTCTACGGACTGGTTATGTCAGATAAAATAATAATATTTTACGTTAAATAGACTATATAATAATAATTCTACGTATTCTTTATTTTCCTCGATCTACCCTCACGTATATATATATATATATATATATATATATATATATATATATATATATAAAATCCTAGACTAGACGAGGCGTTGACAAATATTCACTTCACTCGTTTTAATCCACACCTCTAACACTACAGTAACACTTCTCTTTTCTAACTATACTCATTCTTTATATTATTCTTTCCCTTCCTAATATTTTTAGATGTGAACGAAATAAATCATTAAAGAAACATTAACAGTAGAAATTAAGAAATCTACAATCGAAAAGAGTACACGACAGTATGAATTTTATTGTATGGATATCATATAATTATTTATCCGACAAACCAATTCACTGGTAAATCAGAACATTCTGAAATGCACCCACCTTGTGACGACCCTGGTCGCTGCACCACCCTCTCCCTTCATAGCCCTGACGAGCTTTATTGGAGGTCGTCTTTTAAATCCTCTAAACTTGATAACACAACACAAGCATCAGTTTAGCCTCTATCAGGATGCCATCGATGCAAATGCCTCGGCAGACATTCCCATCAGTGTATTTACACAATCTACAATCTTCTTCGTATGGCCTCTTCCAGCCTAGACCAACTACCATAACTTACAACCCTCAACTATCAAATTAATCGATTCGTGAAAGTTCGATTCCGCCCCTTCCTCAAACACGGAAAGTTTCACACAAAAAATCTTCCTATATCTAACTTCAATTAATCTATGCATTCAGAACATTATTGATCGAATCTTTAAACGCCAAAAATACTACCTCATACCAACAAAACAAGTGTTGATCGCAACAATGACAGTTTTATCCTACAAGTCAATTTACCTAAACTCATCTTGATTTACTTAAAAATCAAAAAAAAGATTCCCATATTTAATAAGCTTACAATGCAACATGCCTCTCTCTCCGCTCTGGCTCGCTTTCGGGAGAGAGGTCAATACCTCCATTCTCCAACACCACAGCTCCATCGCAGAGCTTCCTTCCTTTCCTTCTTTTCCCTGTTTAGCCTCCGATAACTACCGTTTTAGATAATACTTCAGAGGATGAATGAGGTTGATATGTATGAGTGTGAATGAAGTGTAGTCTTGTACATTCTCAGTTCGACCATACCTGAGATGTGTGGTTAATTGAAACCCAACCACCAAAGAACACCGGTATCCACGATCTAGTATTCAAGTCCGTGTAAAAATAGCTGGCTTTACTAGGAGTTGAACGCTGGAACTCTCGACTTCCAAATCAGCTGATTTGGGAAGACGCGTTCACCACTAGACCAACCCGGTGGGTTTCCATCGCAGAGCTGTGGTGTTCATTCTCCACACATCCATTCTCATTCTAACCACAAATATCTACGCTAACCGAGGCTCTATGCCAAAATGCCTATCTTGACGAAGTAACGTACGTTCAACTTAATGCCTAAGGCAGACATATAAAACATCACGCACATCATTAATGACCCTTTTCTCCGGACACAAGCCTGAATTAACCAAACTAAATATGACCAACCTATTTCGAAAAGCACCATGTAAAGAAAGAAATTGTATAATATGCCGATTGGGGGAAAACTATCTAACTACTTGCATACTTCTTACACAAGAAACATTCCATGCATGTAACGGCCATCGGGCGATTCACTCTACTTGAATTGCCATAAATGGAAACTCTGGTCGTTATTTCTTTTAAGTTTGCTACCTTCTTGGTATCAAAACTTAGTTGAGATCAGTCGCAAGGATATCAATGGGCTTAACATTAGAAATAACAATAAATCAAAACATCCGAGCAATCAAATAACCGACGATAAATTTTGATCTTTATGGCAGAATTAAAGAGAAAAGAACTGCTGTTTTTATAATACCAAGCAGCTTACCGAAATTTAATTAAAATAAAAATATTTTAAACTAATCCTTATAAAAAATTTAAAAAAAAACTACAAAAAATAAGAGGAACATTTCTTTAAATATATTTTTTTTTATTTTTTTTAAAAATGTATATGCTACAGTGTTTCTTAATAAAGGGTTATTTTGTCATTTAACATTGTTTATTTGCATTCTTATGGCTACGGTGTTCGTGAAACATCTGATTACATACGACACTATTAAGAATCGCTTTCTTTATGAATTCACAAAACAATCAATCCTTCTAGCAAACAGACTGAAGATTATGTTACGTGCAGTGTTCACATTTTGGTAGTAGTTAAATGTTGATCAGCAAAAATATATTCGGCCCGATGAAGAAAGCAATGGTAAACCATTTCTTTTTTTTCCTATTATACATAATTACATTAATAGATCCGGCTTTACGTAAAAATTACTTCAGCCACTGTTGGTTTGTTTATTAAAGTCACGAAATAAGAAAAAGAATCTTCAGAAAATTTTATAAGTCCCATCAAATACATAACGTCATAGATTATAAGAATGTAGTAACTCAAGGAGGTCCCGTTATTCTTAATACAGACCAATGAGGGTCTAAAAAAATAGATTATCGATAAAGAAAGAAGTAAAAGACAAAGAGAAAAGAGGAGAATGTTGATAAAAGGTGAATTTTACGCTCACTGGAACTGCAATAACTCCATCCAAAAAAATATCTTAGGTTCGCTCCAGGCAACTATCCACCCACACTGGAGTATTTTTCTCAGATCAGGTGCAAAATATTAACGCCCAATAATTTTGGATAGATTAATACTACACCAAACATTTCCTCCAAATATTGAAAAACCCACTGAAATTGTTAATCTAAGGTTTACTTAAAGAATTTAGATATTTTCAGGTTAAATCGTCTATAGTTGTTTAGTTAAGAGACCTAACATAAAAACAAAATAATTTACTTTTGTGTAGATTTATGAGAAGTGTTAATACAAGAGACAAGAGTAATAGGTAAAAGAGGCGGAGAGTGTATGTTGCATTTGTCGACCTAGAAAATGACGTTTGACAGGGTTAGATGGGAAAAATTACAGCTAATTTTGGAAAAGTAAGGAGTTGATTGGAAAGAGGCCCCTAATAAAAGAGCTATAGCCAGAGAATAAAAGGAAATGACAGGAAGAATACGGATTGGAAGGGGAATGAGGCCAGGAATGCTGCATGTCACCAACACTATTTAGTATATATTTGGAAGAAATAGTTATAAACTGTCTGAATAGGAAAAGAGAAATAAAGAATAGAATCTATACGTTTTGCCTATCACATGGCGGTACTGTCGGAGAGCCCAAGTAAACTAAATGAAATGCTCGATGATTACAAAAGTCAGGGTACGAGGATGAACAAAAAGACAAAATGTACGGTATCAGGTGGAAAAGAGGAGAAAATTAAGATTAAGACAGGAAATATAGTTTTAGAGCAGGTGAAGAAATTTAGCACTTAGAGAGTTTTATAACCGATGACCTGACTCGCACGATAGAAATTAAAAAAAGAATATCAAGAAGTAAGGAGGCATTTAATAAGAAGGGAAGACTGCCGTGTGGAAAGTTAAACTTAGCGTTAAGGAAGACATTAATAAAATGTTCTATTTGGAATGTGAAGATGCTTTATGGAGCTGAAACATGGACGGTGAGAAAGGCAACAGAAAACGAATTGAGACTTTTGAAATGCGACCGTGGAGCAGAGGATATATTTCAGATGGTAAGACCATGTAACAAATGAAGCATTATGGAGAATCAGAGAGAACAGGAAAGTGTGAAACGTGATTGAATGTAACAAAAGCAACCGATTAGGACGATGAATGAAATGTTTATTAGTGGATGCGATAGAAGGGAAGGAAGAGATTTAAAATACGGATGGGATTATGGAAAAGGGAGAACATGTAAAAACAAAGAGGTTATCAAAAGATAGAACAAGGTGGAGAGCAGCAGCCGTGCAGGACCTTCCCTAATGGCAGAACACTATGAATGAATGATGTATAAAATCATTAATTTTTCACGAAAATATGGTAATTTTATGTTGAGGTTATTTTACGCCATAATTCCGCTAATATATATATTGAATATTAATCATATATCAATCAATCGTATATTGAATTTCAATCATAAAAAAAAAGTTATAAAAAAAGTTAAACAATTCTCAAAATGAATTCACAGTTTTTCCGCTGTACCTTAAAGTTATCCTCTAATCACATAATTAAAAGGTAAACCACGACTAACAAAATATCGGTTAATCAAAACTGTACCGTATTCATAAATATAGAATTAGCCTTTTTTTTTTTAAACAGTAAATAATTTTCCTCATCCATTAATGACTATGAACTTCAAAGTTGTTCACACGGAAATTTATTTAAATCATTAGTTTTGAGTCACCATCTTTGGTCTGTATTCTAATTACAATTTATAATCCGTAAATTTAGTAACAGACCATCCAAGAAAGCTAAACAACTTTTTCCACTTGATTAAATGGCAGTTTAAAAATGAAAAAAACTTTATTACAGTTGTCCACACCCTTTAATACAACAACCTTTTCTATATCCGGTCCTTTTTATACTCATTAAGAATAAAGATAAGATATACAAAATAAGAGAGAAAAGAATGAGGTAACTTGAATTTATTACTACTGTTATGAGTTATATAATATTTTTTTTCATACATCTTTCATTAATTACATCTTTATGATGCCCGTCTATTTATTTTACAAAGCTGCATAATTAAACATGATTTGTTTTTTTAGATTGTCGCCAAGATAGATGAAGTAAAATTCCAGAAGCTATTCTACGTAATGTTCCGCAACCTAAAAATCCATTAAGAATAAACATTATGTATATAACTAAATTAAACGAAAAAGACGTAAATTTACTTCTTTCTTTTTCGCTTGGATCAGATTACTTCTTATGTATTTAAATTAAAAAAGTTAGCGTCTTCAAAAGTTTTCATAGATAAATTGAATTTTCACCGAAAACTATTTAAAATAAATATTATATTAATTGTTATAGATAAAAATCAACAAAAAAATCAGTCAGTTTTTCCACAAATTATACCCATAATTATTATTATATAAAACTACTCAACATATCCAATCTTTTAATATAACAAAAGCAAAAACTTTAGTTAAAATTCAAGACTTCCCTCCAGCGACTATCTTGTTGAACGTTCGAAAAAATTCAGTTGGGTACATCCACATGACACATAATACTGAAGATGGTCGGTCGACTTACCTTATTAAGAAACTCTATTCCATTCCTTAGGTAGCCCTGTTAATTTCTGGTTTCCGGAGAAAAAGGAAATTTGTTGGAACACACATTTAACCGGTCAACACAAAATCGTTGTTTCGTAATATAAGCATTGACCCGCTCCCGAATTATGTTACGATGCTAAAAAGGAAGAAAAACTTACCTCTAGGAGCATAAAAGAAGTAGACCAACCAAGATTTCCATTTCCGGTAGCTAAGGTGGACTGAATCGTCCGATAGCTGTTAACGCATGGTATTTTTCCTGATGTAAGAAAAATGCAGGTAGTTGGGTTGATTTTCCCAGATCGGCATATTACACAGTTTCTTTCTGTACATGGAGTTTTTCTAGATAGGTTGGTAAGATTTGGTTAATTCAGGCTTCTGAGCAGAATGTAGGAACACGGATGATGTGCGCCACGTCTTATATATCTGCTCCAGGTACGATGCTGAACGCATCAAAGTAGCCAGAGAGCTTGCGAGGATCAATTGTGATTTTGATCTACAGATTAATTGAAAAACCTAAAGGGAATGGAACATAGTTGCCAACTTCCTTAAGATTTATAGCCCTGCAGAGGACGGCGAAAGGGTCTGCTCCTATTACAAATGTACAGATAGAATAGCAACCCGGGTGGCTAGGGGCCCGCCTGGGTGCTTACTTCGCCAATATAGGCGTTTTGGCATCGAGCCCCGGTTAGCTGATATATTCCCTGTTAGGATGAGATTGGATATTTGGAGAACTCTGTGATGGAGTTGTGGTGCGGGAGGATGTATGCACTGACCTACCTCCAAAAAGCGGACCAGAGTAAAGAGAAATAGAGTAAGATTTCATTAGAGACTTATTAAAAGTGTGAACCTGTTTTCTTGATTTTTAAGTAACTCAAGAGGACTGTGAGTAAATTGAATTGTAGGACAAAATTTTCGTTGTTGCGATCAACAAGAGGTTATACTCAGCCCCCGAACGGACCAGACCTGAGGTCCTCTGGGATTTAGTTTTTATGCCGGCTGCACAATCGCTTAATTAACGATATGTCGTTGCGGAGATTTGACTGAATTTGCTATCTGATATGCTGTCGTGGCATAACTGTTGCATTTGTACGTACTGGGTACTTATAGTTTGGAGCTTCAAAGTGGTGATAGGCGGGGGTCTTCGATCTTCCGCGTGTACGCTTCTAGCTTACTTCCTAAGGGCTACGTGGTAGTATTAGGTGTCTGATGTCTTCTTTGAAGGCAAATTTAGAGGGGCAAAATTACTGATGTAGATGTTCCTCGGGGCATCTGCATCGGTGGTATCTCACGAGGCCGGACTGAGCATTGTGGAATGTGATCAGTTTGAGGGCAAGAAGATGACCTCCGATTAAGCCACACTTGGCTACGAAAGGAGGAGGTAGTGTAGCAACCAGACACGCTACGAGGCAAGATCTTTTCCCCTCCAGGGGGGAATCGAAATGTTGCGATCAACAATCAACACTGGTTTTGTTGGTATGAGGATAATATTTTTGGTGTAAATATTTTAGGTCTAATCCAAATCCAAAAATATTTTTGGTTCGATCAAGTAATGATCTAAGTGCATCGTCTAACTGAAATTAAACATAGGAAGAGATTTTGTATGAAAACATCGGTGTTAGAGGAAGGCGCGGAGATCGTGCACCGCGAATCGGTTAATTTGATAGTAGAGGATTGTAAGTTCCGGTAGGTAGTCGTAGTTGAAAGAAACCGTACGAAGACGATAGTAGGTTGAGTAAAACAAGTGATAAAAGAATGAAGCTATGAAAGGTAAACAGTACTCACCGTAGAAACTACCATGATATGAGCAGAAAAAATAATAGTAATTATTATCTTAATAAGAACAATTTTACAAAAAGATTCCATCTATTTTTGACTTTTCCCTTTTATTTAAACTTGCCATTACTAAAATGGCAACAGTGAACAATAAGCAACTCTCACACGGCCCAATGAGTGAGAATAATAAGTCCGACTATAAATGTAGTCTTCTACAGTCAGACGGACCATTCTGAGACGTGTGGTTAACTGAACCCCAACAATCAAAGTACACCGGCATTCATTATCTAGTATTCAAATCCGTTTAAAAAACAACTAGCTTTTACTAGGATTTGAACCTCAGAACTTTCGATTTCAAAGATCAGCTGATTTGCGATGACAAACTAATCGTAAAAAACATCTCATTTGTTCTATATTTAATTATATTTTATATAACACTTTTAAGATAATGTAACTTAATCATAGAGTTAAGCATTAGTGAATATATTTTTTTTCCACTGATTTAACAAGCAAATATATTTGGAAAATATTTACATCGGTTTTTTTATAGCGTAATAAATAAAGATAAAAGAAATATATAGATAAATGTGATTTCGGATGTACATAATTTTAATTCTACAGAGCATTCAGAAGATCGCTGTGCAGCATGCTTTGGAATTGTGTGGTGCAGTCTGTTGTTTCGACGTTAGGTTGGTTGCCCTGTAAGTTTGTTAGGCGTTGCTCAGTAATAAATGAAGACGTCCGTTTTTGAGCTGTGATTGAACGTGCTTCGTTTTGTTTCGTTAATGTGATTCAATAGTTGCATGAAAAAAAACGGTTCTTTCATTACAGGAACAAAAGAGTTCGAAATGTTATCAAAAAATATCAGGCGACAGGCTCTGTTGAAGATGCTGATCGAAACGGAAGACCACCTAAACTAAACGAAGAGTAGATTGATATTTCGGATGCTATGGCCGAAAGTCCATAGCATCCGTCCATACGCATCAATACGTATGTCAGCACAGAAACAAGATATCGGACTTGCTACCGCACAAAAAGCTGTAAGAAAAGAACTGAAACTTTTCCCCTAAAAAGTAATGTATGTTCAAGAACTGAAACCTACAGATCATGCCAAAAGACCAAATTCTTGTCAACAGTTTAAACGTTTTATTCACCTAAATTCCGTAGGTATTCTCGACATTTTTTCGACGTTTTTTTACAGATAAAACATGGTTTCATCTAAGAGGGTATATTATTTCACAAAATACACTACTGTGGTCGTCAACCAACCCCCTAGAATTACACTAATAATTTTTACACGAAACGAAAATTGCAGTCTGGGTCGGTGCGAGTAGAACGCGCATTGTGGGCCCAATCTTTTTTGAAAATATAGATAATACTGGATCAGACATTGATAGCGACCATAATTTGGTGATAATGAAATGTAGATTGGGGTTTAAAAACCTGAAGAAAAGGTGTCAGATGAATCGGTGGAATTTAGAGAAGCTTGAGGAAGAGGAGGTAAAGAAGATTTTTGAGGAGGACATCGCAAGAGGTCTGAGTAAAAAAGATAAGGTAGAAAATCTAGAAGAAGAATGGGAGAATGTTATAAAGGAAATTCTTAAATCAGCAGAAGAAAACTTAGGCGGAATAAAGAGAACCGGTAGAAAACCTTGGGTTTCAGACGATATATTGCAGCTGATGGATGAACGTAGAAAATATAAGAATGCTAGTGATGAAGAAAGTAAAAGGAACTATCGGAAATTAAGAAATGCTATAAACAGGAAGTGCAAACTGGTGAAAGAAGAGTGGATTAAAGAAAAGTGTTCAGAAGTGGAAAGAGAAATGAACATTGGTAAAATAGACGGAGCATACAGGAAAGTTAAGGAAAATTTTGGGGTACAGAAATTAAAATCTAATAATGTGTTAAACAAAGATGGTACACCAATATATAATACGAAAGGTAAAGTCGATAGATGGGTGGAATATACTGAAGAGTTATACGGAGGAAATGAATTAGAAGAAGGTGTTATAGAGGAAGAAGAGGAAGTTGAGGAGGATGAAATGGGAGAAACAATACTGAGGTCTGAATTTAAGAGAGCATTAAAAGATTTAAATGGCAGAAAGGCTCCTGGAATAGACGGAATACCTGTAGAATTACTGCGCAGTGCAGGTGAGGAAGCGATTGATAGATTATACAAACTGGTGTGTAATATTTATGAAAATGGGGAATTTCCATCAGACTTCTAAAAAAGTGTTATAGTTATGATACCAAAGAAAGCAGAGGCAGATAAATGTGAAGAATACAGAACAATTAGTTTAACTAGTCATGCATCAAAAATCTTAACTAGAATTTTATACAGTGGAATTGAGAGGAGAGTGGAAGAAGTGTTAGGAGAAGACCAATTTGGTTTCAGGAAAAGTATACGGACAAGGGAAGCAATTTTAAGCCTCAGATTAATAGTAGAAGGAAGAGTAAAGAAAAACAAACCAACATACTTGGCGTTTATAGACCTAGAAAAGGCTTTCGACAACGTAGACTGGAATAAAATGTTCAGCATTTTAAAAAAATTAGGGTTCAAATACAGAGATAGAAGAACAATTGCTAACATGTACAGGAACCAAACAGCAACAATAATAATTGAAGAACATAAGAAAGAAGCCCTAATAAGAAAGGGAGTCCGACAAGGATGTTCCCTATCTCCGTTACTTGTTAATCTTTACATGGAACTAGCAGTTAATGATGTTAAAGAACAATTTAGATTCCGAGTAACAGTACAAGGTGAAAAGATAAAGATGCTACGATTTGCTGATGATATAGTAATTCTAGCCGAGAGTAAAAAGGATTTAGAAGAAACAATGAACGGCATAGATGAAGTCCTACGCAAGAACTATCGCATGAAAATAAACAAGAACAAAACAAAAGTAATGAAATGTAGTAGAAATAACAAAGATGGACCGCTGAATGTGAAAATAGGAGGAGAAAAGATTATGCAGGTAGAAGAATTTTGTTATTTGGGAAGTAAAATTACTAAAGATGGACGAAGCAGGAGCGATATAAAATGCCGAATAGCACAAGCTAAACGAGCCTTCAGTAAGAAATATAATTTGTTTACTGCAAAAATTAATTTAAATGTCAGGGAAAGATTTTTGAAAGTGTATGTTTGGAGTGTCGCTTTATATGGAAGTGAAACTTGGACAATCGGAGTATCTGAGAAGAAAAGATTAGAAGCTTTTGAAATGTGGTGCTATAGGAGAATGTTAAAAATCAGACGGGTGGATAAAGTGACAAATGAAGAGGTATTGCGGCAAATAGATGAAGAAAGAAGCATTTGGAAAAATATAGTTAAAAGAAGAGACAGACTTATAGGCCACATACTAAGGCATCCTGGAATAGTCGCTTTAATATTGGAAGGACAGGTAGAAGGGAAAAATTGTGTAGGCAGGCCACGTTTGGAGTATATAAAACAAATTGTTGGGGATCTAGGATGTAGAGGGTATACTGAAATGAAACGACTAGCACTAGATAGGGAATCTTGGAGAGCTGCATCAAACCAGTCAAATGACTGAAGACAAAAAAAAAGAAGATAATACTGATCGTTATTGTGCTGTTTTAACAAACTTCATTAATCGGTTAACAGAAGTGGAAATCAATCACGGTCGGATCCAACAAGATAGCCCCAAAGGTCACACAGCTGACAAGTCAATGACATTTTAACCGAAATATCTTTGGAGAAGAATCATTTCGAGAGGTTTGTGGCTGCACTATCGCCTTACCTGACTTCCACAAATTACTTTCTATTGGGGGACAGCGAAAAAATCAGTACATCGCAACATACCACGCACGATTAACCGACTAAAAACCGCAGTAACGGCATACGTACGAGACATTCCAGTACATCAGCTAGTAAAGGTTTTTGAAAACAGATTGAAACATGTGCATGTTGTATTGATGTTGGAGTAGGTGATTTTCAAACAGGTCATTTTCAAATTTTTTATAAACTATTTCAGTTATTGTAATATCCCTTTCTAAAAAATAATGAAATAAAAATACAAAGTAGTAATTAAAAAAGTCTCGTCACGACATTTCCATAATTCCAATACACGTAACTTTCCGATCGCTCTGTATAACCGAAGCAGGGATAAGTTTTAAGTGGTAAATAAACCGTTAAAAATATCACCCGCATCGTTGACAGCTTTTAAAAAAACTAATAGAAAATAAATTAAACCATTTATTAAAATGAATTTAATAAGTGTACGCGTATTATGAGTAAAACATTCGTTAGTAATAAGATACGTTGTACTATAGTAATCGCAGTGAAAAAAAAGTATATAACAAATGATTCACACAAAACCGATCAGTGATCGATAGTTTATAAAATTATAACAATTATATCGAATGCTCATAACGAGCATAAATTTACTTTAACAACAGATAAATACAAATGTAGATTATAGATTTACATGAATACTTTATATTAAAATTTCTAAAAAAAATAATAATTTTAAAGGAAGCCTCACAAGTTTTTTAATATATTTTTTTTTTTTGTCTTCAGTCATTTGACTGGTTTGATGCAGCTCTCCAAGATTCCCTACCTAGTGCTAGTCGTTTCATTTCAGTATACCCTCTACATCCTACATCCCTAACAATTTGTTTTACATATTCCAAACGTGGCCTGCCTACACAATTTTTCCCTTCTACCTGTCCTTCCAAAATTAAAGCGACTATTCCAGGATGCCTTAGTATGTGGCCTATAAGTCTGTCTCTTCTTTTAACTATATTTTTCCAAATGCTTCTTTCTTCATCTATTTGCCGCAATACCTCCTCATTTGTCACTTTATCCACCCATCTGATTTTTAACATTCTCCTATAGCACCACATTTCAAAAGCTTCTAACCTTTTCTTCTCAGATACTCCGATCGTCCAAGTTTCACTTCCATATAAAGCGACACTCCAAACATACACTTTCAAAAATCTTTTCCTGACATTTAAATTAATTTTCGATGTAAACAACTTATATTTCTTACTGAAGGCTCGTTTAGCTTGTGCTATTCGGCATTTTATATCGCTCCTGCTTCGTCCATCTTTAGTAATTCTACTTCCCAAATAACAAAATTCTTCTACCTCCATAATCTTTTCTCCTCCTATTTTCACATTCAGCGGTCCATCTTTGTTATTTCTACTACATTTCATTACTTTTGTTTTGTTCTTGTTTATTTTCATGCGATAGTTCTTGCGTAGGACTTCATCTATGCCGTTCATTGTTTCTTCTAAATCCTTTTTATTCTCGGCTTATATGTATATAAATTTATATGTATGTATAATATGAATATATATATGTATATAAATTTTTTTCCATAATTTAAATTCCCAAACCAATTTAATGATTAAATAAAAACCACGGTGAGAGATGAAAATATAAATAATAACATATGGCAACACCTTTTCCTTTAGATAAATGATATATACATTCACCATTATATCTGTAATTTACATTTTTTTTAAATAATAAAATGATAATGCTTTTAAGAAAAAAAAATTATATAAATACCAAAATACAAAAAAAGAAGTGAATCAGCAACGGTCACTTCTAACATCCAACTACGGTATAACTTACATTTAACGGTCTAAGACATTAGTGATATTGCAAAAAGAAATGTCCCTGATGCACACAAAGATACCGCTAAGAATAACTACGTTGTTATTATTATTATTAACTCGTTTTATGTTTCTTATTACTTGCATGTACAGTAAGAATAAAATAATATACAAATATATAGTAGACATTAAAATACAGAACGATCAGCAATAATAATATTTCCTTCAAATTAACTTGTATTAATAATACCTAATTTATTATCTACTTTTTTTTTAACATACTATATTATGTATAAAATATACGTGTATCCTACCGTTATAAGGAGAAATGTTAAAAAAAAGATAATAATAATAAAACTATGAAATATTGTTAAGAAAATTTCTTTAACAGGATGTTAGAAGAGAAAAAAACGTTCTAATAAAAACGATTATCAAGATAGTAGTACAGATAAAAATTATTTCTACTTCTTAAAGAAAAAGTAAAAAAAAATGACATGCAATAAGATTGTTAACAATCAACATATTTTTTCTTTTTATTTGTCATAATAACTTAATAATGAATGATAA